>NW_027273862.1:10847500-11282500 GCF_046630095.1 Trachinotus anak | reverse complement strand
TGGAGGTGAACGGGGAGAGAAGGGGAGAGTAAAGTTGTGTGTGTGTGTGTGCGTGTGTGCGCGCGCATAGGGAAAGCAGTGGGGTTATCAGAGAAGGGAAGTTTTTCACTGTTATCTTTTTTTTTTTCTCAATACGCACCATGTAAACTTCTTCGGTGGCGCTTCATGTGTGAAGTTTTCTACCAAAGGAGAGCTAATGTCACACAGTAAAATGAAAAGCTTGATGAAGTCGTTTCTGTATCAGTTAATCTACTTTGTTCAGTCTTTGTTCATTTTCAGTCATTTTTTTCTACTCATCCTCACTTTTGTCTCCTCAACAGTAACAGTTAGGACGTTTCTCCATCCTTCCATCCAGTGAGTGTGCATCTTGTTCTTTGTGTGACCACAAATGTATAAAATTGGATCTTGCAGTTCCGTCAGGTATTGTACGTTTATTTATAGGTCCCCACGCTGTAACCCATCCAGACCCAGACTGGCCCTGCTTGTCTCATTAGCTGTGGACAGAGCGGCCGGGCCTCTGCTCGTGTGTGAGTGCATGTGCGCATGGATCAATAACCATCCTAGAGGTGTGGATAGTGAGGGGCAAGGTGAGGGTCAGGGTTACCCGCCCAGTGTTAGGGAAATAAGTGGATAACCAGATGAGAGCGAGAGAGAGCGAGAGATATTGAGGTAAATGGATTACAGAAGAGAAACTGAGAGATAAAGAAACACATTCAGAGTAAGTGGTATAATATGTTGTAAGTATGTGTTGATGTGACAGTTTTGATATAGTTTTATCAGGGTAACTGGGTAATGTATGTTGGTGTACACGGAAACTATTCTACATGTAATCCTGAAAAAAAAAAAGAACAGAAAGAGAAAAAAAAACAGTGCTATACATGTTCTTCACAGTGTTACTCCTTTTTTTCTGCCCAGACTACAGATGCAGAAATGTTTGAAGGAAAAAAAATAAAATAAACTTTTTTGCCTTTCTATTTGATATATAAAAAAGGAAAATATTTTTTCTATTCCTTAAGTAGTATAACATTAATTAATTAATAAAATTAACATGAACATTAATAATATCACTTTTGGAAAACAAAATTTAATATTATTATATAACACTGTTCGGTCAAGGTAGAAGGTAGAATTATTATTACAGTCCTGGTTTTTTATTGTATCAAGTTTTCAGATTTTTTTCACAGCTGACAAACATTTTATTTTTTATTTTTTTACCAGTGATAGCTTCATATGTCAACCACACACACACACACACACACACACACACACAGAGCCCACACTTGAGCACGTACAGCAACTACCAGGTTTTGCTCTCTACGTAATTGAATCAAATTCTCCACCTGAAAAAAAAACAAAAAAAAAACAATGTCAGCATCTTTTGTTCCCTTTTTGCATGGCCACTGATTGTCCTTCCTTCTCCACTCTGTAAACTATAATGCTTCAAATTATTCTGCAGGCCAGAGTGAACTGACCAAAGCTTCACTAATTACAGAGAAACAGCAGGAAGTTCTCCACATCTTTCTCTCTCTTTTCACCCTTCTCCCCCTCTGATCATCTCCCTCTTACAGGCTAACTTAGGTTTTCCACATGGCGTAACCATGTCAGATGGAATCCACAGTGACACACACACACACACACACAGTCCTATTGTCATGATAATGGATTTTGTGTTGTTGGCTTTAGGGTCAGGAGGTCAACATAAGCTTCTTAATGGACTGTGAAATAACCCTAACTGCATTAACCTCTCAGATCTCACATCTTGCACACGCACACGCACACACACACACATGTGCATGCATTCTCATACACATAAGTGTACATATGCAGACACACATGCACTGGATCACACACATACACATGCTGCTCCCCCATACGTGAACACACACAGAAGCTCAGATGCGATTGGATTGGTCTTTAATTGGCAGGGTGATCACACCTTGAGGATGGAGCGAAGATCCTTCAATCAGACGGAGTGATGGAGCAAGGGATGGAGAGGAGGGAGGAAGAGAGTAATGGATGGATGGAAAACAAATGAGCGAGCCTAAAAAGAGGACACTGTTGAGTCACGCAGGGCCGTGAAGCCTGTCCTGTGCCTGGACTCCGGTAGAGTGCACACACACACACACACACACACACACACACACAGAACTTACATTAAGATAATGTGCTGTGCAAATACTGCTTTGCCTTTTAGAGTGTATTAGAAAGTGGATGATGTTCAAGTGCAAGCTCAGTTGGTATATAGGGAGCCAGCGAGAGGCTGCCGCTGGCTAAGTTTGACCTCAGCCCAGTGTCATTCTCCATATGCTCTCCTCTAATACAATTATTCCACTGGGTCTTTACAGTTATCAAGTGCAAAGTGGTGTGTGTCTTTCTGTCTGTCTGTCTGTTTGTCTGTCTATCCATCCACCTGTCTATTTGATTTATTTGTTTCAGGACACATAGCTCAGGAAGATTCTGTATTTTTTCTCAGCTTATTTACTTTTAAATGGGTTCTCAGGCCCAAGAACTACACTTACGTTTCACTCCCACATTAAATTAAAAAAAAAATTGAAAGATTTTTTTACAGATTTTAATGTGCAATATTGACAACACTTTTTCAAGACTAAGTCAATTCCAAATTTCTCTCCCCTCCTCTCCTCTCCTCTCCTCTTCTCTCCCCTCCTCTCCCCTCCTCTCCTCTTGTGCCAAATGGGTGTCTCCCTGAGTGGGGATCACAGAGGATTTTGGGGGAGATTTAGCTCCGTGTCTTAAATCAGTCTTAATTTTTGCTCTCTGCCATTAAAGAGCCACCATTAAGCTTTTCTCTTCTCGCCTCATTTCCCTCTTCCTCTTGTTTCACTTTTTCAATTTGTGTGAGAGGGGGAGTTCACTCCTCATAAAATTTCACTTTGGCCAGCCTATCATTTGCATCTGGGCCAATAAATAGCAATTAGCATTAACAATTAAACCAGCCAGTGGAACCGCGGGCAGCTCCCTGAGATGGCCTGATGGATGGGAAGGTGGATAGGAAGGAAGGGAGGGAGGAAAGGTTTAGTGTGTGTGTGTGCGTGTGTGTGTGTGTGTGTGTGTGTGTGTGTGTGTGGCTACTTACATGAACTCTCACAGGGCAATCCAGTATATCTTGCACTTTCATTTCCTTCCCAAAGCTAATTTATCTACTGTCTCAGTGGCCTAATCTCAACACACACATATGCAGTGTGGGCAGAAATGCCAAGCTGGCATGCCATTTGGTCCTCAGACATCGTACAACTTTTGCTTGTTAATTACACTCATTAAATAACAACTGTTTTCGGCTCTCCATATTATTTTATAGTTCTGTTTTTCAGCACCACAGAGTTTTTCAGATTCATTCATAAAGGTCTGATGTAATGAGGTCACCTCTGGCCGATAATGTATGTTAATTATTGCTTTGTCGAACTGTGTTGCTATTAAAACATCTTTAGCCGAGACTGATAAGCAGCATAAGTGGTGTGACGTTCTCCCTATTGATGCCCAAATGAGATGTTGAAATATGTTGACAATGTACGACTTTCCAAGTTGGTTCCTTGCTTCAGCTAGCAAAAGGTTATTGCTTACAAAAAGGCCCAAGAAAGTGTAAAAGGGCCTGAGCACCCCACGCAACTCAGACCTGACGGCTCACTGAACCAGAGTGAAGCCAAGAGCATTGCTGAATAAAGACATAACACAGAAAAGTTTGTTTGTATGTGTTTGTACACATTAAATCTCTTGCACTCACCGAGAAAGAATAATGGGAGACTTCTGTATTTTGTAATTGAGACCAACCTTGATCTTGTGCTAGGGAAGCCACCCACTAATGACTTTGATTACTGATTAAAATGTCAGAAAGCTGCAAAAAAATGTCCACCACAATTGCCCAAAACCCAAGCTGACACATTCAAAATAGGTCATTTTCTCAGCCCAACAGTCAAAAACTCAAAGATATTAAATTTACTAATACAGAGAGAATAGAGAAAAAAGTAAAAAGTTTTTGCCATTTTTGCTTCTGTTCTATTTTTGCAACACCACAAAAATGATTCAAATGCTCAATCAGTTATTAAGATTGTTTATGATTCATTTTCCATAATTGCATCGTTTTTTCATAGTTGATTAATTCATAGTTTCAATCATCATTACAAGATCTCTGCATTGCCATCACTACATATGAATCTTGCAGATCTTTTTCTCATAGTGTGATGCACGTTAAGAATGATCAGATCTACTGTATGTACCCAGGTCATATTCAAGGGAAAATGTCTCCAGGTTTCATACAGGCTTACGTTTACAAGTGGGTCCATTATGTGTCCGAGTACAGCAAGCGTTTAAGATTCAGCTGACACCCATGTGCAGGCACGCTGTCTCCATGTCCCCTACCCGCTGTGTGCACCTCCACTGCGCCGGCGGTGAGGATATTGTTGGTGGCTGGTGACGATCAGTCCATCTCCATACATTAATCACCACCAATAGAAAGCCCTGACACAGCAACTACAGCAGTGCCACTGCCCTGCCTAACAAAGCATAGAGCAAGGACACACAGCGCCAACAGCAGAAAGACAGAAAAGAAGAAGAGGGAATTTGTGTTGTGTGTGTGTGTGTGTGTGTGTGTGTGTGTGTGTGTGTTGAATGGAGGGTAGAAAAAGAAAGAGAGTGGAAACTAGATGGGGAAATATGGAAATGTAGAAAGAAAACAATCATGCTTGATGTTTCCCTCTCTGTCCTAACCTCTCTCTTTTTCCCTCTCTTTCTCCGTCTCTCTTTTTCTCTTGTTCTCCTGGTTTTTATTGTTATTACCACGGCAGCGCCATTAGAGAGCTCTACGTTCTTCTCCACTGGAGCAATAAATGAAGAGGGCCTCACTCCTTTTTTCTCCTCGTACCCTCCTTTCTCATCCCCTCTTCAGGTCCCCACTCATCTCCTTTCTCACCTCCTGTCGCCTTCTCTTTAGCTCTTTTCCTCAGTCCTCTTTCTTTCTGATCTCCAATTTTCTTCTCATTTCTTCTCTCCCCTTCTTGTTTTGTTCAACAAACCTCAGTTTCCTCATTTCTCCCCCTTTTTCTCTCCACTAGGTCTTTTCTCGTCACTTTTCGGTTTTCCTTTCTTTTTTTCTCTCTCCTTTTCTCCTTTCTTGTCACCTCTTCTCACTGTAATCATGATCTACCATTAACACAACCCCTATGACTCTATCCCACTTTGTGAATGACACACACACGGAGGATGTAAGGTGCGGTAACACTTGTAAGGGACAGATGTTGCAGCCGCGACAAATCACCTGTGATTAAATGCTGGTTTGTTCTGAGTACAATGGAAACACGTTGGGCCATTAATTAGTGGTCCAAATGCAAAGACACAGCAGTCAAACACCAACTGAAGAGTCATTACACTTCCTTAGTCTCATCACTGTTGCGGTACGCCACTGTCATTACCATAACCAGCTCTCCCACAGGCTGACTGTCTGAAAGAAAATTTTTGACCTGCATTAACCGATATTTGTGGCACTAACAATGAATCAAATAACTCTGGAATGAAAAAAGTGTTGCTCATATTGCTAAACCATCTGAGAATCAACAGCCATATCTGAATCTCTGGAGCTGCTTTTTCTTTCAAAGAGACTATGGTTGAATATCAGTGCTGTTACTAATCCTCCATATAAAATCATAATCATCCATTTACAACACTCAGGGAAAGACTCAGACAAGACAACTATAAACTACCTGCCCAGCAGGAACCTGCAGAAAGCTAAAGCTTATCTTCTAATTCAGGGGTGGGGTATATCCAGCATCATCATCGATTTTTCATTTTGTGGTCTACAGGACGGCGATTTCTCTTTTCTTTTCTTTTCTTTTTTTAAATAATAATAATAATAATAATAATAACTGCTGTTGAAACTAGCACTGACTGGGAAGAAAGTGCATGTACACACAATTTACTAACTCTTTGAAGAGTGAGAAGACATGTAGACAAAAGGGATCATGAAAAGAGGATCATTAGGATTTAAGCCGTGTTTATAGTAGTCTTATTTCAATGCATATTTGATATTCCAGTCATATTCTGTGCTTTTTATTTGTATAGTTTGTTTATTATTATAAATGTATTGGTGTATATCTCTCCCTAAAAACAAACATATATAAATAAATAATACAGCTTTTCAGTCATGTGATGGAAACTCGCCCCCTATTACAGAACCAGTGTTGAAAGTAGAGATGGATGCAGACCCTGGCAGGGCTCAGCAAAGTTAACAGAGAGGGTTACAGACAGAGAAGGTTTCCATGCTGAGAGAGGAGAGAGCAAAAAGACACAAGGGCCCCCAAAACCAAAAGTACTCCAATCAAACTCGTGCCAACAACACACAGAGATTCATATGAGAACTTTGGAGTGAGCTGCCCCGTCGAGTACACCCCACGGTATGAGACGAGACACAGACACAGCAGGCAGACAGAGATTAAAACAAGGAGAAGGACAGAGACGTAAAGTGAGTAAAAGAATAAATGGAGTTGCAGTGGATGGGATGAGGTAGGAAGACATGTGAGAGGTGGCTCAGAGAGCAGATGCCAAGGATGTATGACAGTGAGTGTCAAACAAGGAGAGAGTGAGGGTGGAGGGAGCAGTGGGTGGCTGAAAGGAGAGGTGAGAGAGAGGAGAGTGTGGGAAGTGCGTATTAAAACAAAGATAGAAGGACACTGTGTTAAGGAAAAGTGCACATGCTTTGTGTTCGTAACACTATATGTTGGGTTTGAATTTGACCTCATATATATTGTTTTCATTTTTAAATTAGTCTCAATAATGGTGACAAATGCTCCAAATAAAATAAATATATTTTCAAATGTTTATGACGGATTTGTGGGTAATTTACGGTGCTCACAAATACATTGTTGAACATATGAACAGTATGTTCAAACATACAGCACATACATACATACATACATACATACATACATAATAGATACTTATGTATGAGATTATTTTCATGGTCACTGATCCACAAATGTGTGCTGCATTTAAGTGTGGTGGAAAACTTGAACATTCAGCTTTACAGCTTTTTTTTCGGCACAGTACAGTTGTCTAATGTAGTAAATTTCTCTTTAACAAAATAAACCTGAGGACGACCTCTGCTGCTTTTATTTTGAATATTTTATATACATATCTCCCTCAAGTCCCCAGACTTTATTGAAGTGCATCACTAAATCTGAGGAAAAACCCTTTAATAAATAATCAGTCATAATAATAATAATAATATGTTTGAGCAGCTTTACATAGTGTTCCTTCTGTAAGCCAACCGGCTTTAAAAACTGAAAGTCCTTGAATGGTGGGAGATGGAAGGGAGGAAGTGATGGCAGGCTGGAGAGGTGAGAAAGAGAAGAATATGTGGTAATAGGGAGTCCAAAAAAAAAGTTTTCAAAGTCCCTCCAGTAAAAGTAACAGTTTGTGGAGACTGTGGAAGAATGTTCTGTATGTGTTGGCAACTGCCTTATGAAAACACATTAGCCCTCCAGACAAAATCTAAATAGCAGATAGCAGTGGAGGGTAGATGGGGGCAGGATTAACAAGTCCATACCTGCTCTTGAAGACAACGACAATGTGCTAACATTTTACTGACACATCGGGCAGACAGATAAATGGGAAGGAGGGAGGGAAACAGTGGGGACACCAAGGTCAAGGTCAATAAATCAATGAGAAAAGTCAGGAGGACCCTAGGAAACTGTGACATGTTACACAGATATACAGTTCTACTCATATGATACGTCTCTGCATTGACAGTGTTTCTGACTTGTCTTCTATCACACTACAGGTCCTCAGTATCTCTGTCTGTCTGTCTGTCTGTTCGCCCGTCTGTCTGCTCCAAACGCTCGACCGCTTGGTTATTTTAGGTTCTCCATAGGAAGTGCTGCTTCTCACCTGACGTCCCTGAGACATGGATTCATTACTGAGCCCGACGCCACCAGGATGATGTGTGTGTGCGTGTGTGCGTGTGTGTGTGTCATGTAACTCATCTCAGGGCAATCAGTTGTTTGGGAAATTGCTGAGAGAGGTGTAATACACTCCCCTATTCACTATAATTTTCATTCTTTTTCTCTCTTTCTCTCTTTTGCATGTCACATTTTTTCTCGTTCTTTTTAATTTGCTGAGAACGTGAATCAGTATTATTCAGCTTGATGTATGCAACAGTGGGTTATGGCTAGAACTAGTTATGTCTTCTGGATCCTTTGGGAGGTGTTTACTGAGAAGCAGCTGCAGGAATTACAGGCAGAAACCCTGGACAGCAAAGGTTACTAATGTGTTCATTCACAAAACACAGTGCACGTTCTTACCCAGCAAGTTTAAACATTTTTGAATGCTCAGAGATGAGTTAGCAATTTTGCCTTTATTTGATAGCGGACAGGAAATGACTGAGTGAGGATGGGTTGTGAGATGCAACAACGCTGGAATTGAACTAGTCTTGTCTTTTGTCAAGATGCAGTGTGTTGAGCCCTCTATCCCAGAGCAGGAATGGACTTCATTACAAACCCTGAGAAAGCAAGGGAGGCTGAATCCCAAACTGAGCTGTGTTAGAACTGTTCTGGAGCAAAAAACACAAGCAAGAATATAAGATGTTATAAGATGTTTGAGCAAACCTTATCACATCAGATCAGTGTAAGCGACACTTCCCTGTGTTGCTCCTGTGGAAACTCTTGAGCCTGTGGCTGCAGTAAGTTTTCTTATCAAGGTTCTTTTGCTTTTTCCCTCTTAATCCCTTCTATCTAACCTTTGTATCTCGCTACTTGCTCCCCTCTCTGTCTCCATTTCTTCTCCCTCTCTCACCCCCCACCCCCCCCACCCCCCTACTCAGTCTCCAGCGTCTCCCTCAGCGCCCCCAGTGAGAGCAGCTAAAATTAAGTGGTGCCACTTCTCAATGACACTTTAATGATAGCACCGCTGCTCCGCACACAGAGAGACGGGAGAGGTATGAGCATCTGCTAAAGATAGGCCCCTCAGACACAAACACACAATACACACACACATACACACACACACACACACATGGAGACACTCACACGTCCGAACGAGTGAGCCTCCCTTTGTCTCGCCTGCCACAGGGACCGTGGGGGACGGGTGGAGTCTAATTAAGAGCGTCTGTGGGGAGACGTTTGGGTATGCTTGTGTGTGCATGTGTGTGTGTGTGTGCGTGCGTGTCATTCCAGCTTGGCATCACCATCACCTGCCTGGCACTGCCATTATGGCTGGCATCTGAGAGAGAGAGAGAGAGGGAGAGAGGCAGGGAGGAAATTGATAGCAGACCAAGATAATATGTTGCTTTTTGTTGTATTAACATCTCAGCAAGGTGCAAAGAGAAAGAGTGAGTTCACTTTCCCTTTCACCAGGGATGGTTAGGACATCTGTATGGAACCTCAATATTTTGAGGACATCTGAAACATGTCCTTAACGCTGAATATCAAACTCTTAAGCACTTACAGTAAAGTTGGCATGGAACGCTTGCTGAGATTCTTAGATGCTTTTACATATTCTTTAAGAAGAAACTTCCTGATCTAAATCACAACTTTCCTCTTTTCAAACCATTTTATTGAGGTTCTAAGTCTTTTTTATCCATAAGAAGTTGTGTTTCTGGTTTTTAAAAACCATCTCAGTAGAGTTTTACATCTCTTTTCTCCACACTTCTTTCTGGAGCTCTAGCAACAACAGGGCGTTTTGTGTCGATCTCCGAGCCTCTGTTCTGATTGGCTGGCTGTTTTCTGAGTGATGCACAGCTGGGCCAACTACAGGTTATGAATTGTAGCCTGCCACTGCAGCTTGGCAAAACTCCCTGGTAAATGCAAATGGTGATGGTCAGTTAGTGCTGAAATGAGCCGAACAGACGGTCAAATTCAGACTAAAATGCTCTGGTATTTCAGAAAGAATAAACTTCAGCCACTGGTCTATAATATTACTGTGCTTGTGAAGGCTGTGTGTGATGATACATTGGATTCCCCACATCCAGTGCAGCGTTTCTTTAACACTTCTCTGTTTTGTAGCTTTCTAGCCAAAGTGATGTAATGTCAGCTTGTTGTTGTGTTGTTAATAAAGTTGCACAACACAAAATCATGGAAGTCCCGGCAGCTCGCTTTACGGCACAGTTTCTGAACACAGGCTGCGTGCATTTCTTCAGGACTTTACTTTCACAGTATTTATATAGCGCTTAGACCTGCTTTATAATCAAAAGAGACGTCTTACTTTCTACAATATGGGACCTGTAACTTTAAAGAAATGGGTTTAATTGTAAAATATGTTGCAAAAGATATCATTTGTGTCTTGGTTACAGTGCGTATGTGTGTGTGTGTGTGTGTGTGTGTGTGTGTGTGTGTGTGTGTGTGTGTGTGTGTGTGTGTGTGTGTGTGTGCTTGCTTCCTGTAAGGCTGCTCAGAGCCTACTGGTAATGGAGTTCTAACATGTTCTTAACGTTGTCAGCATTAAGCACGCGGTTGATCAATTAGCCCACTACTACCTTTACAACATCAATACTCTGACTTTAAAACCTGTGTCAATAATGTAACGTTAACTGCCGAAACACTGGTGACCACATAACACAGACTGTTAATACAGCGCCACACTCCTCACTGGAGTTTATACAGGTAACCAAGACTTCTCCACTGATTCCCTGACATCACGCTGGACAGACAGACAATGTGCTTTAAGTCTCTGTGTGCTGCTTTCAGAGTTGTTATTTACTATCTGTTGACAGCATTTGTTTCTGGAAAAGGAGTGCAAGTAAAACTTTAGTATGCATGTGTGTGTTTGTGTGTGTGTACGCGGAGGTTACCATCAGGTCAGAGATGCAGCTGCAGGCAAGAGTGCCAAGTGACATTTTAAGACTCCCTCTCAACACACATACATACACACACACACAAACACACACCCACTGGGGTCTGAGTGGACTTGACAGGTCATCAGCACTGTGATGCAGGCCTCATCCTGACTGGCACTGCACACACACACACACACACACACACACACACACACACACACACACACACAACATACCGACGCATGCCACTTTTGTGGCAGATGAGATCAGAGATGTTCTCTTTTCAGCAGACGTCACGTACTGAGATATGTCTCCGCTCCCCGCAAAACTCTCACACACACACACAAACACACGCACACACAAACACACACAACACAGCTTCTCATGCCAGACGAGGCTATTCTCATTCCTTCTGTCACATCTCTCTAATTCCCTCTATCTTACATTCAGTTTACGAATGGAAAGCACCATAATAATAATAATAATAATAATAATGATTAAGCACACAAGCTCGAAGGTAAATAACCAATCGCTAACATTCTCAGCAAGAAATGGTTTGTGCAGATTATAATGAAGAAATAAAGACAGGCAGCATTGTTTGTGGAATCTTCAATTTAATTTTTAAATAAATGAAGACAATACAAACTGTGCAAAAGAAGAATTGTTAGTGTAAAAATGTTAAATTGTTAAGTTGTCAGATTTATTAATGGTTTTCTTTGTCATGTTTGTCTATGAAAGTGTAGAATGTGAATGAAGGGCCCTGCACACCCACGCAGCTGTTTTCACTTGTTCAGACTAGTGAGGCTTCTGCTCAGGTTGACGTTGGACGGAGCTCTGCTGGATTTACATGAGGTCACAGTCTTCACGAGCCAATAAGAGTAATGAAAGTGCACAATGTCCCACTCTAACTGGTGGGTGTGTAGGATCTTTATTATCACGTAAACATATTCTACAAAACTGCAGATAGTTTCTGGTATGTCCTGTTAATTCAAGGGAACAAATCAAGTAATATTAGTGTATGACTCATTTGAGCACACAAATTGTTAATATGTGGACAAAAATTCAGTTATGAACGCAAGTCATAACCGCAAGGCTCTGCACAAAACCAAAACAAAACAAAGAAATATTTTTTGTTCAATATCCTTCAGCCATACTGTGCAACCTACATCATACTTTCATTAACTGGCCACAAACATAATGCCAGCTCCACATTGATATGAACTTACTGTATATACCAATATTCTGCAAATATTACCAATACTACCAATGCTCACTCAAATTTTGCACTCATCTACACTCTGTACAGAGCCTATGATGAGTAGTTCAGAGAGCCTGGGAGTTTGGAGCATTCCCAGTAAATACAAAGAACTGATCTGACTGCCTGACAAGACCAGCCATTATAGTAAGGTCACTAGACTCACATTGAGGCTAATATATTACGGTCATTTTTCCACAGAGCCACTAAAAAGTCAAGTAAGAAATACGGTAAAAACCAAAACGTCAGCCACATACAATCACGATACAGGTTTACCACAGGTGATACTACTGGAAATTGAGTCCTCGGCCCAGCAGTGTTAGTGTCGTGTTGTTCTTATTGTGGCATTCACCGCCAAAGGAAAAGCAACTGCTGCCATGATTCAGAATGAAAGCAGACACAATGCAAGCCAGCAGCCACCTGCAGCCAGGTGTGTGTGTGTATGTGTGTGTGTGTGTGTGCGTGAATGCGTGCGTGTGTGTGTGTGGCTGCTCTGTTTCCCAGTTTCCAATGAACTGAGTTCCATTACACTATGCTCTGCTCCAGTCAGGTCTACTGTAGGCACATATGTGCGTGTGGTGTGAGAAGGGAGGACATCAAGGTTGAAGCACATCAATACCTGAATGAGACAAGACCTTCCTCTTGTAGACACACACACACACACACACACACACACATACAGTAGTAGGCTATATTAAATAAATAATTAATTACACAGCAGACTCAAATATTGGCAGCCTGCTGCAGAGATAGACACTTGATTTTCAACAGGAGAAAATTCCCTCGGGGATGGACTTCACGCACACTCAAAAGCTTACCACACATGCTACCACTGACTCGTGGGGGTTGATACACACTCATACAAACAGTAATTACCCCCAACAGCTTAAAAAGACATTTGCAGCACATTTATAATGGATGCCAAATTACCAAAAGAATCCATTTAAACACACAAATATGTGTCTGTGTGTGTGTGTGTGTGTGCGTCTATGTGTGTGCGTGCGTGCGTGTGTCATTGCTGAAACAGATGTGCACACGAATGTATACACGCACATTTAGTGTTATCTGCCCAGTGGAGTGCTATTTACGTCCAGTGTGAATAATTGCAGTTACTGATTTATCCTGTGAAATGAAGTAATTTAACTCATTGTCCTGCTGTTTATGAGATCTGACCAGTTAGTGGCCTATCAGATCAGAAGTGTACTGTGCACACGAACACAGAAAAGCAAATACATACTCATGCACTACATCAGCTTTTAACAATTCCTCTTTCACATTTTCCAGTTCTTCTCTTCTGTCCCTCGCTCTCTTTCTCCTCTGCCCTCTCTTTTCCTCCCTTCCACTACCTCTGTTTTTTCTTACCTTTCCTTTCCTTCCTCTACCCCTCTCCCATTCATTAATCTCAATCTTTGTATCTGTGCTCCTTGAAATGCAACGTCAACACGGAGCAAACACACGGAGCGATGTGCCATATCATCAGCTCCACTCGCAGCCATCGTTGGCATCACAGGCAGGCTTGTAAAGAGAATCAAATCACATTTGTCCGTCCTGTCATATTTTCGTCAGAGAGACTGGCTTGACTGTGTGCATGAGTGTGTTTGTGTTCAAATATATATGTGTGTACAAGGTTTTGTATGTACGGAGCGTGTGTGTTTGCAAGCTCGTGCCCATAAAACAATTACATTATCATGTAGTCAAGCGGAGCACAGCAGCGAAACAAGACAGGGACATATTACACCACAGGCTCTTATTAACTCTACACTGATGAAGGGAAGTGGAGGGAAAATTCTGGAAAAGTAGCTTTAGAGAGAACGACAAAGAGTTACAGAGAGACGGGAAGACAGGGAGATGGTGCTAAAGTATTTCATCTCTTTGCCCCTGTTTGGCAAATTTGTTTGAGTTTCAAACTGTAGTTGAACATAATATAAATGTATTATCCCATAGACTTACTCCAGAGTAATATAAGGAGAAATGTTGAGGTGTGTCGAGGGAAATCACCTTCTCAAATGATATTGTTCTTTAAGTTGCGCTGCAAACAATTAGAGGCAATAGGTAATGTTCATCACGTCATTTCTTTTTCTAGAGTTGAGAACGATTTGTTGGTGACTCTTGCTGAAAGTTTTTTATTTGGAAAGCTACAGTTATTTCATTGTCCGAGCAAAAATCTACTCGTAGTTTCATGTCACTCATGAATAATTAGAATTAACTGGATTATTTGTTAAACAATAGTGTCACAAAGTCCTTCAAGGAAAGGCTTTTTTTGTAACGATCATCCACAGATCCTGTAATCTGAGGGAAATACGTTGCTCTTGTCAGTATAAAAGACCTTTGATTATATATTTTGTCCTGCCGATTGTGAGGCCAATACCACAGAAACTTGTGGTGTATTTCTTAGTCATCATACAGTTGACAGCACCTCCAGCTCTGCAGTACGCGCCGTGTGGTTTTGTTTTTCACTGATTTTTTTATAGATCTTTTTAAAAATGTCAAAAATATAATATCTAATATAATATATATGTCTGAGATTGTTTGTTCTACAGTGGGAGAAACTGAATAAGAGAATAATGAAAAGAGCAAAATGTTGCTATCAACTTTCTTTCTTTTTTCTCTTTCTTTCTTTCTTTCTTTCTTTCTTTCTTTCTTTCTTTCTTTCTTTCTTTCTTTCTTTCTTCCTCTTATCTGCCAGTCCTCTTTCTCTCTCTTTCTCTCTGTTTCTTTCTCTCCCGGCAGTTTCAGTGGAAGCCACATCTTCTCAAGGACAGGTCAAAGTCGTGCACACACACACACACACGCACACGTGCGCAGGCACAGCCACACATGTATAGAGGAGGTGGTGCTGTATGTATTGTGGCAGCTCTGTGGGAAAGGCCTGTGGGTCCGGCCAGAGAAAAAAGGCAAAAATAGAATAGAGCCGCTGCGTTGCTGCGACTCCACTGGGCCAATTCAAATCTCTTTCAGTCTCTCTTGCGAGACGCTACACACACGCACACACACATGCACACACACACACACACACACACACACACACACTTCTGAACTATTCACACTGACAGCATACCTCAGTCTCTGCTTTGGTTTCTGTTTCCCTCATTCTTTTTATTTTTTTTTTCACTTTCTATATCTTTATTTTGATTTTATTTTACTGTAATCTTTAGTTGGAATGAAGGAACATTTGAAGCAGTGTGGGTGTAGGGTGGGGACTGGGGGCAGGGTGGAGGGTGGTGCTGGAGTTATCAAACACTTAGTGTCCAATTTACTCCAGTTCTCTGTCATCAGGTCTGCTCTCCTCTTACACACTGACTAAGATTACCTTCAGCAGGCAGATTTCAGAAATTTAAGCTTGCCAATCCTCAAACGTAGCCAGGCGATCTAAACTAAAGCTTTGTGTCTGGGAAGCTGTGACATTGGGAGGTCTGGAACATTTTACGCCTCCAGTGATTCCATTTCTTTTCTTTTTGATGGTTAAAAACTTTAGTCAGAACCCGGATTTTGTTTTTGTCTCCTGGAAACAGGGGCTTGTCAGTAAGCTGTCAGGAGGCACTGGAAACGTCTGGGGTCTTACTGCTTTCACTGGCAAAACTATTTTCTCTGTAGTAAAGGTGTCTAGTTATTTGAAACACTTAGTGAGAGCCATTTTTGAAAGAATTGAAACTCTTAGTGTGAGAATAGATATGGCAAAAAGTAGAAAAACCAACATTGTTTGTGCAGATTAAGCATGTACGTGTGTGTGTATCAAGCATCTTTACAAAGGAACTCAACCTTTTTGTTGGTGTAGCTTTCCCTGCTCGCTGAAACTGGCTTGATAGCAATGGTCAGTCTGTTTGTGATATTTTGCCACAGTACATAAACTTCTAAAATAAACTGGCCATGAGAATGATTTTCAGGATGTTTCTGCGATGTGAGTGGCCTTCTTGATTTTATTTGCATATACTGTCTACGGCCCTGTTAAGACCTGGCATTAACATGCATCTTCAGTGATCCGATCACAAGTGGTCAGTTCACACCTGGCTTTAAAATGCATCCTCATTGAATTTTGGGTGCGTTCACACCTGTACTTGTACCTGTCTGCCTGTGATCAGATCACCCGAGACATATGTTAATGCCAGGTCTGAGCAGAGCCTGTGTGCCCTTAACATCCCACAGATCTGACTGTGAGGGAAGCCAGACTAAACCTTAATAAATTCAAAAAGTATTCACATCTTCTTTTTTGTTTTTGTTTTTTTGTCCAGCATCTGAATTTACACTTTGTGAACTCCCAGTACAGTGACTGAGTCGCAGTGAGAGAAAAATGTAGGTTGACCCAGGGTGTGTGTAATTCATAAAGAGTGCCACACATCGAAACACTTGTGAGAGAGAGCCACAGGAACAGTTGTTGCGGAAGTGTATGTATGATTACAGGTCTGATTTAGATCACTTTTGGGGACAAGTTTTAGACTAAAGGCCAGTTAATCGGAGACAGAAGCAGTGCCCCAATCAGTAAAAACCTGAATTTTGGGTCAGAGGTTAAGCTTAGGGTTAGGTCAGTGTTAGGGTTAGAATTAGTCTACAGCAAATTAACGCAGGTCTATGTAATTTCTCCAGAAGTGACAAAAGTAAACGTGTGTGTGTGTGTGTGTGTGTGTGCACGCACTAGTGGTAGAAGCAGGGGAGTTCTGCTGAAACAGGCCGTCTGTTCTGAAAGCAGAACATGTGTGCGCATTGGTGCTTATGTGTGTGCTGCTACCATGCGCTCTACTTTCTGAGAACACAGAGCGGAGGGAGCGAAGTGGAGCGGGGCGTAATTAGGCCACAATTTGAACTCTCTTAGTTCCTCCCTGAGAGGGAGCACGGGGTCATGCCAACTATTATAAATCGAGCTGGGTTGTATATGTGTTCAGGTGTGTCTGTGTGCGTGTAGTAATGTGTGAATTTGTGTGCCTGTGTGTGTGTGTGTGTGTGTGTGTGCCCGTGTATGCATGTGAGAGGTATTGGAGGAGGAGGGCAGGCAGCTTCTGATTGGTTCATAGTATCCTGTTAAATATAGCTTCCTCAGCGCAGCCTTGAGTCTCACTGAGTCTCACTGGTTTAAGGTGCATGACGGTTTAGTTATACTCTGAACTAATGTCACAACTTTATTGACTGCTGTAACTCAAATAAAAGAGCAGTGATGTCATGATTCAGAACAGTCCCCCAGCATGTGTGTGCTGAGAGCATTATTTTCTCTGAATGCACCAAGAGGATTGTGGGAGTTGATTGTGGAATCTAAAGGGAATGTAGTGAGGTTTTCACTATATAATTGCCAAGTTAGACAAGATTCATACAAACATCTCAATGACACGACAGAGAAGCTCCAGCCCTGACTGGCTGCTCGCCTGTACACCTGGCCAGTCACTGTCTGAAGCTAGTGTGTCAGTTTCAGAAAGTTTCAGAAAGCCACCGAAACTGACAAAGGCAGCCTCCATATTTTTGATGTTGGACCGTCTCGCCGCTGTTCCACCATCCAACGAGAAGTTGTAGCATACTGACATTTATATTGTAATGTAATTAATCTGTCCACCAACGGATTCATTATTTTAATGACTACTTTATCATATTGTAACATACATTCGGTCACATGTTACATTCAACAAGTGAAATGTCTGCCATTTCTACTTATTTCTCACCATCAGTACAGTTAGATGAAAAATAAAAGGCATTATCGCTCACCTTAGCGAGCAGTAACACAAGATAAGATATCCTGGCTGAAGTCCGCGTTCTCGTTCCTCTTGAGTGAATTAACTAGTTTTGTCCAACATCATAATGACCCTCATGTAGTTGAATTTTTAATTTTGATTTAACCATGAGCACAGTGTAAAGCGTCTGTATTGCTGCTAATGGTTACTTGTGGTAGGGGACTGCTTTGTTCCCACCGCCATCAGCTGATTGGATGAGGCCTTCAACCAAGTACAATCTGCACTGGTTGGCTTTCATAATTAGTTGGTGTGAAAATAAAACTGACACTATTCTATAAATTACATTTTTTTTATCTCCAACTTGCTGATAGCCCATTTAGGGGCCACTGATCAATTAAAGTCCTTTTGTAACCTCCCCTGCACCCACACACACAAACACACTCCGCCCATTAATGAGCGGACGGCTAATTAAGACTCAAAAAAGAGGGGGAGTCACTTCCTTTAGATTGATAGCATCCACCATCTTCTCTTCCTGCTATTTTGCATTTTAATGTTCATTAATAAACTTTTATTGTTTTGTTAATTATAACACCACCCTCCCCCGTTGAGATAATAACTGAACAGAGCGATTTGTTCAGAAAGATTTTCAGCTACATGAAGGGAGACGACGGATGAACTGGTGGCACAAAGAGAGAAAAAGAGAAGGAAAGACGGGAAACAAAAGCGACAAAAAATAAATGAACTGAGAGGAAATAGCAGGAAGTGGAGGGTGATGTATGGTATTGAGAATTATATTATTATTATTTTTTAACTAAACAATACAACAGCGTTCATGATTGGTGTTTAATTGAGTTTTTAGTAGCAGTGCCTTTGAAGCAGTGAGTGTCCGGGATGGCTGATTGAAATCTATACACCCTCTTGAAATGTTTGCCCTCTACTGATGGAGATGCAGTTTTTGCAGCAGCTGTTTGTGTGGCCACGAAGAGCACAAAACTTTTCAAAAGCCACTGTGAAACTTTCTCTCTAATTTAACAGCAGTCTTATTGTCAATAGGTATTTTTAATGCGTGAGAGAGACTGTGTATACACTAGTGTGTAATGTTTGCAGGGAGAAAGAAATTGGGACTGCTGCAACATTTGATTGGTTTGTTCAGTGTTTTCATGCTTAAGTACATTTGCTTGTGTTGGCATGTACTTTTGTGCATATTTAAGTGTATGTGTGTGCACGCTCATTTCAATGTGCGTGTGTGCATGTGTACCGCAGCCCTAGAGGTGTTAGGCCAGGGACGCGCATGATGGATCGTGGAGGCCAGTTGATAGGACCATTACTCACTGACAAACACACACACACACACACACACACACACACACACACTCTCTGTTTCACTCACACACACACACGCAATACACAACTGCCTGACACCTGTCCCCCATGGGGTCTGCCTGCCCCTGAGGCCATTGCCCCGGAGACGAGCAGAATTATTCTGCGTGCCAGCAAATACATGTAAAGTTTGAAAAAGGAGAGAACTTCAAAACTTTGTAGGACATTTGCCAACATTGTCTTTCTCTCCTCTCTCACTCTTCTTTTGGTGCCTACCTTTCTCACTCTAAAATTGCTGTTTATCTATCTATCTATCTATCTATCTATCTATCTATCTATCTATCTATCTATCTATCTATCTAGCTGAAAAGTAGCATAGGCATCAAAAAGAAAGAATCAAAGAGAAAACCTAAGTTATCAGTGCCAAGAATAATATTGCAAAAATAATAATATGGTAAAATGGAATTTTATATATAGGCAAAATGCACAGCTATTTTTTTTTACCTCTATATGCATTACCAGTAGGGCAGGGTGGTTGTTGCAGTAAAAGATGGTTGCTTATTCACTGGCTGTTTTCAGCTTGAATTGAAGTGATGACAAGTTTTTTACAGCATTAAAAAGTTGTGAAACATCCTTGGCAACTTCAACCAGTCCTGCAGCTAAATCCACTTTTCCACTGTCAAAACAATGATTTGAAAGACACTAAAATGCTCCATAGCACTGGGGGGAGGGGCAGTGCAGCTGGGTGATGATTCTCTGTGAGTTCGTAACTACCAGGGACGTCTTTCACATCAAATGTAATAGTTTGATTGAGCTTTAAAGTCTAAGCCGAAGTCTGCGTGTATTTAACAGAACCTTCAGTACATGTTATATATGTGTCTACTGTGTTATATTGTGTTTGTGTCGCTGCATAAAGCCTCTTTGTAAATGAGTGCTGAGTGAATAAATGATAGTTCTTCTCCTGTGTTGACTAATATTAGGGGAAGAAAGAAAAATTCAAAAGAATAAATAACATGACACAAATTGAAGTTCATTGGCTAATTGGCATTAAATGGGGCACTTAATTGGTATCGAGCGCGATGAGAAAACACTCATATCTCACTTCATCTTCATTAGTGGGGAAAACTGATGTGATTTGCCTGCGTGTGTTTACTTCAAAAGAAACAGTAACTAGCAGGCAGATGTGGGTCAGATGTGTATGACCCAGGGATTTTCAGTCCCAGTCATGATTTGCAATTTTACAAAATTGAAAATGTGACTTTTGCCAGAATTTTCTCAAGATTGACCGATGCATTATCTAAATAAAAACTTACTTTGGTTTGATATGGCACACACATAAGAGTTAATGACTTGCAATCTCCCATATGGACTGTCAAACATTTTGACTGACATGCAGTCAAAAGGAGACATCAAAGAATATATCAGTTATTTTTATAATTTTTTGTAAATGTTTTACAAATGAATTTACCACCTTTAAAGGTTGAAAAAGTCCTGTGGCTGACACATAAGTTTGGAGAAAAACACTTGTAAAGCTCATATTCAGATTCCGTGCCTCTAACAGACAGACACACAGACAGCAATGTGGCTAGCCTGGTCTGGACAGACAAACAGAAAGAAACAGACAGACAGAAATGCAGCTAGCCCGGTAGACAGACAGGTAGCTAATGTTATATATAAGGACTCCCAGGGACTTGCTAAAGCACACAGCGGAGCACCTGGGGACACGGCAGCCATATGTTTAAGCTTTGTCTCGTCCTACAAAACTCAGTCTGCCCTTCACGTGATTTGTCAAAGGGCTGCGCACAGTGACAGGTACAGGGTACAGGAGGACCCGAGATACTGAGACACACAGCAACTAAAGGAGAGGGGTGGATAGAGGGAGAACGGCCGGGGGGGGGGGGGGGGGGGGGGGGGGGGGGGGGTGCAGAAGAAACAGAAGGAGAGTGAGACTATAGAGACTAACTCTGAGGGCTGAGGCGTGTTAGGCAACAAAACTGGTTAAAAAGTGTGTCTTGGGGGCGAATGGAGTGATGTAGGAGGAAAGGAAGCACAGAGGGAAGAAGGAAAGGAAGAAAGGCACAAAGAAAACAACACAAGCAACCAGAGCACAGCCCGACAGGAGTTTAGAGATGAGATGAGATGAGGAGGAAGGAGGTATAGATTAAGAAGCAGTGCGCCTACGGGTTTATTTTCCTCACTTTCTCCGAACTCTGATCCCTCTCTCCCTCCACCCCCTTTTCTCTTGTCCCATCTTTCCGTCCCCCTCACCTACCACATCCCCAACCCCAACCCCCCTCTGTCCTTCTGTGCAGGGGGTTGAGGCACTGAACAGATTATGGCGTAATTAAGGCGCTAAAGCAGCACATTATCCACCTGGTGGCTTATCCACGGTGGCTAGCACCGTGGCTAGGCTAATCATCCTGTGTGTAAATGCGTGTGTGTGTGTTCTTGTATAAGTGTGTGCACACACACTTGTATATTTACACACTGTGTAAAAATTTTGTGTGTGTGTGTGTGTGTGTGTGTGTACAGCCAGCAACACTGGGGCCCATCTCACCTGATTAAGGCCTCTTATAGGGATGTGTTAAAAGCATTAGGTGAGGACAGGAAAGTAATTCGTCATGTTTAAACACTAGAAATTAAATCAGGGATTAGGAGGCAGCCAAATGAGCACACATACACAAACGCAGCTAACTGGAGGGAAGTCATATCTCCTCATCTCTCTCTCGGTAGTTTGCCCCGTTTTGTCTTCATATGTCCCCATCCTCTCTTACTGTCCATTTCTTTGCCTTTGTTTTATTTCTCATCTCTCATTCTGCCTCCATCTCTCTCCATTTACTCATTGACTCTGAGGTTACGTGGTCACAACATATCTCCCCCACACACTCTCTTTTTCTCTCTCTCCACTGTCCTCTAAGTGGTTAAATTGAAAATAATTGTGCAGACAGACCCCCAGAATGCAATCAAAGAGCAGGACAATGTACTTTGAAGAGAAGCTGGTATTATTAGGTTGGGGAGAGTACTAAGTGTATCGTGAAATACCTCTGAGAGTCATTTTATACCTTCAGACTTTATTAAAGCTAATAGGTTTATATATACCTCCCCGAGGCTGGTCAATTCATTAGTTGTAACCGTTAGGAACTATTACGCAGACAACAAAGTCAGAGCGTTGAGACAGAGGGGAAGAGAGAGAGAGAGAGAGAGAGAGAGAGAGTATGTGTGCCTGCAAAACTATATTCAAGTATATATCCAGTAAAATGACCCCAGTAAAAACATACAGAAAAATTTAAATCATATTTTTACTGACAAAGTAAGTTCCAAATCCTAAAAGAGCTAAAGAAGAAGAACTAAAAAAGCTATTCAAAACATCGCAGTTAATACAAATTAATGTATTAGGTGATTCAAATAATTATAAAAAAAACTAACAAAAAAAAACCTAAACTCAATTCCATGAATTAGGCATGAAGTTGTTTAATATCTTATGGATTTCATGTAGCTTCATTTTGGTCTTAATTTTTAAATCCTACTGTACTGTATTTAGCATTGAAATCAATTGTTAGAGAATCATCAAACATACTAGTCTTTAACGTGATATAGACTTACTACTACTACTACTACTACTACTGCTACTAATAATAATAATAATAATAATGATGATAATAATAATAATAATAATAATAATAATAGTAACAGTTATAATAATAATATCAATAATAATAATAATAGTCCTAATTATAGTTATAGAATTTGACAGCAAATTGATTGAACTAATATTCAACATTTATTGTAGTATTATATTGAAGTAAGTAGAGACAGACATGACATTTGACAAGTCCATGTGTCACGACAGCCGTCTTGGAGCGGCCTCGTAGTTTTCCAAAAGCAGCACTGAACAAAGAATCTAATCAGGGAAGTTGAAAGAAAAAAGAAAGCAGACTCACAACACTGGGGTGTCTTTGTCAAGGGCGCTGTCTTTATCTTCATACACTGCTGAGTGGGACATGCAGAACAGTAAAATGGTGAGAGCCAGTATTGCGTGTGTGTTTGTGTGTATATGTGTGTGTGTGTGTGTGTGTGCATGTGTGAATGCGTTTGTGTGTGTATGTGTCCGTGTATGTGCGTGCATGGATGCGTGCATGCGTGCATGTGTGCGTGTGTGCGTGTGTTCGTGTGTGTGTGTGTGTCCTTATATGTGAGAGACACCTTGAGGGGATATGAAGGTGATGATGGTCAAGTGAAAGCCTGTTTGAACTATAAACAAGATGAAGGAATTGAAAATTATAACATATTTTTGTTGGAATTAAGTTATTTAATAGGAAATAAAGATTAAAAAAAGAAAATTAGCACATTCTAAAGGATTGACATAAACACCCTTTTGACACATCCCATACACTGCAACAAAGCAGTTTCATATTTCTGGAAAAAATTCTGTACAAAATACAACATACGTAGTATTACATTTAAAAGACCTTGGGTATGTTGGGGGTTTTATATTTTACAAAATGTAAAAAAAAAAAAGTTTAAAATGCATTGAGGCATGTGGTGTGGGTGTCCACATGTTAGCAAGAATTTCCCCTGTTGTAGTGTCCTTGAGCAAGACGGTGGACGCCACCAGAAGCAGCTGTGTGGTCTATTATCAGTTTAGTATAACAAAAATATTCATAAAGGTTTTCTATAATTGTTTGACCAAGAATTGGCCCTTTTAAGCACATTATTTTGAATACTTTTAATAAAACAATTTATAAGAAAATGGAAGGGAAAACAAGTTTGTCTTTTACCATTTTGCATATCTGAAACCTCACCTGCTTCTCATACATCTAAACTGGTACACTACAAAGAATAAATCTCAGAAAAGTCAAATTAAATAAGGATAGAAAGCATCAATACAGAAAGGCTGAGTCATTGTCAAGGGCACCTTTTTTATATTCAGTGCAGGGTAGGACATATGTGATCGTGCATCTGCATTCCTATTAAATTCTAACTGTACTGTCGGCAATAAGACAGCATATGGTAAAAAAAGTGTTCTGCAATTTTTAATCAGTGACTAAGTACTTAAAAGACAAAATATCTGACATCTATAATTTCTGCATATGTATATTTTAGTCAAACCAAATGGTGAGGAATTTTAAAACGTCAGTTTGATTGAGCTTCAGCCCAGCATTTGAATATTTTTTCATAGGATCTGTGCATGGATTATCAGCCAGACATTTAATCATGTGATTTGAATGAGATTCACTAAAGACAGTGTCAGCTAAAATATAAAAATACATAAACCAGAAATATTTGATTAGAATGCACTTGAATAATACCTAGAGTGATTTACATGATTTAAAAAAAAAAAAGAATATTTAAGTAAGTAATAAATATGTAGCTGTGGCAGAAAATCTGTTACACTCCTAGTCTTTCTTTTTATTTTGAATTATTATATTTTTATTTATTTGGGGTTTGAACATGCATGCTTCTGCAACATGCAGGTCGTTGTTAAGATTGCAGCGTTGCTGCATGTTATTTGGTCACATCTGTAATTCTATTTTTAGACTGGAATCCCAGTCGAACTAATGCCATTGCCACTAACATAATAATAAACAGACTTTACCCTGAAACGTCTTCAACAGATGGATAAAAACAATATGACATTTGTGTCAGTCAGTGGATCACAGACAGCGGCAGTCATGAAATCATTTAAATTTATATTGATATGTATGCATTATTATACAGAGGAAGTAGCGATGATATGGCTTTTGGGGTGTAATTGCTCCTGAAAAATTAAATGTTTGTCATGAAATCAAATGCATTTCATGTGACTAAACATGACAAATCACTTTCGTCGTCATATTGTTTTTAGTAGCAATTATTTTACTGGCTTCTTCTTTCTATAATTGCAGAGTAATTACAACCTAATTACTTGTAACAAAATGTGACACAGCTGCTTGCTACCACCAGACCAATTATTCAACTGACCTTGACTCAAGTTACTAATCACACTGTTAGATGTGGCTACACTGTGAGACAAATACACCTCCTGTCACATATTTTTTCCCATAGTAGTAGTTTCTGTAGAACGACTAATAATTCACCATTTTATATATTTTATTACTGTCTAATTACCCCATAATTACTCAGAGGAAGAATCATCATGGAAATGACACAGTGACGTAGTTTCAATAAAATAAGTCACTGAAATATCATTAAAAAGCCTGATATTAGCTGTTTAACCCTAAACTCTAGTTTTACCACTACATTTTCAGTAGGTTGATGTATTTTCTTTTTTTACACTTTCCCACACATTTAGGCCTGTTTTATGTGATTTAAGGCGTAAACCTGTTACAGCATCACATGAATAAAAGTTTAGAAGCAAAACGATATCTTTCCAAACTAACTGAACCCACAGGAGTTGCTACACCAAGCATTTGGATGGATTTGTGAATTATGTGAGAGGTTGCAGTTATCAGAGGGAAAATGTCATCCTGGCCCTCCTGTCTCCATGATCTAGTGTGCTCTTTCTTGTTTATAACTTCACTTTATGCATGGTTGTTCTGTAGCTATTCTGGTGCTGAATGTGCTGGATGACTCTGTCTGCCAGCTCAAAGACAAAGAAGGACGGTCATTAGACTATTCTGTAGCATCAGGTACTGTACTCTCTCTCTCTATTTCTCCCTCTTTCTCTCTTTCTGTCTCTCTAACACACACACACTTTCCATCTTTCTTGCTCTATTTTTCTTTTTCTCCCTCTCGCTTTCTCTCTTTCTCACACACACACACACACACACACATTTATTTTGCGCTTTGGTCCACATTCCATCGGAGTCCGGTGCCATTTCCTGGTATAGAGCGCCATCTACATGTCCCACAAGGAAGACCTCAGCTGCACCGTAAATCTCCAACTCCCATTTGCTGGTTTCAGAAGAGACAAACATTTGTGGACTCAGCAACATACTCAAGGGGAGGTAATGATCGTGGTGTTTGATTAGTGTCAATTAAAATTCAATTAATTAAAATTCAATACATTAAAGAAGAAGAACTGTACTCAGATAAAACATAGTGTTTTGCAGTGAATGGGCCCCCTGTAGTAACGTTGGATCGTTAGAAGAATAAAACTAATGTCTGAAGCTTGTTTACAATGAAATATTGATATGAAACCACTGACTTTGCAGTTGCATCCACATGTCTTTACAGGAATATATCAACTGGTGAAAAAACAGACCTTAAACTTCCTGATTTATATGCCTTAGGCAGGTTCTTTCTTTTTATATTATGCGATTTGCTCTTAATGTCACAAGGCAAACCACTTGTCTATTTGAAAATGAGGCATCTGAATATGAATACAGTTTCATTACAAACTGCTTTTAAAGTTTCCATGAAAAGTTTTTTTTATTTTTTTTATCAGTTTGAATTTGTGGGATGAATTAAACTGCATGTGAATATGAATTTTGTGTGTCTGTGTGCGTGTGTGTGTGTGTGTGTGTGTGTCTGTGAGGGTGTGTATTGCACACAGGGGGTACATCATACTATGTGGCTGAATGAATGCAGCCATTGCCCTAAGTGCAACTGCTTTAGCTTTTGTCTTCTATTTTGCGAGCTTCTACAATGGCCTGTTATATTTGTTAAAGTGATGAATGAGTTTGCCCATTCCATTCTTCATTTCATGTGTGTGTGTGTGTGTGAGTGTGTGTGTTCCAGCATTCTCAAAGTCATTGTTTCCCTAGAGAGAGGTCAGTGTGCTGGTCAAAGCTTTCTGCCGCTGCGCTCACCTCCTACCACTGACCAGAGAGAGGGAGGGAGCGAGACTTATTCACTTTTACCTGTAATGTTTCACTGTTTCTGCTGTAATTCAGATTTTATTTGTATTCTACATAAATGAGTCGTTCTAGATAACAAAAACAAATATGAGTGCTCAACAGAATTAGTTTGTTTGTGTGGCCGCTCCACAAAAAGAACGTTTAATAAAATTTTTATGTTTATGTTGAATAATATTAAGGTAAAACTTGGTTTGATCCATAAATCGCATTTTCCTATAACAGTACAAATGTAGCTTGGTATGAGAAGAAATGTTCACACCAGGCCTGCCGGTTGGGTCATGGGCTTACTTTCGCCACTGACACACACACACACACAAACACACAGACACATACACACACACACACACACACACACACACATTCACCCATTATTAAACAGTCTGTCATGGGGCTTGAGTGTGTCGCTACTCTCCCCCATTCGCTCACTGCCCCTAGAACAATTTCAATTTTAATAGCTTTTACTATGTATCTGAAGCACTGGAGACACAGAAAGAAAGGACAGCACACACACACACACACACACACACACACACACACACAGAACAAGGGTGAGAACCAGTCCCCCTTGTTGAAAATAGAGCCATCAAAAATGAAGGCCAGCCCAGCACATCCGACAGACAGACAGACAGATCCCGGGAGCATCTTGTAATTATCCCCGTGGACCAGTTGCCTCTAGCTGGGCTCTAGCTACCCACCTCAACCCCACTTTCTATCATCCTTCCAGCCTGCCGCTAACCCCTCTGCTGCTAATTTCATCCCAGGGATTAGCCCCAGCTTGCTTGTCTATCTTGTAATATTTCTGGGGGGTGAAATGGTGAAATATGGCCCTCTTCTACTTATAATAGGACTTACTGGGCTGGGCCAGGGCATGCTTATGCCTCAGTCCCTCCCTCCCTCCCTCCCTCCCTTCTGCTATTCAGAGATGGAGAAACGGGGTTAAAAAAAAATTAGATGAGGAGAGAGAGAAAAAGAACACCCCAGGAAGTGCCGCTACTGCGACGCAAGCTCTACCGGGAAGTGACCGCAGAGAAGGAGTGAAGGTGAAAGTGAAAGCGGTGCGTGGCGGCACAGCGCAATGGTAGTACCTGCAGGGCAATGCAAGCTGTTTTCTTTATGCATAAAAGAGAGGGAGAGGGGGAGGGAGGAGGAGAGACCGAGACAGAAGTGCCACACGCAGCATATCCACCACCCAGTCTTTTGTCTAACTATCTGTCTGATGTTCTGCAATGCTCGCCGGTCTGTCTCTCTGCCTGACTTTTGTCACAGCCTGTCTCTTGTGTGACCCGTTAACAACCAGTATGTCTGTCGTTTAACATGTCTGGTTGTCTGTCTGAAATTTAATGGTGTCTACAAATACAACACATCCAGAATATGTGAGTAAAGTCTGAAGTTTTCTTGGTGGTGGTGCTGGAACTAAGCAAATTCGAAATGCAGTGAATTTGTGAAGCATTTCAAGAGAAAAATGTCAGCCAGGGTGGCATATACTTGAAGCAAGTGGGAAAAACTGAGGCAGTGTAATGACAAAAATAATAATAAAATAAAAATGATACAGGGAAGGAGAATGAGCTTGGCACTGAAGTGTTCCTTCTTTTTTCTTTTTATGTTTTCCCTCAGTTTTTTCCCCATAGTCTGCTTTTTCTTTGCTTTACAATTTTTATGATGCTAAAATATTTAAAACTGTGCATTGATTTGTCAGTATCACGAATTCTCCTCTTTGATTGGATGAGCTCACCAGGAAAAAGTAAAACCAGCAAGAACTTAGCAGTCAGTTTAAATCCTGCTTATCTGGATGTCCAGGCAAAGAGATTCAAAGTGAAGGAGCACGTGCACGCTGAGCTCAGGATTGGAGGACAGGATGACATCTACACTGTTAACAGATGACTGGGTATAAGTTGCGCTAAAATGACCTATAGGTAATATAAATTTATTGATAATCTAGAATTTTAAAACGGGATTAAGTGTGTGTTTCTGTGTATATTTTTTGTCAGTTTCTCACTGGTCCATCTGTGTGTATCATCATGTGGATGTATGTCCACTTAAGTATGTATGTGTTCGTGTGTATGTGTGTGGGAGTGTGTGTCCATACATTTACAATATCCTTCTACCTGCATGCGTCTGTCCATCTGTGTGCATCTGCACGCATGTTTGTCTGTTCATACACTAAATGACCTATAGCCCTGTGTCTCTCACACACTCCTCTCCATCACTCCAGCCTCTCATTACAGCTGCAGAACCCCAGCCTGTCACGTAATTAAAGGCAAAGTTATAAATGACCAGCAGGCCAAAAGCCATATTTCACAGGTGGCCGCATATTTATTTATAATTTTTCACCTTTAAATGTGTTTCTTATGCAAATGAGAGCCAGGACACTTTTCAATTAACTTTGGGGGCCAGTCCCTCTAAGTATTGCAGAAGCTTGTTATTGAAAATAGAGTATTTTTGTTATCAGCTATAAATTATTCCTGAGTGTCAAAGAAATTGCAAAATGTAATGTATGGACCTGTATTTGGTGCTACCAGAGGCGGCTGGTGTGTTTCCCCTCCCTTAAGCACTTGGCAATTGCTTTTCTGGAAATGCCACTTTTTTCCCTCTAACATATACTGTGTGATGCGTCCCCTCCCTTTCTGCTAGACTCTCACTCTCTCTCACATGCACACATACATACAAATGTACATGCACACGCAGCCACACTTGTACTTAGACTGTAGGGCAGTTTAACAGTATATATATGAGCAGTTGGCAGGCAGGTAGGTAGGTATGGTTCTTTTATGGCGACAGACTGAGAGTGTCCCCCTCTGCCTCATTTTCTCCTTAACTGACCCGCTGAGGGAAAGCAGGGGACCGACTCCACTGTGCTATCACCACAGGGAGAGAGAGAGGCAGAGAGAGGAGATTAAACAGAACCGACGCTCTACTAGAGGAGTGAGGAAGATGGAAAGTTAAGTAGTGGAGGTATGAAAACAGAGAAACAGTCACTGTGCAAAATACCCCAGAATCCAGAGATGTAGTTGCCCAGATATTTCAAACTATGACCCATATATGATGAAATCTGGACTGGACATGCTCTGATCGCAGCATTGCAAGATGTCAAATCAAAAAATCTCCAGATATGATTCAGATTCTTATCCAAGAACCCAAAAAGGATATCTCTGGATTCTTGGAGTTTGGGCGCAGTGAGTAAAGAGGGCCAAAGAAAGACAAAGGCATCATAAAACAGGGGAGAGAACATGTGTTCTTCCTGCTCTCCTGTCCCGTCAGTCGCCCCTCACAGTGTGAGATGTGTAGGACATGAGGCGCGCGTGTGTGCGTTCACAAGTGTGTTACATTTGTTACGTTGTATGTGCATCACGCATTAAGGTGTGTGTGCAGCTGTGCCCTCTCCCTGGTGCGTAAAAAACGTCCATTAATTGAATTCCCCCTAATTTCCCGTCAGCCTCGCCTTGCAGAGCGAGACGCCTGCCTGCCAGCCGCGCAACGCCACACTTCAGGTATGGTGGATAATGGAGGATGACATTTCTGTCCCACCATGCCTCGGGGCAGCATGTGATACATGGCTTCCTCTCTGAAGGTTAAACTCAGCTAACCTGCCTTTGGCGTTTCATTACCCACTTGTTAAATACTCTTTTGGTAATAAAATGATTAAAAATTTTATTGCTTCTCTCAAATGAGGCCTCTTTTCAAAAGGATTTAATGACTTTGGAGATGGATATATGTGTGTGTGCTAGTGTGTGTGAATGCATGCATGTGTGTGTGTGTGTGTCCAGACAAGTGCATCTCCAGTTAGGCACGACCAGTGTGTAAAGATCTAATGAGAGTGATATGCTTTACAGCGAAACCACCATTATTCTCAGCCAAACGACCTGGCCCGTCATTATGTGTAAAATAGCAATACTTTTTCCCTCTGCCGGGGCACATTCAAATAGACATGTTTTACATACAGCTCAGTCGGTGTCTTGAAGCGAAGTGAAGTATTTATACTAAAATGAATGGGCCTGACTATTTTTACATCACAAGTTAAGCACCGTGGCTATAGCAACGGGACATAAAATATTATATTCAACCCATTAACAGGAACTACAAGCCTTGCCTAGGCCAATATGGCTCCACAGCGACTTAGCAAATCATCATATCCAGTGTCATTTTGGCTGTAAAATTAGCAGTAAAGGGACTTTGAAAACAGATCTCAAAAACCCACTAAACCAGGCCTTAGTCAAAAAAGAGAAACGGGTTATTGGGACCTGTTTTAAGGCTGTTCAAAATTAGCAAAAAATATGTTAAGGTTTTAAAAAAAAAAAAAAAACACAAACACATTTTGCAAGAGATGGATGAATTGTCGATATATGTCTATCATTTTTCACATTTCTCTGTGTCTCACATCATGGTACTGTCAAATGTCAAAACAGTTTTTTTTCTTTGTGGATTGCAAAGTTTCGAATTGCTTCAAGCAAACATATACAGTTTGTGTTCAGGGATCTCCCAGATTAGCCCACCTCCCTGGTGGGTCTTTGGGTCCCAATCAGTTTTGTTGGGGCTCATTGTTGTACTGCTGCTGCCCTCACAGAACCTCTGCTCTCTCTCACACACACACACTTAATAAATGGCTGGGTCCCCCTCCCTCGGGCCAGAGGAGTCGGTGCTGGCCGATTCATCTGATATATCATGGCAGCCCGCTCCGCACTGCTCCACTGGACCCTGTCCAACACCTGTTCTCCCATCAGGGGATGTTGTGTTGGCGTGGCATGGCTATGCCACTGTACAGATTGGCACTGCCCAGTTGGGGCAGCGCAAAGGATGAAGTATGAGATTCCCAGTGACAAAATGTTAGCTGTAATTAGGAGGGAGGACCACAGTTATGCTTTTTATAAATATCCCCTGCATTTTATAATTTTGATATCACTTCAGAATAGAAGTCTTAAAAGCCTGAATAACCAATAAATTAACAAATTCATCTTAAATTAAATGACATCGGTATTTTAGCAGATGGATGAACCATTTTAGCTGCTGCTGGATTTGATTTAGATGTGGGCGTCTAATTTGGCCTCCAGTTCTGCTCATCTGTTATATCAAATTATAAATGAATGTTTCAAAAGTTTTAATCCAAAAACTGATTTAGGTTTGCCTTTGTTGTCATCTGCTTGCACAATAATCTCATAGTCTCATTAGAGAAAATCTTCTAATACCAGGTATGATCTAAATTACTGAAATGAAATCAGTCCCATTAAGAAAGCACAGTCTTTTCTACTTATTCTATTTAATTCATTTATATATTTATGATGCACAATTTAATAGTTTGGTAAATAATTCAGACTTTACTTTCAACTTTAATGTTTCACAATAATGCACACTTCAAGTATACTTTCTCTCCCAAATAAGTCTAGTAGATGAAACGTTTACAGCTTGATTGTCTGCCTCATGCATTTCTATCAACATGACATGAAAAACTTGGGTATTAGTGCTATAATACTTACATACTCACCTGTCTTTCTGTTGGTCTGTTGTGGCCACAGCAACACTTAGCACAGGGGGTTGGAGGGTCTCTCTTGCCCCATCAGCATGACAGATTGCCTGCGAGAGAGAGAGAGAGAGAGAGAGAGAGAGAGAGAGAGAGAGAGAGAGAGAGAGAGAGGTGGTGCTGAGTGAGAAATGAACATTTGCACCGCTGTGTAGGTGGGTTCTCTCTGCTGGACATCTTTGAGGTACCCTTGTCACATATTCATAATTTTGCCCATGTTGGTGGCAACAAAGAGAGGCGTCGTATGGTGGACAGGCTTCTGTTTTACTCTCAGTAGAGTCAGAAGGACTATTAAATGTGTCTTACTTCTAAAAGCACATGAAAACAATCATGACAAAAACTTGCCTGTGTTACAACATAGTTGGTGTGAAACATTATTATTATTTTTTTTTTTTTCTGGCTTTTTATGCCTTTATTTATAGGTACAATGAGAGAGGCAGGAAGGTTGGGATGATGTGCAGCAAAGGGCCGCTGCGGTTACGACTAAGCCTTGATAGTACGCGCTTTACCAGGTGAGTCCCGGTACCACAATTCCTGATCAAGTTTATGGTAAAAATGTTTAAATTAGTTTCAATTTTCATTCATATGCGCCACACACTTTGAGGACTACCACGCAAAGTTCAGTTCGGTGGCTGTATTATTGCTGGCCAGTTAAAAAAAAAAAAACAAATCAAAATCATAAAATTACATAATCTGTCTGAACTCATCGGAAGTTTCAGGAGATGTTAAATGTTCAGCGGCTACATTTAGCATAAGTATGGTATCAGTGTGGTCTTACTAATTAAAACTACTTTTGAAAAGTTATACAGTTATAGGCCAACAAACGACATGTGAGGGTGAAAGGATATTTCCCTATGAGATTGTGATGTGACGCTGCGTGTACGCTGTAGGCCCAGTTTCGGTCCAGCAGAGGGAGACACACGTCTATAAGTGACGTGATGTCAGGAGTTCAACTATTTTAATTCACCGGACTGACCTGGATCGCAGAGTGAAGTGCTACACTTTTGCATTTGCGCACATTTACGTTGGATCTTGTTGTTACTTTTACCGTGTTTTTGCTCAGAGGAGATCGCTCTTCTTTTTTTTTTTTTTTTTTTCATGTGGAGTTTACCGTGTGTGAATGTGGGGAATCTTCCTCAGACGCTCTCTGAAGCTCTCTGAGACAAATCTGTTATTTTGGGCTGTGTAAATAAATTGACTTAATTTATTGTCGGCTAATTTCCATCTCGTGCAAATTTCAGTAGCTTCCATATACAGAAAAAATGTAAAACTACTAAAACCAATGCTTCGAAATATGTAGCAATAGCTAATTTTATTCTTATTTTAAAGCCTACAATTATTGGTACAGGCAACATGAAAAAGTCTTCAGCTACTTGATTACCCACACTGAATACACGCTAATGTGCTCAAGTCACATTCCTATATACATATCACTCACCCTTTATAAAAAATAAATAAAGAAATAAAAAACAAACAAAAAAAAAACAATAAGCTGTCTGGCCTGCTCTAACATAGTTATGCCTCAACTCTACTGTGAATTGGATAAAACTGTGTTATTGTAGACACTTTCTGCTCTGATGCACGGTTGGTCTTTTCACTTATGACACGTGGGTGACTGAAAAACACTTGAGGGTTTGAGGTGATGAGAGAAAAAATGTACAGGTCCTAATTTCATTCATTAAAAAATAGTTTGGCCCCTTGTAGGGCTGCAACTACTTTTTTTTTTTTTATCAGCCTATCATTTAATCTATCGATTGTTGTCTTTACTGATTGATGAATTATTTTGTCTAAAAAGGACGGTGGAAAAACGGTGAAAATACCCATAATATTCATTATAATTTCCCGTAGCCCACATGTTGTTGGATTGCTTGCTTGATTCAACCAAAATGCCACAATACTCAGTTGAGTGGCATGAAAGAAAAGTGAGCTACAAAAACCTCACACTGGAGAAGCTGTGACCAGTGAATGCTCAACATTTTCCCTTAAAAATTACCACAAAAAAAAAAGTGAATTAATTATCAACATTGTTGCCAATCATTTCTCTGTGGATTATTTGATGAATTAGCTTGCAAACTGTAGTCCTTCTGATTTCAATGATCGACCATTCATGTATGCTCAGACCCAGGAAAAAAAGGGGAAACGAGGGGGGGAAACATGCTCATCAAAAACTCCTCAGCCCACTGACTTGGTCTGTCTGTCACAGTTGCTGTTGGCTATTTACTATTATCAAGACATGAAGTGTTTTCTAATTATCTGAGGCATCGTTGGTGGTTCTCAGTGGCATTCATCTCACCTCGTTGTGTTTTTGCCTGCTCTTTTGACCACGATGTAACCACGCAGATATGATATACCTTATCAGAGAAATAAGTAAAAACGAAGTAAATGGCAGAGGAGTCAACCACCGCTCGGACCGTACCATTGACACGGAGGAAGGGGGGGGGGAGGGACCTTTCCTAGCGGAGGATCAGAGATGATGACACCCGCGACATGCAGTCCCACCGCTGGTGTCGTGCCGGAGACATGGTCGCACCACGTTGGATCAGCCTGCAGGCTTCATACGGAGAGTAGTCACCGGGCTCGCCCCGCTGGGTTGTAGAGGTGAGTCCCTGCAGCAGTCATTGTCTCGGCTTCACGGTAACTCCTGCAGGTAGAGCGCATTACCTTCATAATGATGAGAAGCTGACCGTGGCCGTCTGCGCAGTTGTTGCTGATGCAGTTAGGAGATACACACTGTGCACGATGTCTCTCTAGCGGTCAGACTGTGTGGCTGTGGCTTTTAGCTCAATAGTCGGACTGTTCTGCTGGAAAGTGTGGTTTAAAGGCGAGCCTACGTGTTTGTTTTTTTTATTTTACGCTTTGTTCGTCTTTATCTTCGTGGTCTTTGCGCTTTAAAGGGCAGATATCCATGTAACGGAGTTTGGGAGTCATGTAAACCAGTTGCATTTACTCCTTTTTCCTTATTCGTGTAGTTTTTCTCTCAGATCCTTGTTACCTTGTTGTAAACGGGTAACATGCAAGTCTTCACCAAAGTGTGACTTTTCCAGTAACAATAGGTGATTCCTCCATCTCATACTGTACCTGGTCTGCTATATTTGTACCAATTTCGGCTGTCACCAAAAATGTTTTATAGAAAAGTTTACAGTTCTTCCAGTGTGTTCCTCCTATGTAACAAATTTGATGTTTTGTTTGTTTGTTTGTTTGTTTGTTTTAACTTCTAGTGTGCTGGCAGTGATAACTTGGCACTGCATGATAAATCAGTCTGTTCAGCAAATGGCAGCATTTAATTTTTTTTATTTTCTAAAAGGTTGTTTCAGCAGATGGAAATTAGTAAAGAATATTTGTTGATACATTTTTATTGCAGGTCTTGTAATATTGTTTCATAAACATATCATATTAGCCCGGAGATTATGGCTCTTAAATGACCAGCGTTTTGTGCCAAAAACGAATAAACATACAGAGGGAAAAAAAGTTGCTGCAGTTTGTTTGTATGCATTCACAGTATGTGCAAGCCCCTGCATTTCTGTGTGAAGTCCTACTGCTGCAGGAGAGACAGTTTGTGATATTTCCTGCAGCCAAAATGTTAAAAACCCCTACAAAGGTGCAGCCTCAGCCAGATTTGCATGCCTGTAGACAACACAAGTTCCCTGGGAGTCATGCAGGATAGAGAGCACAGAAGAGAAAAAAACCTGCTCAAGGACATGGAGCAAGATAGCAAAGCAACAGGCTGAGCAGACATACAATATTCAGGGAGCTGGAGCTTTGTTGTGCTGTCCAACTATTTCTTTATGCACACTCAAGCAGATAGTGTACTGTACAGTATGTAGACACACACAGTCTTAAGGGTAGAGGACATAGTGTGTGTCTGCCTGTATTGTCTTGCTGGAGTGCACAGCTGACGATATTTTCCATACTGGAGAAACTGACATTGTGAAGATGGCATGTTTACATGTAGGTGTATAGAAGGAGGAAAATCATTGTACATAAATGATTAGTTGGATTTGTCAGTGATTGGAAATTCTGTGTTTTAGCTGAGCTGACTGGTTAGCTGAGTGCGCGAGCTGAGCAATTCAGTGTGTGGATGAATGTGTGCACATATACAGTAGCTGAACGCCGTCTGAGGGGCTGCCTGAGCAGTTGGCCAGTTGGCTGGCTGGGTATCGATCCAGTGTCTGCTGAGCAAACTGTGAATGAGAGCATTTGCCGTGGGTCACTGGTCAGTGATGAGCCCATTTGAGGGGTCCACGTCGTGTGTGTGTGTTTGTGTGTGTGTGTGCACAAAGGACTTCCCTTTGCATATGTGTTTGGCTGTGGGTCAGTGCTCACAGAGCATCTGCAAAGCTGGAGGTTTTTCTCTTTTAACTTTGCTGTTCAGGACTGAAAGAGATGCTGCACTGACCAGCTGACACTGCTCGACATTCCTCTGCCTTATCTCTCTCTCTCTCTCTCTCTCTCTCTCTCTCTCTCTCTCGCTCTCTCTCTCCTGCACACGCATGGACAAACACCCACGCACACAAAAATGACGTTACCACTCAACAACAGTTTCTGTTGTTTGTGCTTTTGCACGAACATTGTTGGCCATATTTGTATGCATGCACTCACTTAACTGTTCATGTCTGCATGTGTGTGTGTGTAATACGACCTGCTGTTGGAGGTGTCAGCGTGGAGGTCGGAGACTGCAACCCTGCTTGTCAGACTGAACAGAAAGAAAGAATAGCAGGGATGCTGCATTTGTTTGTGTGTGTGTACGACTGGTATGTGGGCCTGGCCAACAGAGAAAGAGCCTGGGGTTCTTATCTGACCTCTCCCAGGATGACCTTTCACCCCTCAAGACAAGCCCTTTGTGTGCATAGAGCCCAAGCCCATGGGAGAGCATGTGTGTGGGTGCACGTATGTGTGTGTGCAGCTGTATATGTTTGTGTGTGTGTGTGTGTGTGTGTGTGTGTGTGTATCAGAAGTATAGGCCACATCAAAGTCTTACTTAAACATTGTTATCTGTGCTCACCTTTGACCTTGTGGTCATGAGACATCCCTCAAACTAATACATCCATGCCCTCAGAGTGGAGAGCTTATATGTGTGTTTGCATATATTAACAAGAAGCTGAACAGGACATAATGTGTGGTGATAGGAAGTGTGTAGGCGCATTAGGCAGTTCATATCTTCTTCTCTTCTCTTTCTTCAATACGAAATATATTTGTAGCATTCAGTAAGATGCCAACAAAGCATTTTCACTTTGTCCACTGATTCACTTAAGGTTAACAATGGTAGATGTCATGCTTCATTTATTTTTGTAGATCTCTTACATCAATTTAACAGTGAATCATTTGCATCCTGAAAAAAATACACAGGAACCATTTAAAAGTGTTAAAATTGTTTTAAAAAAGGTTTGGTAACATAATCTGTGCATTTGGGGTCAGAGCTTAAAGGCTTCCTAACTATAGGTTTGAATGTGCGAGTTTGTGTGTTTGAGGGCGGTGGTGGTGGTGGTGGGAGTGGGGATCCAAGGGGTCATAAAACACCACAATAGTGTCTCTCTCCCCAGGGTGAAAGACAGAAAGAGAAGAGGAGGAGGGAGATGAAAGGATCTCCCACGTCCGTGTCAGGGAGAAAGGAAGGAGGGGTAGATGGGAGGAGAAAAGATCAATAAAGCTTCCTGAAAAGTTTTATTTAGTGCTTATTTCTGTCATCTCTGCTCCATGTTTTTCTCTATATGCCACATGTCTGTTGGGTTTTGTTAGGAGCAAATATTCCTTAAAAATAAATTCAGCCTAACACTGCATGAGTACATTTAATGGAGATGGAGATGAGCATTGTGACTGAACAATGAAAATCACAGCAGGAGGATCCTTCGTCTGCTTCCTGACGGCCCTTAGATTTTAAAGCACATTGGTTAACATTATAGTAGACACACATACCTGCGTCTGCTGTTCCCTCTGTCAGTATGAGCAGAACATTTTCTGTTTGATTGTTAAACAATGAACCAAAAAAAAAATGGCAGAAAAGCTGCAACAAAAGCATAAAGTGGCTTCAGATTTAGACCCGTGGTACTTGGTTGTTTGATTAACAGTTGGTTAGAAGTTAAGGATTTGGTCAGGATTCAATAAAAGATGGAATACACCTCTCTGCTTTCATCTCCTCCCTCTTTCCCTCCCTGTCTCCTCTTTCTCTGGTTGTAAAAAAATCAGTCTGCTCTTTAGTAGAAGGTGTGATTACTTCCTCTCAGTGCCGGCTGTGTTATGACAGGGCTTTTTTTTGTCTTCCACCCTCTGTCTCGCTGCAAAGTGGTGCAAAGAATTAAAAGACTGCACTGCTTCTTAACATATGAAAGCAGGCAGGAAGAAGGTGGCTGGTTAGGTGTATGTGTGTGTGTGTGAGAGAGAGAGAGAGAGAGAGAGAGAGAGAAAGTAAGTAAGTGTGTGTTTATCTTCAATATGAGTTAGAATATTACAATATTTCTAATATGCAGATGTTTAGAGAAAATCTTTACTAGTGTTGTTGGCAGCATTTAGAGCTGATGTCGTGCTTTATCCTTTTCACAAAGCTGATATTTTAAATTTCAGAGCCCTAAATTGGTCATTTTCTGACAAAAGAATTGGTGTAAGTTCAGTTCTAGCAAGCTTTGCTAATATCTCTTACAGCAGAGGATGGCCATGCTATTTTTTTGTTTCATCATCCATGATTTTGTTGAATTTAAATTAAAATGTATTAATGAAATGTTACAGGTGCTGTGATTGAAACAATGAACAAATTCAATTGTCTTTCATTAAAATAAAAAGTTGTATTTTTTTTATAAGCATGGTATTTTAGTGTCTCAGTATGTACTTAGTTAGTGGACCACATAATTCAATGGGGCCAAGAAAATATGAATAGACTTCAGCTACTTCCTGGTTCACCCCAGAGGTCAGCTGAGGGACCCTACCTATATCTGGTGTTATAGAACTAACAGGGGGCTGTGGAGCATAAGTAAATAACAACTCCGAAGTCAAATGTAGAGTCATGTAAAAGACCTGACTTGTTGAAAGAGCAGATACTAGGCTCATATTTCCTCAGCCTCATTGTTCCCTGTTCAGCTGTTTCCTGCAGAATGCAAAATTTTTACTGTTAAAAAGTCTTAACTTTAGAATTAAATAACAAATGTAAATGTTTTTGCTTTTTAGAGATGTAATGTGTGACTTTGTAATTTAATGCATCGTTGTGGTGACAATTTACTTAATTTATTTGCCTTTAGTGCACCAATCTGAGCATGACACAGACAGCTTTAAGTCTGTAATCTGACAGGCCAGTCTTTTCATTAGGCTGAGCTGCCGGTTTCTGACTCAGCATTGAGTCTCATGTGAACAGGTTTGTCAGTCAGTCATATGTAGCATCTTGTGTGTGTGTGTGTGTGTGTGTGTGTGTGTGTGTGTGTGTGTGTGTGTTAACCAGCATATGGGCAGTCAAAGGTTTAGAGAAGGGGGATAAAGTTGGTGTTAACAATCCAACCTTGTTATTTTCTTCCTCACTGACCCAGTTTGTTTACTGAACACAGCTTTGGCTCAGACGGAAACCTTGGTCATTGGTTATTACACACTTATTCAGTGTTTTATCTTTATACAAGCAATGAATGTATTTTTGAAAATACAGATGGCAGCAGTGAGATGCATTACTCTGCATATTCAGTAACGTCATTAAGAGAAATAATGCAGCAGAGTGCATTGTTCAAAAATATTTGAAAATGCTAAATATCTATCACATTTTCTGTTGCTGTTTAACATACCTTTTAAGAACAATAAGAATATAAAATTAAATAAATAACTGATGCAATATCCTTTTGAGGAACCATACAAGAATTGCTTTCTCTCAGGGGATTCCCATCTGTTTCAGAGCGGATGAGAGAGGCGAACCAGGGAAAAAACTAGAGAGACACAGAGAGAGGGAGGGAGCTGCAGAGAGAGAAAGTAGAAAAACAGAGAGAGGGAGTGGAGTCTAGGTCAGGGTGTCCTGACTCTGTCAGTAAAGCTGATTTTATGGCATGCTGTCTGGACAGATGCCATCCACTAGTAACCACTGTTTATGTGTGTGTGGGGCCTGTGTGTGCTTCTGTGTGTGTAGATGTGTATCTGGTTTTCAGTGTTTGTGTCTGCTCATATTTATAATATGGTTAAATATAGGAGTGCATGCGTGCATTTGTTGCTTAGATTTAATACTAATACTGAATTAGTTCTCACTGTCAGAGCAGTTCAACAAATGTAACCAGCAGGCTTTCAATGTATATTGTCTGTTATCACATACATAATCCTTTTTACTGTGACAGTTTTTTCGGCTTTCTCCAAAGTAGAGTGTTACAGATATCCCTGGGATAGATTCTGTTATTCTTGTTTCTTTCCAATTCTGAAACTGACAGTAATACTACACCACATAGCAGAACAGAAAGACGTCAATCTGTGCTTACAGTGTCTGAAAGCAGCAAAGCACAACTTTAAGTGCAGTTTAGGTGCAAAACTTGAAGTGGGAAAACACATTGGGAGTTTGGTAAATAGTTAATGTAAAAAAAGCAAAGTACCGTCAACTTCCATGTGTCTTCTGAATCTTGCAGGACATCAATGGGGAACTCCTATGCAGGCCAGCTGCGGACCACGCGCTTCGAGGAGGTTCTCCATAACTCCATTGAGGCATCACTGAGGTCAAATACTGTAGTTCCCCGACCTGTCTTCTCACAGCTATACCTCGAGACAGAGCAGCCACTGGCACATGATGGTGGGTTGCATGAACATTGAGTCCAGCAAAACAGTGTAAACATTTCCGGCATCTGTGTCTCAAATTGCTTTTGAAGGATAACAGAATAACACAAAGTAAAATCAGCTTGCAGCTCCTGCAAAGATCACTGAAATTCAACCAAAGTTTAATAAGATCCTCTTAATATCTTTGCTTTTCACGTACACTCTGTTGAATCTGTCACTGCACTGTCACTCTTGTTTACCATTAGAATTGCATTTTTTTGTATATGTCCTCAACAGGCCGTACAGAGAATGATGATGAGGATGATGAAGATGGCTCAGAGTCAAACAGCCCACCAATACCCTACCAAATGAAGCCCCCACCTGAGGGATGCTGCACCACGGATGGTTTGTACACATACACACATGTATGCTCATAAAAATTTTCCCTGTGCTATGAGGGTTTACCTCCTTCATGCAAGTGCTGTTGATTTCAGGGAGGATCATACAAATGACAAAGGGAGATATGATGATTGTGATTGGTTGTATATTCTGCTTGATAGTCAGTCAGTTTGCGAGGTTTGGCTCTGTGTGAAACACTCTCATATTTGCATATGCTCTTTAGCCGGAGCTGCAAAGCAGACCCAGGTGTATTAAAGGACGCTTGTAGTTTGGGTAGTTTGTGATTCGGCTGTACAAGATATCTTAGTGACAACAGATAAAGGTTGAATCAGCACCAGGTCAGCTGTCTGCATGCTGTATCTTATTTATGCTGTAATAAGACAAATTAAATGTAAAAGCTAAAGAAAATTTGTCTTTGTTCTTCCCACAGGCTTCTGTCAGGCAGGCAGGGACCTGCGTCTGCCCTCATTGGCATCAGATCCCTTGGATGTTCCCCCTGGATTCATGTTGGTGGGGGTAAAGTCCCCCTCCCTCCCCGAGACACTCCTAGTGTGTGCTGTGGACCGCCGCTTCCTGCCAGACGAACGGGGCCGCAATGCACTGCTGGGTGAGGCAGGAGACATACACAGGAAAAGAAAAACACCCTTGCTTAAAGTTGCACTGTGATGCATTTGTGACTTTATCCAGTCAGTTACATGTGTGATACCGTAGGATCACATAGAATCCATTCTCTTGTAATCATACATTTTCTGTATATGTGCTCCCTCCAGGCTTCTCAGGGAACTGTATGGGCTGTGGAGAGAAAGGCTTTCGTTACTTCACAGAGTTCTCCAACCACATTAACCTGAAGCTCAGCACCCAGCCCAAGAAACAGAAGCACTTGAAGTACCATCTGTACCGAAACAACCAGGGCGTGCTGGTCAAAGGAGCTCCCATCTGCTGGAGGGGACATGGTAAGAGACGGATACAAGTGTTGTATTCAGCAGGTGATTCTAAATGTGGTTTGTTTTGATTTTAGCTTGAACACAACATATTGTAAGAAAAACATACATAATCAGTAGTATAATCAGTCATAGACTGTGTTCATGGACACAAAACAAGAAGCATGGGTGGCCCCATTTGATACTATGCTGAGATGCAGGTAGCCCAGTGGGCACACAAAACTGATCACTCATTATAGCTGCAGATGCACCACCTGGAGAACATGCAGAAACAGGGTGGGGTAAGGAGGAATCCACTATTATATGTTATCAGTGGGTGCATTAGGGCATGTTGTTAAACACAGCTGATTACTGATGAACTGATGGCTTAGCAGTGGAGGGGTGGATTATAAATATAGGGCTAACAACTATTTTTCTATTAATCTAGCGACCATTTTGACGTTTCATTTAAAGGGGCTATTTGTAAGTTTTGCTATTGCTACATAGCCGACATTAGCATTAACAGCTATTTACTTACCAGTCTAGAGGAAATGCTGCAAGTTCAGCATCAAACCTCGTTCCTTTACTCACCGAGAACTGTCTCCAGCACTGGGAAGCAACCCTCTTGTTTTGCTTCTATTTCTATCACTTCTTTTCTTCCACTGAAGTTAGCATGCTAACCAGCGAGCGCCAGCAAGGTTGGACTGTCTCATCATTTTCCGATACCAAGTCATTGTAGCATCCAGTCTGCCCTGAAGAAGTAGTGCTGCTCAGAGGGCGTATTATAACCTCTTGTCTTGTGAATAGCAAAAGTTATAAATGGTGTATTGACTATTGACTTCTGCATTGATATTAGTGAAATACATTTGTTATGATTAATTGAAATGTTTTAGAAGAAATAAAAAATAAAAATAATTGTACTGGTTTAAAATATTGATGTCAATGCATTTTTAGCATCAACATCGATTTGCTGCAGCCAAAGACAGATGGCATTCTACTATAATACAGAAAAATAAAGTGTGGTCAAGTGTCAAGGGTTATCTTTTCTGTAGGCACAGTCATGCATTATTATTTTTCAGCAGCCAGGTGATGGTGTTGGAGCCTACAAATGAAAAACCTCCTTCAGGTGACTATATGGAGGAGTTAATTAACTGAAAGAATGCAAGGATGCCAGGAAGAATCAGGTGTTAATTATACTCTGCCATCTCTGCATTATTGCCACAGTCCGGTACTTACATCATTTTTTGAAGAAGGAATCATTTTTGAAGAATGAAAAACATAAATAACGGATTTGAGTGAGAGGTCAAAGGTTGGGCTTTCACTAGTTCACAAGCACAATGTGTCTAATTTAAGCCCTGTATTCTCCTAAACAAGTGTAAAAATCTGAGCTGTAGTGATCTAGAAACTATGGGTGTACAGGTCTGACCAGATGAATAGGTAGTAAAGCCTGAAGGACAGGTGAAAGGTTAGAATACAGAGTGTTTACAGAGGCCACGTCCTGGAGGTAACCTGTCAAATTAAAATGGTTTTAAAGGACACCACCTGAAAAACCCTTTGTTAAAGGACACTAATCCTGTAGATATTGTTTCCCCTCAGTGTTTCTGTTGTTTCCACTTAATTAATCCTTTACTCCTGTTGCTTGGTAGGGAGACAGTCTTGAGTGTAACAAGTCATCTGTCATCTATCTATCACATGCCTTAAATTCCATACATACCAGTCATTCACTTTCCCTCGTTTCCCTGCTGCCTCTCTGCTTCGGCTTCTGTCGTTACTCCAGAGCTCCTACATATGTATGCCCAGAAACACACACATGCACAAGAAAAAGGTTATTATGATAACCTTGGTACTGCAAAGACAAGTTTCCACTTCTTGGATATCAAAATACCTAGTTTGTGTGTCTGTATGTGTTTCAGATGGCAGGATAAGACAGATGGGGTCCAGCCTCTCAGAAGGTCATGTAACATCTGATGAACAGCCCCCAAACCTGGCATCACACACACCTGGGAGCTACACAGGTAACAGAAAACACACATAAATGATGACACACTTGACTACCAGCTGGTACATGCACAAAGAAGTGTTTGTATGGTTTCAGACTACAGCATCTAGTTTACCAGCAAAGCAATAACTTTTAACACACCTCTGTGTTTTGCCAAAATTAGCAGTAACAGAATACAAAAGCAGTAAGTAATTATCACAGTAATATTTATTACTGTTTCATGAAAAGTCAGGGTACTTAAGTCGAATAATTAATGTTATTAATGCAGTTTCTTTCTCCCTCTGCATACAGCAGGATCACATGTGGACCCCACTGGGCTGCCACAAATAACTGATGTTCCCCACTCACTGACAAATGGCAACCATGCTGTTCCCCCTATCACCCAGCCACCTTTAAATCAATCAGGGCCCGGGAGACCTTCAGTTACAGGTATTATATGTGCACTCTGGTGACTATAATGCTTTAATGCATTTATCATCAAGAAAAATAGATATACGTATATGACAGTTTGATTAGTTTTTTCGTTTCGTTATGTCAATTGAGTTATGCTTAAAGAAAACTTGTGAAGGTGTTCACGTGACAGTTACACCCAACAGAAAGAATATCTGTCATTTTCGCATTAAACTTAAACCAGCAAAATGTTCACGTTAGAGATATTTCTCATTATTATTTCCTATACACAAGCACATAAGAGCTATTTCATAAATCTAAACACTGTGAATTTTAAATATCACAAAAAATAGATTCCTCAATATTAACTTCTTATACAATAATTAACTTAAAACTGAAATATGCTAGAACTCTTCAAAACTATGGTTTTAAATAGGGGAAAAAATCTGATACCCCAACAACTAGCTACATGTAAACTGGAGTTTTAAAGTTATCAGACTGTTGTAGTTTACATAGTTTATGTTGCATGATTACATGATTTCCTACTTTAACCTGATGTCTCATTCTTACCTTGCTTCTTGTGATTATGTAAACATGGTCAGTTTGTATTTGTTGTCATTAAGCCCCTCCCCTGGGTTTCTTCACACCTCTGAAAGGAAGGGTTGCACCCATCAGTGTGTGTGTGTGTGTGTGTATGCATTTTTATTACCTCTTTGGGACCTTTTCCAGTATAAACACTGGCTTTGTCGGGACCACTAGTCCTTATGGGGACCAAAGCCTGGTCCTGATGAAACAAAACATTATTTCTGAGGTCCTGGTTAAGGTTGAGGGTAAGGTGGGAATTCAGGTTAGGTTAAGATTAGGGTTAGGCATAAATTTGTTATGGTTTAGGTTATGCTTAGGGTTTGGGTTAGGCTGTTCACGATGCAAATCTGTGTGTGTGTGTGTGTGTGTGTGTGCTTGCGTGCGTGTTTGTGTGTGTGTATAACACCCCTGCTATACAGGAGCCAGCTGCATTGTGTGTTGGGGGTTGTCCTTTGTTTTGCCTTCTTTCATTTGCCAACACTTGGGGCACTAAATGTCTCCCTCCTTCTTTTCTCCTCGGTCTCTCTTTCTGTCTTTCTCCCTCCCTCTCCCTCAGTCTGTCACCTCTATAAACCAGGGTTGTAAAATTCGCTCTGTCTCAGTCTTTTTTTCCTGCTTTCTCACTGAATGAAAAGCTTCCTTCCTGTCAATGTTGTGTTTTTTTTTTTCATGGCCCTTTTAACAAGTGGGCCTTTTATGTGTCTTCCCTTTACTGCATTTCAACAGACATTTGAGAGGAAGAGGAAGAGACAGGTTAATGTATGACTAAAATGCTGCTGTTTTCCATTACTGTATCAAGTCCATCCTAAAACATTTACTGTATTTTCTGTTGATTTGTGGGTTACTTGAATGAAAAAGGAATTTATTAAAAAGCTCAGTTTCAAATTAAGATGGAGAAAAATGTGGCACTTAAAAAAAACATCCCAGCAAAAAAAAACTAAAACTAATACATTACATATTCTTGTTTTTTATACTCCAGGGCCACATGCAAATGCTGGACCCCCAAAGAAGAGGCACAAGGGCTGGTCGCCTGAGTCATCTGCCAACAGTCTGCCAGAGAGCACTGTGAAGACACCACCATCTTCATCGGCCTTGTCAACGTTATCCATGTCCTCTGCTGTAACAAATGGAACCAGAGCAGGTAAAAATATACAGTATATAGAGGTAAATAACAAAGGGAGAAACATTCGAGAAAATTATATTCATATAATGTTAAATTTGTCGACAAAATGGTGTTTTGATGTGTTAGTGTGTGTGCTCAAATGTAAATGTACTTCTTTGCTCCCTTACCTACTATATCCAGAGACTGCTGCCCCGCTGAGTTCATCACAGGGGTCCTCAACCCCACTTTCTCCCCCAGGGCTGTCTGTAACAGTGCCTGATGAGCTGCTACACACTTGCAGACTGCAGCCTGTCATCTTCAAAGGTTAGATGACCAATTATGTTAGTGATTAAGAATAATAAAATGCACTTTTTCTGCTTTTCTGTCGGGCATACACAAAGGATTACACTGCCAGACCTACAGTACAGTACATGCAGTGATAGACTGCATCTATATGTGATTATTTATACTAGTAGTCAGAGTCATTATTGACTACCTGGTGAGTGGTGATCAATGTCCACCCTGCTGTCAGTACTTTCTCAAGCAGGTGAACAGGTGAGGTTTTCAGTAACCACTGGACAGATGGTTGTAGCTCACCTCGAATCACAGGTTAGAGGTCAGCCTACACCCAAGGCTGTTTCTCAGCCTTTCTCCCCTCCCTTTATCTCCTCCCCTCCACCCTTCTCACCCCTTTGTGTCACCTGTCAACTCATCCACCTTCCCTCTCTATCTTTCCTAGGCCTCAACCACTTCCCATGTGTAGTGTATGTACCTTCATCCTTTTCTCCTTTCTGTTTTCCATATTCATGGCCTGTCAGCTTTTCACCAACCACCCATTTTGTCATTTCCTGTCTTTTCCTCCACTTTGACTGCTCTTTGTTCCTCCCTGCTATTGACCCTTGGGAATAGATAGAGCTGCATTTTCCCACCACTTGATCCTGGTCTCTGGGTTTGTTGCAGTGTCAGACTTTTGTACTGTTACTGAAATAAACACATTACACCTGTGAAAAACGAAATAAAATCTATAGTAAATAGTAAATTTACTTATCACAAAAACAGCATGTGACAGCCTTAGTGTCTTAGATAAAAACATCTGCAGTGTGTGGGTTTTTTATGTTGTTTTTTTAGAGATAGTTTCTGCCTGATTGCATTGTTTGAAATTGTTTGTTATAACATAATTTCATGAAGTTCATTTTTCCATCCAACAGTCAAGCTTTTCTATCATTGTTTTACATTGCTTTTATTTGTCAGACACTTTGGTCCAAAGGAACTTACATTTATTCCCATGCACATACATTGGGAACATATTGGGGTTTAACACCTTGCCCAAGGACACATCAACATTCAGGAAGGAGGGGGAGGAGCTTGGCTGAATGAATGGCCTTGCAACCAAATCTACCACCTGAGCTACCAACAACCAAAAAGTCCATGTTGTACTCAGCCACTGCCATATGTTCATCTGTTTTATCTGTCTGCCTCTCATTGACACAGGTCATGGCCCACTCCCTCAGCTGACGGGCAATGTCAGTGAAGTGCTTGTCAGCTCTCTGCTGCAGAGTTGTTACCTGAGCTCCCAGACACTCCCCAGAGTCTACCAGCACTATGGACCATCACCCATTCAGCCACTGTCCACTGAGATGCAGATTCTACTCACAGTTTACTACCTTGTTCAATTAGGTCAGTTTAAAAGCCTCCTCCAGAACAAAGGCTGTAATCATACACAGTTCAGTAGGACTGCAGAAAGAAGGCAAGTTCATCAGGATATCATTGCTGTGCCTCATAATGGCCACTAGGAGGCAGGTAGTTAATAAATCTGTGAATAAATGAATGATTACTTAATTACTTTATTAGTTACTGTATGGACAAATTGAGGCATTTTTTATTTTAGAATACCAGTTTGTCCAAGCTTTGGCTTTATCACTAAAAAAACTTATTCCATTAAACAACTCTGTGGTCCTCTGAATAAAAAAATGTTAAGTATTTCTTTTGTCTCCCACCTATATTCCTCAGGCCCTGACCAAGTGCCCCTGATTGAAGACTTGGAGCAGATATTCATGAGGTCATGGAGGGAGTCTCACCTCAGTGAGATTAGACAGTACCAGCAGCCTCAAACACCTGCCACCCAAGGGAGGCACTATGGCATAGAGGTGAGACAGGACATCTGAGAGGTGTCCTACTGTCAGATATTGAGTTTGAGAAAGAAAATTAAAAATTCAAATAAGCAAATGCATTAACAAATATAAACCTGGCATTAAGGGGAGCTTAAGATCCAGATTCATATGTGACTATTTTACAACTCACGGCATCACAGAAAGCATTACTCAGTCTCCCTTCACTTGAAGCTTATTAGCACAGCGAAGCATTCTTTTTTTCAGTCATTGCTGTCCTCTTCGAGGAGGAATTCAAAGAAAAATATACTAATGACAAGATAGAATAAGATTTTATTAATTACCAAATTTCTCATTTTCTTTTACCCTGTCTCCAGACCCCCTCCACCCTGCCTGGGCTCCCCCAGTACCTCAGTTTACCTCACCAGAGCCAACAACCCCTGACTCCCAGCCAGCTTCCCTGGCTCGCCCAGCTGGCTGCGTCATCCTGTGGAGAGGGCGTGGTAGTGTTAGGGGAGCAGATCAGATCTTTGGCTCAAGGCCTCCAACAAACGTTCAGCAGGTTGATGGAGGGACGGCTTGAAAACACCAACTATGTGGTCATTATTGTCACTGCACCAGGACAGGAAACACAATCCTGTGTTGTAGTCACAGGTGGGAGCTGTGATTTTCTGTGCATGTATGAATATTGTCAAGTTTGGGGAATTTAACATAAAAATTAAGCTTTAAGCGTTTAAAATTAGGATTTTAATTCTATGTATTTTTGTCGGTGTTGCAGGCAAACATCAATGTCGTGCCTTGGCAGAGAGTATGTATTCTCCCAACGAGGGCCTGAAAGAAATCAACCACCAGCTCTCAACTGGTGTTGCCCAGGATCTCATCCACTTCTGCAACTCACTTGGGCAAGGTGTGACTGACTGTCCGCCTTTTGATTTACATGCACGTTTGTGTGTGCATTATAGTATTCAGTGTGTTTTAGTCATAATTCACCAACGTGTTGTGTGATTTTCTGTTTTCTAGATGGTGATATGGATTCCCTCCTGGATAGAGCCACCGTGGACAGCAGCGAGCCATCTCCTCTATCCAGCAGTCAGGAATCAACTGAAGACAGAAGTCTCAAAAACACACACAGTCCAAAAGACACGCACAGTCCGAAAGACACACTCACACAGTGTTCAAAAGACTCACCCAGTCCTAAAGAGAGGGCTTCAAGTCCCAAAGACACCTGTTCAGGTAAGACACACAGGTTGAAGTGCATACTGTACTTTCATGTACAGGTTTCATCAGGTAACCACAGCTATAATTCATACAGTTTCATAGTTTTGAGAGTCACATTTCGTCAAAATCATATTGCTTGCTGCTAAAACTCTTCCTGGGTGAATTTGATTTGCTGTTGAACATGGAACCTGAAATTACAGCCGCTTGTATTTCCATTCCTCCTTGTGTCAGCAAACATGCGCAGTTGAGACCAGGACAATCATAATGTTTTAAAAAATCTTTGATTGAGTATGATATGAATTTGCGTTTGTGTTTGCAGAATACTCCGTAGAGTGGCGTGAGGTTCGTCCCATCCAACTGGCAGTGGCTAGAAAGCTGCTGTCCCATGTTTGTGCTATAGCGGACTCCAGCACACAGAACCTGGACCTGGGCTCCTTCGACAGGGTCAGCTTCCTCATCCTGGTCCCACCCTCCGAGGTCACATTTCAACAGACTGTGCTCCACCTCTGGAGCTCCGGTAAGCTCCTTGTATTTCTAAAAGAGAATGTGTGTGTGCCTACAGCATGATGTGTTCTGATGTGGACCTGCGCTTCTCTCTCCCTTTGTCTGTATATCTCAGGTGTCCTTCAGGAGCTTGGGAGTTTAGACCAGGAGTGTGTGTCTCAAAGAGATGCTGAGCGTTATGTGGTCAAGATGGACCAGAGCGCTCAGGCACGAATTGACAGCCTCATTCAGGAAGCTCACAGCAACTCCTACACACTCTACATCCTGGTCCATGACCACGCCCACTGGGACATCAGCAGGTATGTTATGAAGGAAAGAGAAAAATAGGTGTGATTAATGTTCCCTTTTTATTGCGCCATTGTTGTTGTTGTTGTCAGCAGCCCACTACAACAATAGCATCAACAAATCAACCAAAGCAAATCAGTCTCTGTGTCTCTGTCTCTTTGCATCTCTCAGTGCATCCTACAGCAGCTCAGACGGTGGTTTGGGTCTGGTGGACCAGCTGTTAAACTCCCGACAGGTCAGAGATGCTCCGAACATCTTAATTCTCCACGTCACCTCCTTCCCCTTCGCTCTTCAGACACAGTACACCCGCATCAGCCCCTACAACGAGATCCACTGGCCCTCTGCATTCAGTAACGTAAGAGTCAACTGTGTGATACAGGCTTTGATTTTAGTACTAAAACACATTAGCAGCACGTATCTGGAGATTGACACAGATGATTGACTGAGAGTTTGCACTTAAATCACTTCGATGTGTGTGTTCCCATAACATTGTGTGGCTGTGTCTCTAGGATGTGGACCTGTATCACGAGAGGACGCGGTACTTTGGTGTGTCAGAGCTTTTAGAATCGACTCGTTCAGGGAGCAGCCTGCCCCTGATGCGTTATGATTCCTCCTTTGAAAGCATGGCATCTGCCCTGGAAGAAAGGTAGCTTACAACCACAAATACTTAATCTACACCTACACCTACACCTACGCAAAGATTTAAGTTTAAGTGACTTGCAGGTTTACACAAAAATGCAGAAGCCCTTAAAATCTCTTCCCTCTCTCCCAGGTTCCCTAAGCTGCACAGTGCTGTGATCCGGACTACAGTCCTGATCCAACACTACTGCGTAGCTCTGATGGCTACATCCGGCAGAATCGGCAGCTCCCACAATCTTCACAAACACACTTCTGTGGAGACCCTGGAGATTGTACAATCCCTGCTCACTGCTGCCCAGCAATGTCCCGCCCACCATGGTCACATGGTCCTGCTGCGGATCCCCTCTTTGGCTCTGGCTGCATGGGCCCATCGACGGCTGTCCAGAGTGCGGAGACAGCTGGGTCTGGAGGAGTGTTTTGAAATCATACTTGGAAATCCCAGCCAAGCTCTGAATGTTGGACAGACCTTCACTGATCAGATCAAAGTGAGAGAGTAGTTTATAATATCTTGGAATGTAGGATAAATTATTTTATGGATAGACACTGACTGTATGCTGTCTGTGCCTGTGTTTGTGTGTCAAGCAGACATGGCTGAAGATCCAGGATTCTGACTGGGTTCCTTGTACCTACCTGGAGCTGGAGGCCCTTCCCTGCATCCTGATCCTGTCAGGAGCTGAACCCCTGGGAGAATCACTGCCCAGGTAGAAACACTGAGCTCTGATCTTATCCCCCTTACTTTTGACCCTAAAAACTTTGTTCCCAAGTGTTGCAGGGAGAAATAGGCTTGATGCATAACACGTTTCTACCACAGCCACAGAAGCTAGAAGCTGTAATAAATGTCATGTGAATTACTTGTACTTACAGGTCCCTGAAGTACTGTGACCTTCGGGTGATAAGCTGCTCTTACCTTCAGCGAACCACACTCGAACAAGAGCTTGGACTGGCTGCTTATCTAGTGAGGGCCGAGTCACGACCCCCGCACAACCCCGGCCCAGGAAGTGACCTACTGGAGAGTGATGCTGAAAAACTCAGCAGCACTGATAATGAGGAGGAGGAGGGACAGGAGAACGGTGAGATGAGATCCACATCAACATGATCTGTTCTTTGAGATTTTAAAATACATAAAATGTCTGGCTGCTGTTTTAGGGGTGATCTCATCTGATTTGGTGGCTGATTTGTTGTTTTCCTGTAACTCTCTATGTCCAGGGGACTCCCCTTTGTCATCCAGTCAGCAGCTCCAGTCATGCCCAGACAGTGGAGCTGTAGATCCCCTCTCTGCCCAAAGCACCACCTCTCCAAATGTCCAGAGAGGAATCGTGGACACAGTGCAATCTCCCTCACAATCACAGACTCAATGTCAATCCCAGACCTCAACTCAGTCTTTTCCACATCCTCAATCTACAACACAACACCAAACCCAACCTCAAGTTCAAAGTTACTCCCAGGCCCAAACAATCTCCCAGCTGCAGCCACAATCCCAAATTCAAAGTCAAACGCAGACGCAAACACCCAACCCTCAAACTCAGCCACCTCCCCTCGCTCAGGCTCGTCACGCACACTCAAAATCCACCTCCTCTGGCTCTTTGTCCCCCCGAGCCTCCTCTCCTCACCTGAGCTGTTCCTGGGCGCGGGGAGTGAGTCGCCCGCCCTCTGTGCTCCTCCCACGTGCCCTCTACGATATTATCACAGCCAGTGACAGCAGCGGGCTTCCACGGTGCACCTCATTCCTGCCACACATGTCTGTCGCATGGGCAAGCAGCTTCAGGTAAAAGAGACACATATTCTTTTATACCCTGGCGTGTTATAAAAAAATAAAAAAATTTCTCTTTTTAAATCGTTGTGGAATTGAATGAAAAATAACAGTTGCTCTTTGGTCGGAATGTTTAAACAAAATACATTTAGGCTCTAATAAGCGTAGTGTCAGAAAATCCAAACTCTGAACGGTAGACTTCAGATGATTTAGTTCATCCTGCCTGATGCATGTCACATTTCACAATAAAAGTCACGGTCAGAGAAATGCAATTATGTGCATCGTCTTCTGTGTGCAGGCCCTTGCTGAGTAAGATGATGACATGTACAGAGCAGTCACTGTATTATCGTCAGTGGACGGTCCCTCGCTCCCACCACATGGACAGCAGCAACCGCACTGAAGGACGAAGCGACAACTTTCACCCTCGCAGGCTGCTGCTCAGTGGACCCCCACAGGTTTTTTATGTCTTTATTTCTTTCTTTTACTTAAACTCCAGCTCATGTTATACTGTGTATTTGAACTCTTTTCCCTTCATTGTTTCCATGGTCAGGTGGGGAAGACAGGAGCGTACCTGCACTTCCTGGGTATTCTGTCTCGGATGTTGATAAGACTAATGGAGGTGGATATCTATGATGAAGAGGACATCAACTACAGTCAGTATATTTGCCGCAGTAGCCACCATTTGTCACCTACAGCATCTAAATCATTGAGACCCCACTACTCCACTTCATTTTCTGTTTTCCACAGTTTCCCAATCTTTTTCTCTTTTTCAGTGTTCAAGATCATATTTAGGATTTTGTCAGGAAGTGTCCAGAATAGATTCTAATACACTTGTAAACTTGTTGTGTATTTAGGTGCCCAGGCAGAGGGGGTGCAGTACCACCCGCCCAATGCTCCCTGGCCCAACCCAGACATTATGAGGACGATGCCCTTTGACTACACCATCCATGACCCCAAATATGATGATATCAGTGCTGTGTATTGCCCTGGTTATAGACCCAGTGCTGAGGGTAAGCACAGTCTGAAGAACACACTGGCACACAAGTCAATGTATTAACACACAACCATGACCGTATTCACAGAACATTCATATTCTCTAAATGTTTTTTCTTAATTCTTACCTTAATATTGTGCTAAAGTCTTTGTCCTTTCCTCTGTTGTCTTCCCAAGGAAACCCTGTGCGTCAGGAGGAAGTGTACCTTCGTAGGCGGACATCTAGGATCAAGTTGTCTAAATACGCAGCCTACAACACCTATCATCACTGTGAACAGTGTCATCAGTACTTGGGATTCAACCCCAGATACCAGGTCAGCATAACTCATACAAACACTGAGTCTGATAAATGACCCTCAAACTGCTTTCGAAATATAAATGTGACAGTGCTCTCTAATCATAATTCAGATGTATGAGTCAACGCTACATGCCTTCACATTCACCCATCTGCTGCTTGGGGAAGAGATCCAGCTCTACTTCATCATCCCAAAGTCTAAAGAGCACTACTTCAGCTTCAGTCAACCAGGAGGCCAGCTGGAGAGCATGCGGCTGCCTCTCACTTCTGATTGGGTAAGTCCTGTGTCAGGGAAACTAAAACCACTGAATCTCAGCTATAATCATTTCCAGTCGCTGATATCCAGAGTTACTAATAATCCAGCAGTAGAATAAGATTAGATTATTAGCTCCAGAACCAATAGTGATGGTGATAGTAGTTTGTTAGGGTAGAGTCTTTGTGCCCTGACAGTAAATGTGCCTAAATGTTGCTATTACTGTGTATCTCACAACACTGAAAATAGAAACTGGAATAAAGAGGGAAAAATGTGTGGTTTTAGTTAAAAAAAAAAAAAAATTCTGATGTTAAATTCTATCTTACTCTTTGTTGCTGAAATTCCCATGACCTATTGTAGTTTTGTCATTCCAAGGTAATTTAAGCACCCACCATAATTGCCCTAATGCAGTGATTTGTATGGTTCGGCACAGTGCAACATCCTGGTTGTTCCACAAGATGGTGCTACAGGCTGTACTATGTACTTTGCAAAAATGGTTTACTGTATCCCAGTGGTTCCTGTTTATTTTTATAAAAATATATGTACATGCGATTCCTATCAGAGGAGATATTACTTGGAATGATTTAGCTAGCCTACAACCAAAGGCAAAGTCATGGCAATGATTGGGTTTCAATTTCCCTCACCTTTTTCAAGATTGTGTTAAATTGTAGTATGTAAGAGTAATGCTTTCATAAGTCACTTTCTTCACTTTTCCAGAGTCCAGACTGCATCAAGAGTCCAATCTTCACTCCAACCACTGGCCGCCATGAGCATGGTCTGTTCAACCTGTACCATGCTATGGATGGAGCCTCACATCTCCATATTCTGGTGGTCAAAGAGTATGAGATGGCGGTCTATAAAAAGTACTGGCCCAACCACATCATGCTGGTGCTGCCCACTGTCTTCAATGGAGCTGGAATAGGTATGTTACTGCTGCTATGAATTTGTATGTAGGAATTTCTTCAGTTAAGTGCATTTCCAACACAGCGGTGCAGAGAATTCTCACTAAGAAATACTGAAATTTCGATGCACACTGTTGATCTCATATCCCACCACTTTAGTAACAGATCACGGTTGTTTTGCAGGTGCTGCCCACTTCCTGATTAAAGAGCTTTCATATCACAACTTGGAGCTGGAGCGCAGTCGACGGTTGGAGGGAGGCGGCCCGGCAGGTGACGTTTGGCCCTTCATCATCCTGGCTGATGACTCCTGTGTTATGTGGAACACAGTGGATCTCGACGCTCGCAAGTACGTACAGACACTATTTTTCTGTTGATAATAATGAAAGACAAAATAGATGTTGCTTGCATTATAAGTAAACATATGTGTAATTAGTTCCTATTGACATAGATACTGTTTACTTGTTGTTTTTAGTGGCCCAGCAGAGCACGCTGTGTCACTGAAGCAGGTCTTACAGCACATGGAGGCCTGTCCAGACCTGGCCCACTATGGGCTGTGTGGGATCAGGAAGTGGAGCAGCCGAGGAGTCACAGGTCAGGGGTCACAATGTCAGAAATCCAAGGAGCATTTTTGCAGTATTTTAGACTTTGTAAATACTAGAAAAGGTAACAGTAAATAAATTCAAAATTTCACCAAGAAGAAATTTTATAGAACTTCAATGTAAGACTGCTGTACTGGACTGCACAAGATATGTCAAACTAATAAACAATATGGTCATGTATGTTCATGAAGTTACCTTCAACAGTTCTGTGCAGATTGTACTTGTTGTAGATGCCTCAGATCTCAGCTGCAGATAAAGATTGTTATGTCTTCATCTCTTCAGTGGTTGTTTACCTCTAAGATTTTACAGATTTTTTAAAAGATATATGTCTGGCTCTAAGCTATATCTCCATAAGACCCTGTGCAGCCTCAGATAACCAGTAATATTGAGCCTCAAGACCAGGAATGACTGGGCATTTTCCAGTAAAAACTTGAAACTGTAAAGCTCAGGCTGACAGACAGTAATCTTTTAACATCGTACACTTGAAGTAATAAAATGTGATTTTGACTGGAATCTTTAGCAACTTTATGAATCACAACAACAAACACGTAAAATCTTTTTGTAATAAAGTAGAATATAAAACAGACTTTTCTGGCTTTTGAGTAAATTTTGTTTGTTTCACCAGGTAATAGACAGAGGGAGCCTTTCTCTAGAGGTCACCTTCATGACTTCCTCCTCCTTAATGTGGACCGAAGTCAGAACATACAGTACGACCAGAACCGCTTCACCTGTCATGACGTGGACTTCACCCTGAGGCTACACAGCGCCGGACTGCTCGTCTGCAGGTTTAACGGCTTCAGCGTCATGAAGAAGCAGATCGCCATAGGAGGTTACAGGACGTTTATTATCAAGACCAAGGTAGATGTTGATGAAAACACAAATCCACATTGATGAGCAATGGTATACAGTGATAAATGTTTAATGCAAGCTTCGATTTATACCCATTAATGTATATACCCATGTTATTAAACAAAAGTTTGAAATTTCTCCAGATGACAGATGTTCCCACCTCCGTGGGGCCTTCACAGTACGTGTGTGCCCCAGACAGCAAGCACCTGTTCTTGGCCACACCTGCTCAGCTCCTCCTGGAAAAATATCTCCAGCACACCAGCCAGAAGCTGTTTCCACTGAGCACCAAGAACTACACACACCCTGTACTGTCTGTGGACTGTTACCTCAACCTGGGACCAGAGGTACACAGCACACACACATACACACACACACACGCACATTCAAACACACAAGCATGTGGATAGAGAGACTTGAGCTTCATATGGACATAGTTTCAAACAAAAAGAGGAGGAACCACAGCCTCTTTGTTTGTGGTAGATTATTAACCTCTCAACTCACTCTGAGTTCATATGCCCATAAATTCCAACATACACTTTCTTAAAGTCACATTCTTCTTGCTTCCTCCAGGTGACGGTGTGTTTTGTGAGCTCCAGACCTCATTCTGTCAACATCGGTACCACAGGGCTGCTGTTCAGCGGCCTTCTCCTCTGTTTTGCTGACTCCTTTGTGACTCCTGGGTTCCTCAAGAAGTTCACCTTCCTCAAAGGTACAAGGGCACATGAAATGCAGATGGCAGAAAAATATGTGTAATATGTAACACATATGAAATGATGTAGTTAAGAATACAAGTACTGTCCTAAGTAGGCTGTACATGATATCTTAGATATCATTCTGAGTGCCTAAAAGTGCTACATGTAGGATTTTAGTGACCAAAAACACTATATCAGTGTCCTGTGGCTGAGTGGTTAGGATGCATAAAATATAACTCCCACATTGCTGGTTAAATTCTGGCCAGTGACCTTTGTTGCATCCCACAACCCTCTCTCCTCACATACGCATATGGTGTCTGTATTTCTACTGTCTATTAAATAAAGTCAAAAAATGCCCAAAAAAATAAATAAAGAAATAAACAGTTCCAAACTCATTTTGACTCAGTAGCATAATTATTAATAGACATCACCAAGACCAAGAGGTTGGCACGTCTAGCAGCAGCTGTACTCCATTTGCTAGAGCAACATTTGTTTAATTGCTTGAAATTGAAAACAGAAGAGGAAGTTAACTGAAGAATCAAGATTCATGATCTTTGTGTCCAGAAAGTCTTGGACAAGTTCATGAAACATGTGTTCTTAATTTTAGAAATAAAAAGTGAATTATGCCTAAAGTCCCACAGTCAGTTTGATTTTCATATCATAGCTAAAGTCTCTATCCCTCTCCCTCCTGTCTGCCTCCCTGTAGGTGCGACTCTGTGTGTCATCAGTGCAGATCGTAGCTCGTTGAGGCAGACGGTGGGCAGGCTGGAGCTGGAGGAGGAATGGAGGTTCAGGCTCAGCGACGAATTCCAGACTGCCAACGCCAAGGAGGACCGGCCGCTCTTCTTCTTGACCGGAAAACATATATGACTGGAACATGTGTATACAGTGGGCTACAAATAGTCACAGTCAGGGTTGAACTCACTTTAATTGCCAAAGAGAAAAAATGTACTGCATTGTTTTTTGTTGAATGTACTGACTCACTTAGGTTCTGAATGGACAGTGTAGGATATGCAAAACACAATAGAACATGTGCAGTGGGTAGTACACTTACATGTGGAAACGCTGTGGAGGGAATATGAAACATGTGTCATTCCCCATCACAGCACACACACAAATAGGATTTGGAGGTGAGGTCCAGTTCTAGGCTGCCTTAAGCCCAGCATCACAACAGACACACGCATCTTGTAAAAGCCGTAATCTGTGAAAAGCAGCAGCAGAAAACAGTTATGGTCATTCTGTGAGTAACCAAAGACTGTTCAGGAAGCATGAAGGATTTTTCAGGATGCTTTTCAGTAAACCTCACATGAAATTCTGTAAATAAAACATTTACTAATTCTAAATGTAAACAGCTAAACAGCTCTACGAACTGTAATTGTAATAAACAACGTAATAAATTGCTGCTTTACTAATTGTAAATGTAAACAGTTGACAAAACACTTGAGTGCTAATGTTTTCAAAGAAATTTGTTTCATAAATAAGAAATACCTATTATGTGATTATATAGGTTTGTGGGAATTGAAAAGCTGAAAAAGAATCATCTCGTACGCTTCTTGACAGACAGATCTTGATTTACAGTATATTGGAAGCAGAGGGATGTAAGCAAAAATGGAGCTGAAATCAATGCATCTTTTTCTACCCTTTGAAGAAACTCAATAGCCTTTTTTATTTTTTCATACTGTATGTTTTTGCAGATTTTGTTTTTTTAAAGTCCTTGTTGCAATACCCCGGTGTTCTTGCAGCTGCACACAATATGAGAAGCTTTTTAAATGTTTGACACAGTCGTTTGTGTGCAATGGTAGCCGATTTTTGGCAACTTTTATAGGGAAAATTTTTGTAGAAGTTTGTTTTGCTTATATGTTTTACATATGGATTATTTTGAACATATTTTGTCAGATTTGTATTATGTAATTAAAAAGTACTTATTTTCAGTGTACACAAGAAAAAAAAAATCGAGGAGTTGTTTCTTTGTTTGGATGTAGAACATTTTTATGCTTAATGCTCCACAGACAGTAAGATGATTTCATTTGTACTGTGCAGAAACACGAATCCGGTGTGTACTGGCAGTATTTCACAATGTACAGTTTTGTATGCCTTTTAATTGTATAAATGTACAGACATTTTAAATTTCCTGTGTCTGTGTTTCTTGTGTGTCCCTTTCAAACACAGCACTTAGCCAGTCACTCTAAACATGAATGGTGAAAATACTCAAAGGAATTAAAAAAAAAAAAACGTGTGGCTGTTTTGACCAATTATATCAGTGTCATATTTATCTATCCAATCTGGACTACCAAGTATGTAGGGTATGTAACCTTGTGAGACTTACAAACGTGACACAAAACAAATTGGCAGCCTGGATGAAATAGTCTGCTGCGCACAAAAAGGATATTGTCAGTGCTCAGGAGATATTTGAGAAACTGATCGGACATTCATAGGCCGACGACATGCCAATATGGTGTTGAAGTATTTGGAAAGAAAACACCACCAAAAAAACTTCACTGATGTGTTATTTATAATGTTACTGTCACACACTGTATCATCAGTTGGCACATATCCTCAATGTATGTGTATTTGCTGGACTGTGTGTGTGTAGAGTCTGTGGTGTCAGATGGGCACCTGAAGCTGCAGGAGAGTCCAGCGACTCTGGGACCTCTCAGATTTCCTCCAAGTACTCCATTCCCAGAACACCCTTGTTGATAAATTTAGTCTAAAAGGCTCAAAGCAACGACGAGCACCAGCTACTCACTCAAACAGTCCCACAGATTTAAGACTCACAGGACTCCAGTTTTTGCAGCATCTGAGAGAGATTTTATCTGAATCACTGGAGCAGGACCTTCAGAGTTCAAAGGGCAGACTGCATCCATCCAGTGTTGCATAGATATTGTCAGATTGTGTTTAACAGATGAGACAATAAAGATTTAACCGAAAGTTGACCAGGAAAGAGTCAACAACCAATATACATAGATTTTTGACACATTGAACATCTCAGAGGACCAACCAGCTTCACTTTGTGCAAATTTTTCACAAGATTTTTGCTTGGACAGCTCACACGGATTCCTCCTGATATCCTGACATGTTCTGAGACTGTTCACAACATATTTCACTGTGGAGTTTGTGCAGCAGCTCAGGATCGTGAATCATGCAGCATGGAGCCATGACCCTTGTGGAGGAGCAGGAGGGAGACTTCAGCAGCCACAGCGAGGATGACAGCCCCAATGACAGCTGGTCCTGGGTAACAAAACTGAAATGATATTTGTTCTCTTTGTATAGTTGTTTGAGGTAAGGAGAGTGAAGCAAAAGATGTCAATGTGCAGAGCTTTTTCTTTTACCACAGATTTGTATTGAAATCAGTAGGTGTTAATTATTTAAATCAAGAAACAGGATAAAACTAAGTTGATAACATAAGAATAATTTAGGGATCTGATCTGCATCAGTTCAGGATGGTAGTGATTGTTTCAAAGTAATTTACTATTTTTATTGTTGTGTTACTATTACTCAGGTCCTCAAGCACTACTGTATCTGTGGCAGCACCGTTTCTACTAAATGCAGAAAACAAAGAAACCTGCAGGGAAATACTGGAATGAATTGCAAAAAAAAAAAAAAAAAAAAAAAAAAAAAAATTCTACTTCTTATTAAGAATAATCTGCAATATGAAGCTTCATTATGCGCTTGTAGGAAGCTGGAGTGAGGCGTAAGGGACCACCCAACCATTCAGAAAGTCTTCAGATGCTTTCCAAGAAAACTTGTCCTTAAAAACACTGTGATCAAATAACATGTTCATTCTGTGTTTGGTGAGGAGAGGCAAGGCACAATGGAAAGGGCTGAAAACAAAACAAAACAATCGAAACAAAATCTACTTCTTTTGTAATCCAGCGTAACCCTACTGACTCACTACAGCAGCTGAAACGAAGCAAAAGTAACACACTTGGGCCATCACCCATAACCTGGCGTAACAAAGCAGCTACATGTGGTGCTGAGAGAGATGTAAGAACAGCGGGGCACGACAGAGAAGCACAGGGACAGACTGCTCACATGAAATCACAGCAACCACGGGTAGTTTCACAAAACAGCTTTCATCAGCTTGGAAACAGGCAAAACAGGCTTGTGATTGGCAGCTAGAATCAGCAAATTAAAAAAAAGGAGTGGAGGGTCAAGCCTAAGACAGAGAAGACTTGGCTCCAACACACGTTTGTGTAGTCTGGGGCATTGACCAGGGAGGAGTCCCCCAGGTGGAGCAGATGACATGTTGATCAGTCCTAATCGGCCAAGGTAAAGACTGCACCAAGATTAAAGAATAAAACACAACATAGAAAGTCACTGAAGACCTTAACAGTGAGATGAAGTGTGCACTTGTGTGTCTTTGTTTGTGTCCTTCTGTTGTACAGCCGTGTTCTTTACAGTGTGGGTATGCTGGTTCTGTGGGCTTCTGTCTGTGTGTGCAGTATAACCACGTGCTAGATCAACAGCTCATATCTCCACGCATGACCTCAAGCCCACATAGGTACTTATAAAGACATATTACACCACAGTTAGTGAAACCATTACATAATAGTCCCACCATGCTGGGGCCTGTGAGAGGATCTGTGGGCTCAGGCAGCATCTCCACATTTCCTGCTTCCCCTTAGAATTTATGTAAAGTTAATCATTAATGGAAGTGAATTGTTTCCATTATTTTGTTGCTCTGGTTATTGTTGCTGTTTGTCAAGATGGGTTAGTCTATTTGTTCAAATGCAATTCAGAGGTTTAGATCATTTATAGTCTTATATTTAGTTTTTTTGGAGGGAAAGATTGTGTTTGTTCCTCTTGTCTATTTAGCTTTATTTTTATGATCAGTGCAAACATAAACAAGCTTTGTAAAACCCAAAACTATATATAAAACTAGTTTTTTCATCATCATGAGTTTAATCAATGAAGAGCTAAAATTTCAAAATGCAAAAATATCCTCAAGGCCAGTCAATAAAACACACACTCAATCTGAGAGAAATTACATTCAATTCAGCATAATCATGTTCTGGTTAGACCGATGCATGGACAGTCTTTTTTGTTCTGAACCTTTAGTTGAATGCAAGATCGGCTGACAGATGAACTTCCCGCCTATTACTTCAGAGAACACAAAGATATGCACTGTATGGACAAAATGATGCCTAATTTATGATGCTAATAAACCTTGATATCCAACAACTACTCTACCTTATATAAGAGGATTTGTTACATCTAATCAGCCAGTGACAGTGAGAAACAACATTAACTAACATTTTCACTTAGCAAGATAAGAGGTGCACAGAAGAGAAGATGTACCCTTTTTAGGATCAGTTTGTAATGCCAAATGAAATACAGTCATGTTTGTTCTGTCAGTAATCAGTTTAAAGGCAGATATTTGTTCCGGCAAATGTCAGACATGTTGTTTAGGTCAAAACGGGATTGTGGCTGTGGTAAGACAGCTTCAATCAGCCCTGTCTGGCTCTGGAAACCAAACTAATCAGATTTTTCTAAAGCCACGGAGCACGCCCGCCAGGACTTCACGTTGGGGGCGGGTTCAATAGTTCATTTGTGATGTGTGGCTCAGGCAGCCCTCTGATTGGTTAATGCAGCCCATCCCCCAAGAAACACCCCTGTCTCCGAGGTGATGAAATGAATGCGTTCACGACCTCAGAAAGAGTTCCTGGGAGAGATCAGGCTACCCCTGTCTTAGAAAACCACCTCCTTCCTTCCCCTCTTTCTCTCTCCCGCTCACGTGGCTGACATGAGGTAACACTGCAGGGCCGTAGCTGCAGCAATACAGAAGTTATCAGCCAGCACCCACCCTCACACACACACACATAGACGCACACACACACATAAATGTATACATGCTTACACATTCATGAATGCAGAGAGCAAAAATTAACCCAACCACGTTTACAAACAAAGCAGATGGCCACACAGACCTCTGATGTAAAGAAATCAAGTAAAGTCTGTGTCAGTGTTTACAGTTTCATTTTCTTTTAAATGTAAAGTTAAATATGCTCCTGTTTCATTCGCAGACATGTAGCCAATGTGTTGCACTACGTATTGAATAAGGTTCAGATATGAAGTATAGCTTTAAATGGTAGATTAAACCTAAGGAAGGATAAAATAAACATTGAAATAGGCAGAAGGTATAATAACATAGAGGATATGGTTTTGCTAAACCTTTTTCCTGAGTTAATAACTTGCATTCCAGTGAATCAACCTTGCACTGAAGTAAACCAGTTCTTCTCCTCGATCTCACCTCTACAACTTGTTTTCTCTGTCATGCATCCACATCCACACAAACATTCACCTTCTGCAAATTCTCTCTCTGGCCTACTCTTCTGTCCCCATACTCTCTCTCTCTCTCTGTGTGTCCCACCTCTCCCCTCCCTCTCCTCCCCTGGCTGGCTACTTGTTGCTCCCTGATGAATGACTCAGTTCTCAGAAAAACCCAACACATGTTTCCTTGTTCCCGCTCAGGCTGCCTGGTGTTGATAGTGAGTGTGCGTCTATGACAAAAAGGTCACATGGTCATGCTCAGTACAGTTACACAGTGCAAGTATGTGTGTATAGACATCAACAAATTGACACACATATATAAATCAGATTCTCTCCAGGCCCTCATTCCTCAAGAGCTGTTCCATCTACTATTCTTTATTGCTCACATGTTGAGAAAGTTATTGTGCACTCTGTGTATGTGTGTGTGTGTGTGTGTGTGTGTGTGTGTATATCTATGTTGTATCACTACTCTCTTAAAGAGGTCTGGGATAACACACAGGAGCAGTTGGATCTTCGTGTAACTTGGTGACTGGTTCTTAGAATCACTGAACAACAACACAATGAGACCCAGTCTGGGAACGGCATCTTATATAACCTTACTATAATCTGATTATAGAAGTCAGGAACATACTATAACTATTAAGAAAAAGACTGTAAAATATATGTAATGTGATAAAATTTTCTGTCCATGTGTAGTGGAAATAAATCAGTGGTATTTGTGTAGCAGCAATGTTTACAACTGTAATTCTGGTTTGTAGCTTTGCATTAAACTTACGAATCACATGAATATACACAATTATGAAACAGCAGTTATCAAAATCATGAAATCAAAGATTTATGGATAAAAAGCTCATTTGGATTTGGACCTGAGGACATCTTAGTAGAAAGAAAATAAGAAATATTTCACATATTTAAACAAAGTATGACAGGCTCTCCTACACAGACTATGCTCAGGTCTTTTTAGGATTTTATTTTATTCTTTCTTGAAGCGTCATAACTATTAAGTGTCTGATTGTATTTGCATATTTATTGAGCAGGTCTAAGCATGCCTCAGTGTGACAGTCGATTTAGACAAGTTCTGGTTTATCTGATTTATCTACCATCAGACTCTGCTGCGCTCTGTTTAGTCAGCTTCTCTCTCCGTGTCTGTCTCTCATAAACATATATTTTTATTATCTCTCTTTGATTCATGGGTCAGTGCCTGTCAGGTTTGCAGTCCCCTTCTATTTCTCCAAAGGGCACATGCATGCCATGCCATGCCAGCAGCACTTTACATGTTACACATATTGTACCGTGATTAGCAATAAAAAACCCAGATATTTTGATGTACAGCAGTAGAGGGAAGGAGAACGATGATGCTACACGTGTCATGTTATTAGTCTGTTAGCAAAGACTAAACCCTCTCCTCAGGCTTCTCTCTGTCTTTAACCAATACATTCGTAACCTGTCACTATAAAGAGGTAACTGCGCTTCTGACTGAGTGCACTGGGAAGAAAAAACTGTCAAAACAACAAACAAACAAAAATGCTATATACATGCATTACAATTTTCACCACTTGCTGCCAGTAGCTGTCAATATATGTCAAATAGCATGTATGTTATATTAACTTAAGTATTTTATGTTTAAAGGAATAGTTCACGACAGTTTGAGTTTTCTTGCTGAGATTTAAACGGGAAGATTGCTACCACTCAAATCTATCCTTTCATCATGAAACTGAATCCAGCAGCCAGTTAGCTTGGCTTAATGCCGGACAACCACCTTTTTACACTTTGTTTTTTGTCAACAAAATGAGACCTAACGGATTTATGTCTTCAAACTGAGCTGTTTCCTCCTCTTCTCTGGTCTTTATGCTAAGCTAAGCCAACGGGCTGCTGGCTGTTGCCTCACATTTATCATATTATATTTTGAGAACCGAGACACAGTTAGAACATTGCACAAATGCAGATGCCTTCGAGCCGCCTGAATGTCACTGCTATTCTTGTCTCTGCTCCGCACACTTGACTTGTATTTCTTGAGAATACGAACAAGATCCTGTTTACTGTTCATCTCCTCTCAGTTAAACACAGGTTTAAATTTATGTGTGTGTGTATGATTTTAACATTTAGCCAACTCTGTGGAATGTAGGTCATAGTGTGCAGTCTGGCTAACTGTGTTTCCACATGTGATTTTCTATTCTTGTTTTATGGTTAGAGAGTTACAGAGACAGAATGGAAATTCAAAGCATTAACATTGAGGGGAATGTGATGCTTTAACCAACATAAACATGGCAGTGGTAAACCTAACCTCATGTGGCATCAAAACTAAGCACTTTTTGAATTTCCCTATAGGGATCGATAAAGTATATATATATATATATATATATATATATATATATATATATATATATATAATTTTTTTATCTTATTGTTCGATATTATATTTAATAATGTGCAGCTTTAATGTGACCCTGTTTGACTTTGCTTAAGGGCACAGAGCAAAAAAAAAAAAAAAAAGAAATCCCTTGATTCACTATTAATATTTATAATGACAATTTCAGCATATTTTTCAATCCAATTTCAGGAATGCAACTGAGAAGTGCAGCCTTGCAGCATCTTGATGATTGCTCAAAACAGTTTGAGAAAGAAAAGTAAAATGGGTGCCACAAGTTCAATTATAGACAATATAATTATACATGTTCATATATCATTGATAAAAGGTTCTCACTGTTGTCCAAGTGCGCAGTTGTAAATGTTAATACATTGTTATTCATTTTGGTGCAGAAACCCTGCAGCCCTTTTCCCAAAAGGTTAGAGGTCAAACAGATGAGAGGAATCTATCTAAAAAGACACAGCAAGTGCCATGGAACAGGATAATCACTAGTCACAACATGGCAACCCACAAGAGGTCTCCCTAAGGGCGGATAACATATTTCAAAAGTAGCCGATTAATAAACAATTTATTTGTCAATAATTAATCCGAAATAGACAGCGCCATGAGTTGCATGTACAGGAAAGAGGTATGAGTAGTAAACACAGATGTGATGAAAAACATGTTATAAATGACATTAAGAGATCATTTTTTAGTCAACATTGTGTGACGTCGCCGCTGGCTCAGCCAATCGGATCTCTCTGTGTTTGCAGTCCTGTGGCAGAGGGAGGAATATTTTAACTGCGGTTTAAATAGCGATGCAGCCTGGAGCGGGCAAGCCGAGATCAGATGTCAGCAAAAGCGTAACGAAGAGGTTTGTCAGCGACAACATGTGATTTGAGGACTGGCGCCTATAGGAACTAAAACTAACAGAGGACGAGTGGTGGAACATTTTGAATGGCGGAAATTTCCCCGAGCGAGAAACGACGTCAATAAATAATGTAAGTGAAGACAGAATAATACTCTGATCTGATCTAGATCATCAGAATCAGGACATAGCGAAAGACTTAAGTATCCTTAAAGCCTGTCTATTCAATATTAAGTCAAGCGTCTGTGGTGCGGCCGCTTGAATGGGGGGAGCGCTCCGGTGCAGCCTGCAGAGCCTCACCCCGTGCGCAGATGTTTACATGTCGCCTCACAGGCCACACATGACACTACGACCAGTTTATGAGCCTGACGTCGATGCAGGGTGTTTTCCTTTATGTTGCTTTATCTCTTCAGGTGCATCATAGGTGTTGTCATGTCCAACTAAAATCAATAGATCAACTGTATTTTTGTGTATTTGTGTTGCTTTCTTGGGGAAGGAGGAGCAGGGGAAGATCATATATAAGTCAACATGGCTATATGGTTAAACATGGCTAAACAGGCTATATATGAAATTAATAACCCTATCAAAAAGGCTGCCGTTTAGTTGTAACCGTCAGTAATACAGTGTCAGACTGCTGCTCCAGTCACATTAAATAGATTTAATTGAATAATCCCTTGCACATCATCATCTGTCTGCAAGTCCCCCAGTGTCTGTTGCCCCTGTCTGCATCTCTTGCTGGTGTCACTGCCTTTACTGTAGTGAAAGGGAAGCTGAAGTTTTACACTGAATAACTTTTAACAAGGAGGCTTCTGCAGGGATTGTATCATACACACTGTGAATGTAGCTCTGACTCAGTGTTGTTGTTCACTTTGCCTCAGAAATAACAGCAGTTATTTAGACAAGGTTCCTTTATGTTTTGTTGTTTATTTACTGAAACAATATGGCAATTCTACTGAATGACCCTATGAGTTGGATTGGTTATTACATAATGGAGGAGCACTGTGATTGGCTGTTCAATACTGTCCTGGGAGAGTATGTTTGTGTGTGTGTGTGTGTGTGTGTGTATGAATGGCCCCATCTGTCTGCACGTGGTCTATGTTGACAGTGATATCAGTTCTGTGGCATGCACACACATGCACATGACAGCGAGTGTATATATGTTTGTCCATACGGACAATAAATAGATAAGGGAGCAAGAGTGAGACGAAGGGGTCAAATAATTATGTAATCATTGTCAAACAGTCTCACTCCCAGTTCTTAAGCATTAAATCAAATGACAACAGGTCCACCCCAAATAATGGAGGTGGATAGATTTTTGTTTTTATGCTTTCAATGTTTCATTCCAGAAACAAATATCCTAGTTATGCTGGGTAATCCACAGACCTCACAGTGAACAGTGTCATTGGAAATACTCAGTCCTGAAGAAATAGTCCCCTATCAAAACCTGAGGTAGGAAAATATGTTTCTTGTAATTTGGTTTGACTGAGTATGTTTCTTTATGATTTATATATATATATATTATTTTATTTTATTTTATATATTTTTTTGTATAAATAAACCTCATTGTAATCTGGTGTGGTTAAAGTAGAGCTACCATGAGGCTGAGTCTGGACAGAGTGTATTCATTGGCTTAGTGACAGTGTTCTGGTGTGTTGTTATAGCAGGCTGGTCGGGACAAGCCTGTGATGAGTATCTCATGCAGCTCTTGTGTGTACACAAAGTACGTACAGTATAATGCTGGGTCATTAGAGCAGAGCAGTCCCAGCCTGTGATTCACAGTAACTGATGCATGTTAACAAATCATCCTCATCATTCGATAGTTCTTACATGGTTTGCCAAAATATTAGACCATCTGTCCCAAGGGCACATTGTCATGATGTATGTGTGTGTGTCTGTCTGTGTGTGTGTGTGTGTGACAGATAGAGGAGGAGATAGAAGATGCCAGTATCTGAGTCAGCATAAGCAGGTGGCAGGTGCAGATTTCAAGGGTCACTTAGTTATACAGAGAAGACTATGATATCCCTATAGCTTTGTCTTTCTTTCTTTCTTTCTTTCTTTCTTTCTTTCTTTCTTTCTTTCTTCCTTTCTTGTTTCTTCCTGTCTTCCTTTCTTTGAATGGGTATCAGTCCAAATCATTTTGAAATGTTTTTATCTTTGCTTGAAGTTAAAGAAACACTATTCGTATGCAGTTTACTGAATAGATAATTACACACTGATCAAGCACATAATCAAATCTGTTACATTGCAAAATAGACAAAAAAAAATGGCTTTAGATGTTTGATAATGTTGTCTATACACAATACCTGTTTACCTTGTACTCTCAATGATGTCATATCTGTAGTTACGCCCACGAATTAAACATCACCAGGCACAGACACAGAGGTTGTAAATAGTCTCAGTCTTTTTATGTTTCTGTATTTGTATGAAAGTGTCAATATATATCAACAAAGTGCAAACAATGCTGTTTGGTTCTCTTGGATAGTGAATGTGTTTTCTTTCTCTTTTCTCTCTCCCTCTCTTTATTATCCCCCGAATCAACAGCCATCCATCGCAGCCCAGTGAATGCTTTTCCCTGTGTGTGTGTGTGTGTCTCTGTCCAGGGCCGTGTTTGGCATTCTAAACAGAGAGCATTAGAGGCTATGGATCAGAAAGACTGTCACTGCACCACATGATTAATCTCGTCCCTGATGGAGTGTATTGGCATTGCAGAGAGGAAAAGACACTTTTGTGTTTCCATCGTGATTTTTGATTTCAACACACAGAGAGAAATAACCAACTCAAAACATCTTTTTTTTTTTTAAAGGAAAAGCAGAATGTTTTTATATCCATGCACCCACACACCGATCTCACCCACAAACATAGCCCACGCTCAGCAACACCATGAGAACGGAGAGAGGAATGTGAAAACCCTTTTTGTGTATGGTTTCAGCAAAACTGCCTAGCATCTGAGATTGGCATGTGTGGGCAGTAGCTGGATTCAGTGGATCAATAATGTATTTTAATGTGGCAGGACATCATGGTGGCACTGTGGTCCATCTAAGGACATTTGTCCTGCTGCTGTGTGATGCTACATTGTACTAAGGGCCTGAAATGTAAATAAAAACTTGTTCAATAGACAGAATAAAAGAATAATAATAAGAAATCAGTCATTGTCATCTTCCTCCTCTTTCTCCTTGTCTGCATCCAGCTACAGACCATGAACTATGTGGGTCAGTTGGCGGGCCAGGTGTTTGTGCAGGTCAAGGAGCTGTACAGAGGACTCAACCCTGCAACACTGTCTGGATGTATAGATGTGATCGTGGTCCGGCAGCCTGATGGCTCCCTGCAGTGCTCCCCCTTCCACGTCCGCTTCGGCAAGATGGGTGTTCTGCGGTCTCGTGAGAAAGTGGTGAGATTAGAGCGCTCCCTCCCGCCCTCACTCTTTTTCTTGCTTTTCATCTGCATATACAATGTGTTTGTGTGTACAGGTAATGTGAGAGTTTTAATCAGTGGTGGAAAAAGTATTCAGGTCTTCTACTTACATGAACGTAGCAATATGAAAGTGTAGAAATGCCCTATTACGTGTACAAGCTCTGCCTTCAAAATCAAGGATAAAGGAAACTTTACTGTCACATGAAGCAGGTATAACTACAGTGAAAATTCGACAGCCCAGACCCACCAACTGTGCTGAAAAAAAACAATAATAAAAAAAAAAGATAATGATGATAATAATGATTACATTTTGATAAATACACACAAAAAATCTGAATCTGAAAGAAGGATATAAAATGTATTAAAATTTAATAAATAATGGAATTATAAGATTGTGCAAATACGGCAATAAAAGCAGCAAAAGTAGACCTTTCCTAGCCAGGATGTGCAGCTAAACATGTTCTTGCTTTGCAGTTCTTGCTTTGAGGGAGTGGATACATCTTCCAGAAGGTAACTACTGGAACAGACCATAATTAGGATGTTTGGAGTCTTTAATAAACCGGTCTGCATTTGATCTACACCTCCTGGTGTAGATGTCCTCAAGGGAGGGCAGAGTAGTCCCTGTGATACGCTCAACACACTTTATCACCGTGGGCAACGCCTTTTTCCTGGGAAGAGCAGTTGCTGAACCAGGCTGTGATACAACCAGAGAGCAACGACTCAATCGTAGCAGTGTAGAAGGTTTTTTGCAGTGCTGAGGAGATTTTGAATTTTCTCAGATGCCTCGCTTTCCTTGTCTAGTGCTGTGCATTGACCAAGTCAGGTCTTCTGAGATGCACACACCCAGTGCTCCCATGTATCTCAATGGTACATGCTGTGTCACCTTCTCTTTGAAAGTCCACCAACATCTCCCTTTTTTAGAGACATTCAGGTCCAGATTGTTGCTCCTACACCACGGTGCCAGCCCCTCCACCTCGCTCTGATAGGCTGCCATTGTTGATCAGCTCCACCACCACTGTGTCATCAGCAAATTTCACTATGGTGTTGGAGCTGGGTGTGGCAGCACAATCGTACATTGTATAAGGAGAAGAGCAAAGGGCTAAGCACTCATCCTTGAGGCCGAACGAGGCTGAGGGTACATGGGCTGGATGTGCAGCTGCTGACCTTCAACACCTGTGGTCAGTCTATCAGAAAGCTTTGTATCCAGGAGCAAGACAAGAGCTGAGCCCCAGGCTCCTGAGCTTAGTGACTAGTCTGTGGGGGACTATGGCGTTAAAAGCCAAACTGTAATCAATAAATAGCAAGTGTATGTAACTCCCCTTGCCGATGTGCAGGTGAGAGAGGGTGGTGTGGAGTACATGGGAGATGGCATCATCAGTACTCCAGTTTGAACGATAAGCAAGCTGCAAGGGATCAAGGGAGCCAGGAAGTGATGAGAAAATCAAGTTTTTACTGTAAAAAGTATTTGAAAGCACTTTGTCACTATAGATGTTATAGCCACAGGACTGTAATCATAGTTAATTCTCATGACAAACTCACACCTTGCAGAAAAATTATGGTCAAGTTGAATGTGCAGCGTAGCAACATTATCGGCAGGCAGAAAATGTTACTCTGAAATCAAACAGTACTGCATCACAGTAACTGTGTACTAATGGTATGCTTATCTACACCTTTGTGTTGAAATGCATAGAGAGGACATGTGATGAATGGAGCTGGAAGAAGCTCAGAGTACTTGCTATCCCTGAGTGGAGGTTGTTTAATACAAGCTAATGTGGTTTAAATTATGTTAAAGGTCTCTTTATTCTGTCGTGCAGGTGGACATAGAGATCAATGGAGAACCAGTGAGTTTGCACATGAAGCTGGGAGAGAATGGAGAGGCCTTCTTCGTCAAAGAGACAGAGAACACGCTGGTGGGTAATGATTGACAGAGTCATTAGTTGGACACGATAAACACACACAAATATAGGATGCTTTGTGGCAGTTCTAACTGGTTTCACCACTTACCGATTAAATCCACAAACATGTCATTGTTATTTTAATTGCTTGATTGCTAGTTTTCATGCCCAGACAAGCCCAGAGGAGGCAGAAATCTGCCCCTCTTTTCCTGTAGTCTGAAATTCAGCATTAGATTAGGTTCTGCTAGACAACTGCAGGGACTGAAAAAAACATTTCATTTTTAAATTTCATTTAGCAATTATTTAACCCTGGAAAGCTTCAATGAGATTGAAAATATTTTTTCAAGCGTGTGAAGGCCCAGATAGACAGGATTAACACTGAGGTATAGACAAAACAACACAAGACAGGCACAAAATATGCCAAATACCATTTCTGATACAATAATTTACTGTCTAAAACTGTGGAAATAATAAGTGACTCAATGTATTAACACTAACACATCAAGAAATACCCTAGAACATCAGCAGGCAGAGGGTGCAGTTCATTTATCATCTTCAGATAAATAATATGGTTTTAGGAAGGAATACTTTGTACTGTTGAATGTTTTGTAGTTTTTCAAATACAAATGTGCCTGAAAAGCACCCTGGCACTACAACACAATGCCCTGCTTTGGTATGAGTGTGTTAATACAGTGTGACGGCAGAAATATGAACCAGCTGTTGATACTGCTTTGAAAATGGATTTTACAACCATGGAAAGATTGTTATGGCAGCACAAATATTTTACGTCATCAAGATACTTCGAAGTGCCTGCTACTATGTATTCTACTTGGTACATGTGCTTGCTTGGATTTAATTGGCCACTGTGATGCAGTGTCAGATGGCATTAAAGTGCACTGTGGAAAAGTGGGACTGCACAACCATGTGTTTTTTTTTTTTAGAGCCACCTTGAAATTGTCAGGTGAAAAGGCCCTATGTAAACCAGAGAAATAAGCCTTACCCATTGAAACCCTGCAGTGCAAGTGCTGGTTTAAAGCAACAACTCCCTTGAACTTCAAGCAAGGCGGTGCAGTGATGGAAGAACAAAAGCAAGCAAAGTACAGAAAGTGTAAGGAACGTATGGAAGAAAGAGACAGCAAGAGGAGACAGAAAGGAAGGAACAAATAATGATGTGCATTTTTGACACAGATGAAATTATGTGATCATATGGGGGTTTGAAAACAAAATCACGTAACAATCTGCTGATCTGAGACTCTGTTTGTACTAAAGCAAATTTAGACTTCAGCATCTGAAATATAAGCTGAGGAACGACAAGGAACAAGACCCTCTGTCCTCTTGTGGCATCCTGTTAGCCAGCATGACTTTAGTTTCCTGGAGATAAACCAACAGAAAGCATACGTATTTGGAAGTACAGTATGTGCAGCACAAATAGCAGAGAACAATCTGGCGTGGGAACATATGCTTTTGTTGAAGCAAATGATTCTGGATAAAAGAGTCAATAATTAAGAGGAATATCAAATTTTCTCTCATCTGATCAGATTACGTCGGCTCAATTGGGTTTTTATGACTTACTGTCTCTGTCAAAGATTAGGAGCTGTTCTCCAGCAGTCAATAGGTGCCATAGTTTATCTTTAGAGTGGATCCTATAGGATTAATTGTGGGAAAATAAAGGCATTTCCCCATAAATGACCCCAAAAATTCAAACAAACACTAAGAATTATTAAATTCTGTTTAACCATGTCTGTTATGTTGTTTGGGTTTGGTGTCACATCCTCCCCTTGACATAACTGTCCCTGCATAGAGTGGAAAACCACCAGGAGGCTATTTATAGCTCAGCCAAAGTCACTTGCACACAGACTGCTCTCAGACACTGGCTGTCACTGATCTGTGTACAGTCCACACAGACTGGGAGACAGACGTCAGACAGTCATACAGTTACAATGAGAGAGGAGAAGGACAAAGAGGACAGAAAGCTAGAGCTGTGCAGAGGACAGACAAGATGACACACACATATTATCTATCTTCCATAAGTGTTTTTGTTCCAGTAACGGCCTCTGTTATCACCTCACCTATCTGAATGTGAAAAGATCAACAACATTTCTAAGGAACTGTTTGGCACCGAGCCCGGTCTTCTGTGCCTCTCAGGCCCAGCCCACCTTAACTCTCTGTTCTTCAGGGTGTAAAGTTAAATGTAAGGATTTGTTGGGGCTTGTGTGTTGGCAAATAGACCCTGCACGTGAAACATTAACCAAATGTTCCAGCAGAAATTAGTCTACAGGCTAGACCATTCAAACTTTCTGAATACCTGTGGTAAAAAAGTATAACATAAAAATGAGTGTATTTTTTTTAATGTTTATCATAATAATATATAACTAACTTTAATTTCACTGTGTGGCCAATCACATGGATTAACATGTGTGTAAAGTGTTTTTCCTCAATAACTCTGGCAGTCTCAGGTATGACATTACATCCTCTAGTTTTTTTTTAGTGGGTCTGCTGCATGTGTGAAGACTGTCCATCTGAAAACAGGATCCACGTATGTCACATGCATTAGTTTGATTCAGTGTGCAGAAAATCCTGTGCACAGACATATCATTTGCAGCTTTAAGCGAAACGATTATGGTAATAGACTGAGGTACCCAAAAACAATTGAATGAATCAAAAATGGTCTTGGTGTGAATGTTTCCAGTGAGGCTGGAGCTCAGAGCAGATAAGCTGTGACCTGGCATCGTGCACATTCATAGTACTGTCGCTTTTCCGCTCCCTTCAGATGAATTGGGCTGCGTTGGACTGCGTTAAGACACGTGCACTGCAAAGCATGTGTCAGTCTGCACTGTTGGGATCATCTCTTTATCTTACTTATCCCACTGCGTGTCTGTCTTTCTCTTCCTGGTATAATCACTGCAGTGAGACTCTGATGAGCAAATCTGTGTGATTTTGCTAATCTGAGCTCAAACCCAAATTCCCGCCAATATATTTAGATCCACATGGGAAAAAAACATTTCTGTTTCATCAATCAGTCATGTCTCTACTGTGTAATACTATGCATATGATATTTTTTAGCTCTAGCGGCATAGCTCTTGAGATGGCAGTAACTGTCTGTGGGTTGATCATGCCACCACTTTGATCAAGACTTAAATGTCGAATGACAAAATCTTTTGAATTGAGTAGAAAGTTAACCATTTTTTTTATAATACTGACCTTATATAATATTTTCATGCCCCTCCGTTGACAGGAAGTAGTTCCATCCTATCTGGCGACATCACCCATCATGTCAACAGGGGAGGAGTTAATGGAGTCCCAGCTGGGCAGGGGCAGTTCTCGTCACCATGGTAGGCCCTGATTTTAAAGAATAATTTAAAAATAAAACTAAAAGTGGAATTTGGGGAAATGTGCCTGTCCTTTTATTTTGTTTTATAACCGTTTTCATGCTACTGTCTCACATCATACAGACACCATCCCCTGCAGCTCACTTTCTGTCCAGGGCCTGGGGCCACAGCCAAATGATGGAGCGATGACCAAGAAGAGGAGGAAGAGGAGGAGGAAGGCACGGCCAGAGGGAGGCGGAGGAGGAGGGAGGCGGGAGGATAGCGGCGAAGAGTTCTCGGAGGATGAGGACATGTTTACTATTGACTTGAGCTCAGATGAGGAGAGAGAGGGTGACAACGGCAGGTGTGTGTGTGTGCATGAGAAAATGTGTGATTGTGTGTTTGAGGCTTTCAGTCATGGCAAGTGCAAAAATCCCTTGATATTTCCATGATTTCTGAGCCAAAAGATTATGGGTTTTCATCTCTCTCTGTTAGAAGAGTTTGAGGTTTTCTGCAGCACATTTTGTAAGCGTGTTTTTATGTGTGTGTTTGTCAGAGAGAGAAAGGAAGGGAGAAAAATTGTTAAATGTTGGTCAGTCTGCTCCACCGCTGTGGTAAACAACCTTCGTCAGCAGTCACAATGTTGTGTGTGAAGCTGATGCTTAAGTGCCAGTGACTCTCTCAATGTGTTAAGTGGAGAGACCATGTGTGTGTGTGTGTGTGTGTGTGTGTGTGTTTTTTTTTCATGCATAAATAGGTGTGTATGTGGTTGTTCTAGTTGTCAAAAAAAAAAAGGGGGGGGGGGGGCTTGTGTATTTGCACCATCTGAATCAGAAGAACGGGAATAAAAAAAATAGCCCTTTGGACTGAGGACATTCTGTTAATGCTGACATTGGAAAATCTCCATTTTCTGCTGTGCCAGCTTTGTGGCTGTATGGATGGCAGTGTCGACCAGTGTAATCCAATCTGAAATGTCTTAACAACCACTGAATGGATTGCCATGACAATTTGTACAAACATTCATGTGCCCGTGGGATGAGTTGTAATCACTTTGGTGATGCCCTCAAAATCATGGAGCACCATCCTTCAGTCCCAGTACTTACATTTATAACCAAATATCAGTATCTCTCAGTCTTGTTAGGATTTGTGCTTTAATTCTAATTAAGTTGAGGGTTGGACTCGCCAAGTTCAGACAGTTACTGTATAACAATCAAAATGTCAGCATCTTGTGTCACTTACAGCCCTTGAAAACTTTTAGTTTTTCTCTGTATCATTAAATATTCATGACTAAAAAGCAACAATCAAACCTTTTTATATACAGTCTATGAATCAAACCAGTGAAAAGATCAGGGAAAAAAATGTAAAAAAGAAACAAAACAAATTGTCCTTACTTTGTCAGAAAAGTGTGTATTTGTGATGGAAACTATTCCTCAAAGTAAGAAGCTGATTGAGAAAAGGGCCTTTTAAAGCCATTAAACCAATGTCACTTTAATTTGTTGCTTCTGTCTCACTTCAGTAACATTATTTCAGTGGATCAAATCACGTGCTTAAAAAACAACTTAAAGATGTGTGCATGTGTGTGCATGGTTGTGTTTATCTGTGTGAGGCCCAGTGAAAATCAACTCTGTGTGTTGGACACGCTCCAAGGATTTGTTCTGTTCCCACAGTGTGTTATGTCTCTTTGAAATAACGGCTCGCAGTGCCGCCCTAACTGCGGGGTTCCAAGCTTTTTTAGGAGGTTTGCCACATGGCGGGACGGGAAAATTCCTCAGCCCCTTTAAGATGAGCAGGAATATGTGTCTGCTCCTTGTCATGCTTCATATTGTACTTGATGAAAAAATCTTTTACGGTGGTTTTTGACTGGTCACAGTCAAACAGGCTGCAGACGTCTTGTGGATGATATAAACAGGTTATTAATGTTGTTTCAGGACATTTTATGAGTGTAAACAAATCATGCTTTACTTTATTTGGACTTGCAGAGACACTGTGCAGTTATAAAATATGGTGTGTGCACAATGTGTCAATATTGTGTGTGTGTGTGTGTATATGACTGACATCTCCTTGCATATATGTTTTGTGATCAGGCCCATGTATGGTGATCAGGGGTCTAAAGCCATCACCCACACACACCCCAGCACTGATTGGACCCGTTCAAAGAGGTAATCTTTGGACACAAAACACACACACACACACACACACACACACAGCACTTGATGATAAATTAATCCCGATCTTTTAACTGTCTAGCAAACTCTTTTTTTAAAAACTCTATTCATTTCTTAATTATTCTGTTCATATTGTGCTTTGCATTTTAATACATTATGTGTCCTCACAATAAGTAGATGATAATGATTCACTCATGATTCACTGTCTCTGTTTCCCGCTCTGTGTTCTCTTTCTCTGTTTTTCATGTCTTTCTGTGTCTTTTTATCTTCCTGTAGTAATGTGATTAAGGACACTCTCTCCATCCCTCCACCCTGTGGTCTGTCCATCTCTTGTCCTCAGCAGCCCTCTCACTTCTCTGCCCTTGTTAGGTATCACCTTCAGTTTTATCCTCTCCAAATGCTGGCAATGAATTAATGCACTCATAAGGGTCAACAGATACAGTTGGCTGAAAACTTAAAAAAGGAATTGGGAATATTAGGATTTCTGCTTGATTTTATTGTAGTATTTTGAAGTATAATATGCATGATAAAGTAATTCTATCTGTCACACTACAGAGTATAAACCAATCTAAGTCAAGTGTAACTATCAACTATCAACTATCTCTCTCCCAGCAGCCTCGATGATTCACGGTCATCAACACCAAAGAGCGACTCAGAGCTAACCAGTCAAAATAAAGACAATCCTGAAATGTTATGGACCTGGGGCGAGCTGCCACAGGCTGCCCAGGTATCCACACACACACACACACACACACACACACACACACACACACACACTGTACCGAAAACACAGTGCGTCCTTACATATTTCAGTCAGATTTCAAAATGTCATGCATATTTTATTGGTCTATATATTAATATTGTAAACATTTCACTACTATTAAATGAAAAGTTTTATTTATTTAATTAGCAGATGCTTTATTTTTAAACTTAATCATAAAATGGTTTTGTACAGATAATATAAAGATGATATAATGTGTTAATTAGTTAGCTTTACAGGTGCTTTGGACAAACCCAGGCTTGTTGTTTTTCAGATTTCCAGTCTTTATGCTAAGCTAAGCTAATTGGTTCAAGGTTCCAGCTACGTATTTAACATACGAACATGGTGGAATCTATCTTCTCTTCCAAAATGTCAGACTGTTCTTTTAAGATTTTTCATTTGACCTTATCACGTAAGAAAAATAATTTTCATTATATCAAACACTATCTAAATATGAATCAATAATGTGTTTGTCAATAAAAGATAAAAAAGAAATATACAAATCCTTAAAGGTAGAGTTTTTGTGAGAGGGGGCAAAGGAAGCAAAGTGTCAGGGAAGAGATAGACTATATGTGGGTACAGATGGATGTAGAAATAAAATGAGATAATTAAAGAGGGGAAGTCCAGAGAGAAAAATAACTTCAGTACAAAAAAAATATATATATATGTGGGAAATGTTTGAGCTTTGTCTCTGTTTCTCTGATACAGCCGTCCTTCCTGACTACCCACATGAAGCAGGACCCTGCCACAGCAGTCTCCATCCCGGTGTCAGCCAGCACTCACTTCAGAGCCATCAGTGACACTGGACCCCCTTCCCTCACTCTCTATACCCAGCAGCCAGGGGAGAGCACTGCTCACACTGGGGACAAGGACACTGAAGGAAGCAAAAATGGAGCCAGAGAAAGAGCTAAGTCTGGGGACATGGCTGGAACGGAGCAAGGTATTAATATGGAGGATAATTTTGACTCTAATGTGCAAAGCATTCTCTATATCTGCTAAGACATTGCTAACTGCAGAGCAGTGTTCATTGTGTAAATTTATCAGTGCTGGCTCTATCATCTGTACCACTGTTAAACTAGATCTCTTGAAAAATGACAAACAACAGGAGTCATTTAAAGATCATCGGGTTGTAAACAACTCAGACATCCACAGTGCCTCTTTGACAGACTATAGTGACCTCCAGTGGTAACTTTTTGTAAATACATGTTTTGCAAAAGTTAACTTTTCCATGGATGAACTATAAAATCTACAGGACAGACTGATTTGAGAATTGCAGAATCCTCGCTGGACATCCTAAAGTTAACTTCATGTAACAGTAGATCTTGGGGACCCATGAGTTTGTTTTCTTGCATCTGTTATGTTTGTTATCCTTAGGGAGACAGGTGGAAAGTGTTGGGCCGTCATGTGCAGAGATTGAGGGTCTAACAGTGTCTCCCAGGATTCTCCCTGATCATCTGGACGAAGGCGGGAATAGAGGAAGTCCCATCAGAAGAACTGATTCACCATCCAAGAAGAAAGGTATGGGTACTCTTATCTGTAACAGTATAAAGGATTTCCTTGAATGGACAGCATCTGTGTGCCTCAGTATATTAGCATATATTTTTCCGCAACTGACAAAGTGCGATATTGTCCCTTTTAGAAAAGAGAAGCCAACACCTGGGTGCTGATGGTGTATACCTGGATGACATTACAGAGCTGGAGCCTGAGGTAGCTGCTCTGTACTTCCCTAAAAGGTACTGTTACAAACATTTGCATGCATAGTACGAGAGTCACACACTCCACCCTAAATATACACACCAGCTGTATATTGCGCTCTCATGTGGTGTAATTGACCCTTCTTGTGGTCATCATGGGGGTCCTCGCAGTGCTCAGTAGAGTTGACTGTTTCTCTCTCTCCTCAGTGACGGAGGCAGCAGCTCAATGAAAGGAGACTCAGAGATGATGATGATGGGAGTGCGGAGCGCTAATCAATCCCCACAGTCTGTGGGCAGCAGTGGGATGGACAGTGGCGTGGACAGTTTGTCCGACCAATTAGCGGACCTGCCTCATGTCGCCATCTCTTTGTGTGGAGGACTAACCGACAACAGGGAAATCACACGGGGTAGGTTAAGGAAAGAGGAAGGGGACATTGTCAGAGGATCCTGAAACATTGCACATGCAGCACTTTTGTGGCAACATGTACTGACACGTGTTCAAGAGTTACAAAAGAATATGAGGCAGGTTGAGCTCAACCGCTGCAAACTATCCATTATCTATTTAATGTTACATCTTTAAAGTGAAGTGAACAGTACTGTTAAATTACTTTTTAGAATAATAATGCTTGTCTAATGTCCATTTCTGCTTGACAAAAACTTTTAACTTTGTGTGTGTGTGTGTGTGTGTGTGTTTCATGACACAGAGGAGTTCCAGGAGAGGGCAGTTTCCTACCAGCAGTTCTCTGAAAACCCTTCTATTATCGATGACCCTAACCTGGTGGTCAAGATAGGAAACAAGTATGTATCACTTTATTCGTTGTCCTAGTTTGTGTTACACATTTCATCTGAGTGCAGAAACCATGACAGCCATCTTATGTTTTTGGTTTATAAAGTCTGAACACATTAATAAACCTTCATATTTTGTTTTGTCTGCTTTTTTGTTAATGGGTATTAACAGTTGTAGCAAACCAGATGAAGGGCATATTAACATATCTGGGAAAATTTTCTTAATTTAATACCCTTCAAAGTAAAGTTCCTAACAAACAGTTATGAGAGTGGTACTGATTTTCTCATCAAACTCTTGGCAAGAAAACAAATAAACATATTTTGCAAATTCTCAAACTATTACTTCAAATAGCTTCGGCAGCACAATCATAATTCCTCCTTCAGAAACAAATGTTTTTTGCAGACAAAGCCTGGGGTGTAAAAAGGTGCTTATAGCTCTCTCTGTCATCTGATGCAGGTACTACAACTGGAGCACAGCAGCTCCTGTCATGTTGGCCATGCAGGTCTATCAGAAACCTCTGCCGCAGGTAAGAACACCACAGTTATACATATGTTTTTTATTATCATCAGTGGTGGAAGATTAGTAGCCATTAATGTATCAAAAAAAAGGTATCCATTATGCAACACAATGGACCTTCTCAATTTTATATTATATTATATCTGATATTACTGGATTACTGTGACTGCTGCATCACTGTGTAAACAGCAGATTCATGTTGTAGTCCTTTATATGTTGGGTAGTTTAAACTACAGCATGTATCACATTTTATGAGGAGTTTTATAGTTTTATTTGGTCTGAAAGAATGTCTCTACCTTCAGTTTTTCTTTCTTTGAGCTCCTCTTTTTTTTAATGAATCTACTACTACTACACATCTGTCTGAGGTTATACACCATAGAATGGGTCAAAATTACAATATTATCTCACAAGAGTATTAATTTGATCGTGATTGCATTATCATTATATTTGTTATATGGTGTTTGGTGTCTTCAAGTGTTCTGCAACCCGCTGCATCAAACCCCTGTCCCGCAAGAGCATTTCGCAATTAATGCTCCGCAACCTAATGTTTCACTTTGGTCCAGTGTTTTCATTGTCAGCATCCTCACATTATTTCATAAAAATTCAAACAATAAAGTGTGTTCACATATGTTCCTGGCTCTCATAGTTCACATTCAGCTACTTCAGTTATTGTTGTGCAGAATATATGGTATTTGATTTGTTTACTTAAGTAAACAAAGCGGACAGCACGGTTACAGGTGGATACCCAGTCTGATGTGCCAGCAGTTAAAATTGGCTGTTGATGAACACATATGGAGAAGCTCAGATCAAAACTTCCAGTCTTGTACCACAGTGAAATATTGCTATCAATCTAACTGCTCTCCTAACACTTTAATAATGTCATGTTCTTATCCCCCTTCTCATTTCTTCCCTTTTATTTACATATTATCTTTCTCCCGCCATCCATCCGATGTTTATCTGTTCTAAGTGTTGGTGTTTGAGTTATGTGTTTTCTGCTTTTGGCCTCTTCTCATATTGCCTGCCTGGTCTGTTTGGCTCCAGCCCGTCCCAGCCTGTATGATGTTTCCTGGCTTTGCTTTGACCTGTCTTTGTCTGTCTTTTTTGGTCATCATTTCCCATCATTGTCAGCCATCCATCTGACTCTCTTTATCCTTGTGGTGTGTGTTTTTGTATTTTTATACTATGCAGTGTAGTCCCAATTTTCAGAAGTCTCTTCCTTTCAGGTTTTACTGTAGATCCTTTGCTCTTTGTTTGCATGCCATCGTGCTTTCACCTGTGACTGCATTTTTTTATGGCAAGTTAGTTGGATTTCAGTGTGATTTGCTCTTTGTTATGTTGTACATTGCATTATGGATGCAAATTTTTTTTGTGCTTTCCATTCATTTGTTTGTGCATTTACCTGTGTTTTCAGTTTTGCTTTATTTTGAGTTTTTCTTCTGTCAGTTTTGAGTATGTGCATGGTTGTCTCCAGGCCTCAGTGGAGAACATCATGAAGGAGAAGATGCCAAAGAAAGGAGGACGCTGGTGGTTCTCATGGAGGAGCAGGAACAGTGACTCCAAATCAGTGAGTATATGCACATGATTAGTCCCTGGCCTTCAGCATATACAGTGTACTACACAATCAAGAAAGTGAGAGCAAGAGAGTAGCCTCTCAACATCAACACATAAAGTTTCAGTTGATTAACTCAGCTGTGATGTCTGATGTGCACTTCAGGAATCAGTGACGGAGGCAGGAGGGGATCAAGGAGAGAGCTCACTCACTATGGCCTCAGTGAACAGGTGACTTTTTTTACTTGTTTAAGCTCCATATTTCTCTCACAAACACTCACATTTTCATCAGTCTTAAATAACTTCATCTTATACCAAAGTGATTGTCTTTGATTTTCAGGATGAAGGATGAGTCATCCTCGAGTGATGAGGATCACAGATCCTCCAATCAGATGTCAGGATCCTGCCAGTCAGAGTCCCTTATGAGCTCTGGCAGCGTCTGCTATAAGAAGACTCTACGGCTCACCTCAGAGCAACTGGTATGTAGGTCCTACAGCTGGTTTTCTTTGCTTTAATGGGGAAATTCCTGCAGATAAAAACAAGTTTGTGGCAGCTGTGAAGCTCTGTAGTGACATATTACATATCTCACACACGGTTGACTATGATATGATAAAGCAAGAATGTGAGCAAAATAATACTATCTCTGCTTACATAACAAACATGGATTGTTGTCTTCACTTGGACAAGTGTCAGGCTTTAAGTCCCTGCAAGAGGTGCAATGTGGAGCTGCATATTTAAAATTGACCCCAAGAGCAGAAGCATGTGGCTTTACTGGTTAAATTCTCTATCATTGCAAAAGCAAACACTGGAATGAAATATGGTTGGCTACTTTTACTGTAAATGAAGGATATTATTTAACAGTGAACCATGATACTGGATTCACTGGACTCCTTAAAATGTGTGATATTGCAGATATTTACATTTTTTAAAATGCATCTTTACAAATCATTACAAATTCTGAACTACAGTAGAGAGTGGGGAATACATCATAGGTTGTTGTGTAACTGCATCTGCTCCTTGTGTGGAGTATGTCACAAGACTAACACTAAATGGAAAATTTCAAGAAAACTTTTGAACCTTCCTTGTTTCAATCCGTGTGTGTCTCTTCTTGCCTCTGTATGCACTGTGTGTCGTGTGCATTTACAGGCTAGCCTGCAGCTGAAGGAGGGCCCTAACGATGTGGTGTTCAGCGTGACCACCCAGTATCAGGGTACCTGTCGCTGCCATGGCACTATCTACCTTTGGAACTGGGATGACAAGATAGTCATCTCTGATATAGATGGAACCATCACCAGGTAAGGGACAGCAAGCTAGCTGCCTATAGTAGAGTTCAGTTTAGAGCCAGTTCAGTTTCAGCTGTTCACCAGTAGATGTCACACTTTACTCTGATTTAGGGTTTGTTTTCTTTCAAGTATATACGTTGAATGCACTCTGTTGTAAATTGCATGGTCATCCATATCTGTGAAATTAGCTCTTAAGTACATCTTCACTGTATATTTGATGTTGCCTCTCTTGTGTGGCACTGTAGGTCTGACACCCTGGGTCACATCCTTCCCACGCTGGGCAAAGACTGGACGCATCAGGGTATCGCACGGCTCTACCACAGAGTCAGCCTGTAAGTGCTGCCTTACAGTCTGCACATAGTGTACAGAGTGCAGCTGTAAGGAACTCGGATTAAATCAGCTTTTGTGACACAAATATCACATTTATTTCTTTTAGTTCATTGTTTATTTTCCTTTAACTGAAACATATTATGGGTGAAATGTTTTGTATCTATCTTCCTCCCACACAACTGGTTATGGTTTCTCATAATTTCTTATTTCAACAGTGCACAGATAAGTACAAGCTCTCTCTTTGTCACAGGAATGGATATAAATTCATGTACTGCTCAGCGAGGGCCATTGGCATGGCTGATATGACGCGAGGATACCTGCACTGGGTCAATGAGAGGGGAACCATGCTGCCAATGGGGCCAGTGCTGCTCAGCCCCAGCAGCCTGTTTTCTGCCTTGCACAGGTCAGAGACACCATGTGTATAAGAAATGCCATAAAAACAAAACAGAAAATATATAGCCATGGTTAAAATTGTTTCTTTTATGCATATACACAGTGATAGAAAAGGCAGAGAGGCTTTTGTCATATTGAATAAAAATTGTAGTTGCAATTCTGTGATTTTTACATTTTGATTTCACTTTCGCTTTTTCGCTCAGCTGTAGTTTTTTAAGCCCCCCACTGAACGGACTAAGACAAACAATGTGCACAATCTAAAGAAACAAACAAAATAACAAAAAAAAAAAAAACAATTAAAATGTGTTTGATATTATGTGTTGTGTTGTGCAGGGAGGTGATTGAGAAGAAACCAGAGAAGTTTAAGATCGAGTGTCTTACAGACATCAAGCACCTTTTCTACCCAAACACTGAGCCTTTCTATGCTGCTTTTGGAAACAGAGCTACAGTAAGACTACTACTACTACTACACACACACACACACACACACACACATTGAAGATTGCACTGACCCTTAACAGCCTTTTTTCCCTCTGGATATCAGTTTTGTGTTCTTTTTATAAAATGCCAATGTGATGGTGTCTGTGTATTGTTTTAGATTAAATTATTTGTTCATATTTCGGCCTCATAATGTTTGCTTTTAGCTGTAATGCCGATCATCTGTGTATGTGTGATTTCAGGATGTGTATTCCTATAAGGAGGTGGGTGTTCCTCTGAACAGGATTTTTACCGTCAATCCCAAGGGGGAGCTGATACAGGAGCATGCCAAAACCAATATCTCCTCGTAAGCTATAGTCTCTGTTTCTTTTGATTTTCATCCATGTAATTTGACTCTGCACACATGTGTACACAGATGTTTGAATGCCTGGATTCTGATTATGTACATTTCAAATCTGTAAATGTCTTTGTGTCTCCCTCCCAGCTATGGGCGTCTCTGTGATATGGTCGACCACGTCTTCCCAGTTCTAGTTCAAGATGAAGAAGCAGACTTCCCTTGCTCTGAATCATTTGGCCAGTGCAACTACTGGAACAAACAACTTCCTGATGGCAGCAACCAGGAAGAAGAAGACCCACAGGCCCTTGAGACAAGCTGAGGAAACCCCATCAAATCCAGAAGTGAGGTTGCTGTCAGTCATTACACAATACTGTGATCTGTGTTTTGTGATTGATCATGAAGCCGGCAGCCCAGATTAAAAGTGATGATGTTGATTGTTTTATATTCGAAGATTTATCCAAGAACAGTGTTGGAAAGACATACAAGATAAACAAATAGAGCTCTTAGCCTCCTCCAAGGCTTAAAAGATAGAGATAGGAACTGTGACTAGATTTCTTTCTTTCTCAAAGTAGATTTTCAATATTCCACATTAAACCATTGTGCCATCATTCAGCAAGAGCAAACAAAAGCAGTCCTGGGAACCATAAAACCCCAAGGTAGGAAGCCATGTTACAGTGAATCTATGGTTGTGTAAAAGATGAACACACAAAAGAGGAACAAAACTTAAAAATCTGCATAAATAGAAAAAAAAACAGGAAACCACAAAACAGCTGTGTCAGAAAAAGAGTTAACGAAAAAAACTGTTGGTTCTGCCTGAGGCTCAACCCATACTCAACGAGTCAAATATCGCACACTTGCAAGTGCACTGACTCACAACATACACAAACATCAGTTAACACTTGTTAAATAAATAAATAATCCTGCTGTAGTCCACAAATTCTACTAAAGTAACCCTTCCAGATTACATACACTATCAGCCTCCACAGCAGATAATAAAATTATACACACATACGTTTTATCTGGTCCAGGTATGTGGTTGTAGCCATTTCTCTTAAACCTCAAGTACAACAAATACAGCACAACATTTTGCACCAGAAACACCACATTACATTACACTGAAACCATCCTGGAACAGGCAAAAATAGCACAGATAGTGTATCCAGTCATCTTTTGTGCCAAACCTCTTTGCAGGTCCAGCTAAATGTGTGTGGTGGTTTGACCATGCTACTGTGAAAGATGTGGCTCTAGCACATTTTCTAACAGGTGTACAGGTGACTATACTCAAGCTAAATGCAGGACAATGCAACTAACTTCAGTCTGTGCTCTTTATTTCTTTTTTTATATGCACGAATAATTTATCTCCAGTGATATGCTAGAATGTAGGACATAAATCACTCACGGTGTGTGTTATTTTAATGACTAATGCTCATCAATGCAATGACTTTATAAGCTCATACAGGATATGGTCATATATTTTCAGTTTTGTAATCATGTCACTGTATAGATCAGTATCAGATCAGTACCTTTATGGAGAGCACTAATCTGCCCCTTGGTGGGGAATTAAATGCAGTAGACACTGTAAGTTTTTCTCTTGTATCTTTTTTATTTGTATATATTTCTTTCATTTATCATATGCTTATGTTTTCATCCAGTGATCAAATAACATTTACTGTAATGCATTTACGTTTATTTTTACCACATGTATAACTTAAAATGGGGGAAACCACTGTAAAGAACGAATAATATTAATTCTTTGACCATATGAAGTGAACTGAAAAAAAAAAAGCTTTTGACAGCTGAAATGTTGTCTGAAATACTTTGTTACTGGTGCTCATTCAAATACATCCAACACTATAAATCTCTCTCTATTAAACCAGCTGTCACCTACTGCACTAAGAGGTTGCACATTTACCATGTGACGACTAAAGCAATAGATCAACACGTAGTATATTAGGAAAGCCAGGAGGTGGATTGTCTGTTCCTGATGTAATGTCAGCTGGTAATCCCATAACATTTTGTTTCATTTGATGCCTCTTGTTTATCAAGGGCATCAAGGTAGTCAGTTACATGAGGTGCAAACTACTTGCACTTCTTGCAACATAAAAAAGAGCATCATCAACCCATGTTACACCTCTTCTGTTTATGTTAAAACTGGGTAGTTAAAAGCAGCTTTGAATCCCTGACAGCTTGAAGAAGAAAAGGAAAGAAATCCCTGTTAGTACTGACACACCTGATTTTAAATTACCCGAAAAAAAAAAAATAGTAATTAAAATAGGTAAAGTAATTCACCAGATTTTAGTTGGAATTTAACAAACAATATTTGTATTCTGATATTGATGTGTTGTATATTGAAAAAAAGTGAACTCAAAACACCATAAGACTGTTAACAAGACCTCTGATTGATTGTGACTAAGTCTGTTATACTGTTTGTACATAGGGTAGATATGTCTGATGCTGTACAGGGATTATTTTTACCTAAAGGAAAACTAATCAGGAATTTAACTGAATGATGTTCATATGCCTTCGAAGAATCCTGTGTCATTTGTGTAAGGGGAAACAATGCATGTAATGTTAAGCTGCATATTTATGTGGATGTAATGACGACTGTCGTCACCCGATATTTATAAGGATGTATTGTATATCAGTTAAAAAAAATGGGGAAAAAAAAAGATTGAAATAATTTGGCTTCCCTATCTCATAATTATAAGATAATTTCCCCTCATTTATGAGATAAAAATCATTACTTTGACTTTAATCATGCAAATTGTAATTAATCAGGCCAAAAGCACTGATCTCTTTGATCTGTTGATGTGATAATCGTAAAATCCCTCTTCTTTGTTTTTCTCACCATTATGTGACACTTTCTTGTAATTATAATATAAAGATCTCCTATTTATAAGATCTAAATTGTGAAATATGGAAGTCAAAAGTAAGAGATGATTTTTGTTCTTCATCAATCCAGTGCTTCTCCCAAACTTTTAGTTTAAATCATCGTTTTGATGATTATCACCTAATTCTTTCTGTGAAAGATCTAAAAGGTCTTGACTACTTATCCAGTCTGTCTGTGTTAGCATGAATGTTGATCCAGTTTGCTCTCCTGTGTAAAGGTAATGTTTTGGGCACTAAGCAGCAGCCTACCAAGCAGTGTGCAGTGCAAGCCATTGTTAACAAAGTAATTTGAATAAATCTGTGCAATGGACACATTTTTCAATAAACTCAAATGTGATTGCTACTTAGTTATTTGGTTATTTGTTGTTTTTCTTTCTCTTGCCTCAGACATAAAGATGAACAGAAATTACATTGAGTAGTATCCTCATAATGCTTCTCCAACACTGTATGTGTGGTTTTATTTAACTCTATTCAACCAACCTCTTGCCACTGGAACTGCTGGCTGTTAATGGACCAGTTTCTCCTCTGGTGTCCTTCATATATATATATCTTTTAAATGAAGTCCAACTGCTTTCCTTTTGTTCCTGCTGTCTCCCCTCACCATGTTATGTTCAACCCCATAGCCCACTACTTTTCTTTCCCTGCTGCCCTATTTGCTTTAAATCTTTTATAGGTGAGGAAACACAAAAGCACACTTTGTGAATGTTTTGGAAAGAAGGAAATATAGTCTCTCTTTCCTTTCCTCTCTCTCTCTCAAAGTACTTCACCACATTCCTTCTATGTCTCCATTTCAGCCCTACCCCCTTGTAACCCCATGTGCAAGGGGCCGTGCAAGCACACACACACACACACACACACACACACACACACACACACACACACACACACACACCTCATCCTTCTTCCTCTTGACTCTCTTTTAGGAATCAACCATTTTGGACTGTTTAAGCAAGAATCGCTTGTGTTGTTGATTCTTTGACGTCCTCATTGTGGCCGAATTCATTTCCTCTCAAAAATTATCACAAAAACACAGACACACACACACACACACACACACACTCACACTCACTCCCACCAGGCAAGCAATTATTAACACAATTAACAGTTCTTTTTGTGATGCCTTTTACAAATGCATTACAACAAATTTTAGATCAGGCAGCCCTAATGAATGTTAATATTTTGTTCCCTATTTGTGAAAAATGAAGGTAGTTTAATAACAAACACGTCCTTGTACAATACATTACAGTTCAACACCACCACAAACTGCATTCTCCTAAATGCAGACACAGTAGAGTCGATTCACCGCCCCTCTTAAACACTTCCAACACAGAAAAGATCATGATTATAACCTTGAATAAGTACTGCTGTATTATTTTCAGTTGCCTAGGCGTGAACCTAATTAACTGTCAGTTGAGTGTATTTCATAATTTCATTGAGATGCCTTGCTGACACTCCTCTTTACACCAAATCACTCCGCCATGCTAAACCGCTGCCAATTCAAGAAGTAGTTCCTATCAGAACTACGCAAGGGCATTATTACACGATCACAATTCCCTCAATTATGTCCACCACAGTAAACATCAGTGAAGTAAGCTCATCAACAAATAACGATTCATGATTCAAATGGCTGCTCTCGGTCAACTCAACTTCATAATAAACCGGTCGTTCACACCCCGCCCGTCGGTGCTCCGCTGCTCCAGATGTGAACATCCTGCGAGTCAGACCAGCGCAAGCACTGGACTACAGCACCGACTGCACAGCTGCACAAGGTCTGGCTCTTCTTTTGTTTGTAACAGCTTTTCTTTGCGATGTGACACACGAAGGACAATGTTGTGCACTTCACAGCATCGTGTAATTAGTGGACAGCCACCTCAGATTCACGACGTGTGACTTAATTAACACCCAGAACCTGTTTGCTGCTTTCTCCGATTGGCAGAAAGGCTCCTGGCTTGATGTCAGAAACATGATGTGTTGGATATAAAGTCGATCTAACAGAAGTATAACGCTGCACTGACCCTCTTTTCTAAGCAGCCTGCAACGTTATTCCACAACTTGTTTTTAAAAAGTTGACACCGTGTTCCCTATGCTCTAAGATAAATTGGTATCTGCTGGACAGGACACTTATTTTGACACCTTTAAACTCGTACACTTTTAAACGAACTTCATATCCCGTGAGTCTCAGCCAGCGACGTGCTGTTACAGCTTCGTGCAACGCTGTTTAAATGAACAACATATGAGTAGCTACGTTTGCGATGTTGACAATTAGGAAAACTGTAAAATGTATCACACAAGGAAGACGGTCTGATCCCATTATGTACACTGCTTGCATTGGTGGAATCTGTTTCAGTAGAAAGACATTAAAACTTATTTCAAACAAAAAAAAGGGCTAATTTAGATTAATACAAATCTGAATAAAACAGATAAAATACATTTATTGTCCTAATGGAGCTTGATCCAGAGCTGATTTTGCTTTTAAATAATAAATAAAGTGCTGTTCAGGTCTGCTTATCTGTTCATGAAAATCAAAATCACTGTGCAGAGTTTTATTGCCAAGAAAGAATACTTCTGCATGAGGAAGAAGGTACAGTGTTTTGTATGTACCGAGTTACAATCATACAGGCAGACAACTAATACTACTAGGACCCTAAGCTTCGTAAATCTTACCAAAATAACCACAAAATATCTTGTCACGTAGGATGAAATATTGTTCACAGCCAACTGAATCCGCTGAAACCAAAGATAACTTATGTGTTAAATGTTTGTTTTTCTTTTTAATGATGCGTCAAGAACCGAATCCAGGATTCAAAAGGATTCAAGATGTGAATCAGAACTCAAAACGACACCTAACTTGACTATTTTTAGCGTACCATGGATGCAGCAAATACAAGTGTTTCAGTCTATTTCTGTGTTTTTCTATTAGATGTCCGCTGAGCTCTACTATTCGAATGGATCAGGTGGGACTAATGCAAGTCTGCAAACCACCACTGTGGGGGGCATCAAACCTTTACACCGCTTCATCAAGGGGCAACCGAAGATTACTGGCGTGAGACACGCACACACACACACACACTCGCTCTAGTTCTCAAGTTATTATTTATTAAAGACTTATTGATTGTGATGTCCCACAGTATTTTCCCAGTTCACAAATTTCAGAACCATTTAAAGTCAAAATTAATCCTTCTATTTTCACAGAAAAAAAATTCAATAGAATAGAAATGAAGAGGTCAGGTGTGAGACTTTGTTTTTCCCTCAGATCATTGTGCTGGTCTTGGGAACCTCCTTTTTTATCTTGTCCATTGCAATAGTGGGAGACAGCGCTAGTGAACCCATATGGCAAGCCATCCCACCTGGATTTTTGCTGGGAACACTGGTAGGTAGCTTGACAAGAGGATTGTTAATCAGTCGATCATAATGGCATGTGGTGTCAGAAATGTACTCAACTACTTATTTTCTTTTTTTTTTCTATAATTAAAATGTACACAGGATTTGATTTGAACATTTTGAGGGAAAGATAATAACAGTGTTTGTCCTCCACCTTTCACAGTTCACCACATGCGGGATTCTGTATATTCTGACAGAGCACAACCCGACCAAGAAAACAGTAAGCTCTGTTGTTCTATTCTATTGCAATATTTTTGAAGCAATAAAGACGAGCTTTCCAAGAAGGACCAAGGCCCTGCAGATAAAACAGTCGATTAACTTATATATATAGTTTTCCTTGCCACTGTAGTGTATTAAGTATTGCCATGATTTATATGTTTATGTCTGTTTGTACCTCATCTCTCTCTGCTGGTGTCTGCGTGTAGGTCACCATATCGCTGGCTCTCAGTATTGTGACAATACTGGGGGTATTTTGGACTATCTTGCACATGCTGCCCTACTTAATACATCACCGCTTCTACTGGCACTATGACTTTGCTGAAGACAATATAACGGAGCTCGATGATGCATCATGGTCATTTTCTCATGAGGTGATTATTGTTTTTATGTTTGTTTGTATTGGTTGTTTTCGTTGACGGTGGTGTCCATTATAATCTTGAGTGCAAATCTAAAGAAAGATCTAGCTTTTAGCATTCTTTGTTGGATTAAGGCTTGTAAACGACATACAGATGATTGATTTATTGTTGCCTCAGAGCATCATCACATATATCAAATCATTGGCCGTTTAAAAGAGTAAACTGATATATAAAAAGCACACATACTCCAATAAAAACATTTTATACTGCTTTAACTATTTTATTTGTTTCATGAAACGTATCCTAATTTGCATCCAAATTTTGCATCACGTCCCTATATCTCCATCTTTTATTAATTTGTATAGCTGAGACACAAGGTCTCTTATATTAATTTCACAAATAAGACATGATGAAATAACAAAATATCTGTAACTATGATATAACTATAATTATTATTATTATTATTTAATAGATTATTAAAATAAAAGCTGGTATTAAAATACTGCAATGTTAGAATCTCAAATAATTACATGCACAAATAAATCCAGTTGGTAATAACTGGTAACATAACTGGTTGGTAACATAAATTACCTGCAGCCTATGACAAGAGCTTATACAGTTAATTTAGTAAACATTTATTTCCATAGTAGTGTTTCCATCAGCGCCAAATTATGCTCATCACTGTGCGCTCTGAGTTTCTTGTTTTTAACAGTAACAGTATGAACAGTTTTTATACTCAATTTGTTTCTCTCTTTGCCATACACCTGATTGGTGTATTTTCACATCAAAAGCCTACTTATAAAAGGATGGCTTCAAGAAATTTAATGTGAAAATTCTGGAGGAAGTGTTGAGTTTCATTTGAGAGGCAGGGTACACTAGTCAATCACAGGGCACAATCCAAACCATTCACACCTACAGGTAATGTAAAGTCACCAGTTAACCTAACCTGCACAGGCAGGTACAGGGAGAACATGCAAACTACACAAAAAAAGCCCCAGCTGGTCAGCAGGTTTGTACCCAGAACCTTCTTGCTGTGAGGTGACTATTAACTACTGTAACACAATGCAGCCCATAGTGCTGAATTCATTGAGATAACAAACAAGAAGGAAGTGTTGAGTTTGCATTAAACACCTTAGCCTCCACACATTATGTTTGAAAAATTTGAATGATCTGAAGGAGTAATACATTTCAGTGTGGCCCGATATGTCTACACAAAATATCATGGAAATCAGTTGAATGTTTTTATGTTTTTGTCAAACAGTATGTTTGAGATATGTGTATATGTGTGTTTGTCCAGGCCATGGGATTGACTATGGAGGCGATCTTTGTATTCTACAGTTTTGTTGGGGCAATTATTTTCATTGTAATGTCAACTCTAGCTGGGGCTGCTCTGCGTTCCACAAAGAGCCAGGTAAAACCACAAAAAAAACACTTCCACACACATTACAGACACTGCTGAGAACTGTACATGACCCACTCACTAAAAGACTATCTCAAAATATTTGCTAAGCTTAAACAAAGTTGCAACATGACTTATGACCAGTTCGGTCAAGCATTAGAGTGCTCTTCTTTTTCTTCTCTTTAGGCCATTGTAGTGATGACTGCTGCACCCACTGAAACTCCAGCTGAATGACAAGCTTAAGATGGAGACCTGCAGTGGGACAAACTGACCAGAGCGAAGAAACAGGACGCATATAAAGACAGCAAAGTATTTCTCTTTGAGGGCACAACATAATACTTTACTCCTATGTATTAACCAGTTCTCACTTGCATGTTGTGGTCCTTGTATACAGATCAGATCAATATAGATTATATATATATGTGTGTGATGTTGCCTTGTGGTGTTTCTCTTATCTATTACTATAGTTTCTTCTTTCGAATGTTTGCCACCAGAATCAACTGGATGATGGCATCCAACTCTCCTCACCACATAGACAAGACATTGCAACTTACTCTGCAGTCTGGCATGTGCTGACCTATTTCCACATTATGTTTACACTACTACACCAGAGGACAAAGGTCTGGGTGAAACCAATGGCCTCCTGAGATAGTTCAAAAAAACTTGTGTAGACTTTTTTTGTATTTTAATTTCTGAAAAGTAATCCAGTTATCCCAGTCAAGGGCAGGCTCAAACTGGGATAAGGATGCTGGTGCTCTTGTCATAGTACCGGATTTTTAAAATGGCAAACTTTGTAAATAGCCATTTTGTAAGTTTCCTCAATTAGCTTTATAAATGGGTTATATGTCCTTTACTAATACTCGATAGATCAGTCATGAGCCAATATTGAGGAAATGTTCTCTCTGATTAGTGTTTATCCTCAGCCAGCATGATATTATTTGCTTTGTCTTCAAGCGCTCCAATGGACCATTTGATCAGCTTGCTTCCAGATCTCTGAATCACCTCAATTTTTTTTGTATTTCAAATAGTATATTTAGAAAATGGAAACTCTTATTATCAGGCAACTGTTTGACTACCTTTTGAAAGTCCTGCAGTGTTATAAATCGCAAAATCATTACCAACCTCACCATCATTACCTTAGTCAGTTAATGACTAATGAACATTTATAATTCAAGAATAGCTATAAATTTGTGGTTTTGACTTAGAGCATAACAACTCATTGAAAATATAAATGGTTTGCCAACATCTAAAATCACATTATTACCAAATGGAAAAGGTGTTTTATATTCAAACAACAGAGTGGGAACATCTGAACATGAAAATGTGAAAATCTAATGTGAACAACTCCAACCTGTTTTCTGTGTTTTTACTATCTGAATGATGTGATCTTTTCCTACCCTCCACCTGTCCCTTACAGAAGAAGTTTGGCAAGTTTTGGCAGAACACACACAGAATATCATGGCTGCCCTGGCACTTTCATTACTATTTTATTATCATTATTCACCATGTCAGCTCATGTTTCAGCAGCAACTGTATTAAGTACAAACACTATGACACCCAATGTACTGTCCTCACTTACAGGGTACAACATGTGAGACACATCACTAGTAAATTTCTCTGTAAACAGAGAGAGCAGGAAGTATGATATTATTCAAATCCTGACACATATCTATCCTGTACAAGTGTCACCATGAGTTTGCAAAAAGCATTTTAGGGTGAAATTTTGAATTTGGATTCAATTTACCAAAACAAAGGAAAAACCGGCTATAACTTAGAATATGTACAATATGTACAGAAGTACATAAGGAGTTTCTGGTACTGACTTTTTTTATTATGTAACACTGTCATGACATCAGAAAATAAAGTTAATTTCACATTTTCACTTTGAGTACAGAGTAACACAAATCAAACATACGAACACCTAAGGTTCATGTGTTCATAACAAAAATATAGCTAAGAAAAAACAACAAGAAATCTGATCTAAAGATAGTCCATCTTGTCATATAAACACTGTACATCAGACATAGAAAACAGTGGCTCTATGAGGACAAGCTTTCTCTATCAATGTTATAAAAAAGCTCTTGTATTTAATCTTTAATTTCAAATGTCTTCTAGATTACAGTCCATATGGACTCCAATGAACAAATTAAAACAATGACATGCATAAATAAAGGAATGGAAATGCTGTTTATCATTTGATAATTATTTCATATATAATTTTATATTAATTTTATATTATTATTTTCCATTAAAGGCACTTTATTACCACAGTTTGACATCCTGCACAGTCTAAATAGGGAACAGGAGTCACATGTGACATGTGAATGGCAGCTGTTCTGGAAGATGTACTGTGTAAACTCAAGCAATACAGGAGTTAGTAATTTCATACGTAATTTATGTTACGGATTTGCAATTGTCAGCTGACAGTGAAAATACAGTCTCTAGACTGTTCTTGTGGTAAATTATATTGGAGTTCCTAGTGATTACAGGTACTCTATAGTACTGAATGGAATGGAGTCAGAATGCAAATCTGTCTAAGAATTCGCTACCAATGTTGTCTTAACATGCTAAAGTAGTAAGATACTACATTGTTTAAAATGAGAGTATATGTAGGTACATATAGTGGTCATAATTTATTATTATTATTTTATTATTTTATTATTTATTTATCTGTGAGAAGAATAAGCTCTCAGAAATACACTTTTGAAAACAACAACAACAAAAAACTAAACAAACAAAAACAGTTTTTTTTTTGGTAGCAAACAATCGCCTATTTACACATCTAGCAGACACAGAGAAACATTCTCATTCATTTGGAGTCCTGTTTCTGGCCACCTGCTGAATGTAGGCTCGATATTCACTCTCTTTTGGCTCTGTTTTTGGTCTCTACCAACTCCTGAGGTAAGTCTCTGGCTCTTTAGCTGTTAAATGATCCACTATGTTCAACAGCTATTTCTAATTGTGTTTTTGGAGCCGAGCAACTACTATTGCTATAATGGGCTTTTTTGAGTTAAGAGAGAAGTGAGAGTAAACCAAAACAGTAGTTGTGGGCTGGACAGCTAAAGAAGAGCTGAAACCACAGAACTGTGAAAAGCCAAGGGGAGCTGCAGATTGAGGTGACAACTCTCTGTAGGTTAATTACAGTATTGTCACATTGTTTTCATGATCATCTGATACATTGTTCTTATAAAAATAGTGATTAGAACTACTTAAAACATTTATTTGGTCTCCACTAACTCCCATGGGAAATTTAGCTTTTAGCTTTTAGCTTTAGCTGCTAAATGCTTCACTACGTTCATGATCTAGTCACTGACTTCGCTGTTTGGGGTAAGGCAGGCAGCAAACAGCTCTTTTTTAGGGCTTTTCCTCTGAAAACAAAGGTGAGAGTAAACCAAAACAGTGAAGTTTTGGACTGTAAAACCTAAACAATGTGCTGAAAGACAAAGATCTGCTCAAAGAACCAGGTGATAATCTTCTGTGGGGTCACAGATATGAGTGACCCCATTCACTTCATAAAAAAAAGTAGTTGTGTTCAGTTGTTAACAAAATTATTGATTATAGCAGCTTTGAGAAATTTATTTGTTTACTTTTTTATTCTTTTGCATCTTTTCTCTTTTTCTCCTTATTTTTATTGCACTACAGCATTAACAGGATTAACTCCTGTTGTTGGCCTCCAGAGGGTGTAGTCACCCACGAATTCTGAAATGAATCACAGAACTTAGTTTTTTAAAATGCCCTAATTCTCTTCTGTCTTGCATGTATTTGCAAAATATGGAAGAAAATTATTATAATCCTAAACTACTGAAAACAAACGAAAACATTTGAATAATACTGTCCTACAAAGACAGGAAAATACATTTCACTTTTGTGACATCTCCGCATTGTCTCAAATTGAAGAAGTAGGGGGCTTGTGGTAGTCATTCCCCAAGGTACACCGCTGGTGAACACGCATGTGCTCTGTGACACGGTACTGGCGTGAAAAGGTCATAGGGCAGCAGGGGCAGGGGAAGGGCCGTACGCCAAGGTGGCTCCGCACATGTCTATTCAGAGAGCCTCGCTGGCTGAAGGAACGGTCACAAAGAGAACACTGGAAAGGTTGGTGAAGAGGAGTTGACAGATGAGCTGATATATTTGTTGGCTTGCTGGCTGAAAGGGTAGGAGCTATGCAGCCAGACAAGGTAGATGTCCTGGACACTTGTACAGTGCCTGGCACACTAGGGGGTGAACAGACTGTCAGTGCACTGCTCTGGTTCTCACCGTCTTTAGGGTTGAAACCCCCCTCCACAACCACTTTATGTATTATGTTAGCTCCTGGCCTGCTTCGGTCTTTTCCAACAGATTTTCTCTCTCCAACATTTGTCTCTGCAGCCCAAGATTTATTGTCACCTTCATCAAAACTCTCAGCCCCAAATTTTGATCTAGGTCTTTTTTTTCTCTTGTCAGCTCCTGCTGTTGCATCATTCCTCTGCTCTTTGTTATTATTCCTGACTCCGGTCCCTAAGGTGTCATTTTTGCACAATGTAACTCTTTTCTCCTCCTCTCCTCCAGATCTCTGTTTGTATGACACAAGCAACTCAGCAGGTTTGGTGCTGATGTCCAGTAGTAGAACCTGGTCTGTCATCGTTGTAGCAAAGTGCTGCGTCAGAGAACTGTGACCTGGATTGGAAAAGGTCTCTGTCTCTTCCTCAGCGCTGGACTGGTCTGAATAATCAGGGTGGCTGGGGTGAGAGCATTTGTGGACTCTGTCTTCGTGCAAGAATTGTGTGTCCTCCTGAGGTAGGCAGTGATAATGAAGATGTCCATGGTATGACTGCCCCGCAACACTAAACAGTGAGTCAGACATGTTGCTGTCCACAGGCATTGTAAAAGTTAATTGTGGATCTGTGATTTCAGTGTCTGAGATCTTTTCGAGTTCCAGAGATGTGCGTTGTTCAAAGGCAAGGAGACTGCCAGTGACGTTATCCAAACTTGATTCTGGTGTGGTGGAGACGGGTAGACAAACACCAGCACTATGTCTTTCGTCTTCCATAGCTGTGTCTCTTTTGTCTGAGTCATGTTCATACTGGCTAGAGACAGCATCTTGTGTGTTTGTCTCAGCTCTGTGCAATTTTTGGTACCAATCTGTCTTAGGTCCATAGAGGTTCCAGTGGAGGTCCTGTCTATTGATTTCAGCAGGAGGCCTGTAAGAGTAACTGTGTTCGTCTTTGGTATTTCCCTTGGGACAAAAGTCTTCACAGTGAGAGTCACTTCCTGTGTCTGAGTCCTCCACAGGAAGTGGAACTACAGTTCTTGGATCTTCTGAGAGCTCCTCTGCTACAGTTGACATTAACACATCGTGGCAATCATCAGACCAATCCAGTGACTTGCGTTTGGAAGGCAAATCATCAAAACTTAGCTCAGCTTTATTCTTAAATCCCCTGATGAAATTACTGCAAACCTTATTTTGTGGGACTGAATCATTTCTAAGATTTTTTGGGTGATTCTTATTCTGAAATAAATCACAATGGGCATGTGGTTCATTATGATCCGTAATGTGGGATAATCTGTTGTCCATATGTTCATCATTCTGTTTCATAAAATAACCTGCACTGCTGCCGTTGTAATCCTGTTCTAGCAAGCCAGATTGACCTTTACTGGATTTGTAACATGAATCCTGTATTGCACATTGATCTAAACTATTCTGGCAAAACCAGCTCTGTGCTCCAGTGTGTTCTTTGTTTTTGTAATCCTGATTGTGAGCCTCATCATGATTTTTGTGTTTAGTATTAATACCTTGAACAATGCCGTCATTGTCTGTGCTTGGTGATCGTGAGGCAGGAACCCTGATGGAGTTGACCGAGAGCTGGGAAACTGGGTGGTAGGGAGGCACTGTAGAAACCTCTGCCAGCTGAGGCATAGCTGCTCTGCTGCTGTGACGGATGACAGGTACTGTCCCACAGCACGGATGTGGTGATGAGGGAGAGGATGAGCAGGAGTTTTTCCTGTCCTCAACTGTCCTCATTAGTTCTGTTTTCTTCTGCCAAGTCTCAGGTATTACAGTGCCAGCTGAATGAAACGGATCCCTTTGCACCTCTTTGTCAACTTTAGACACTTCAGTGGTGCAAGGGATATTTTCAATCAAATCCTGAGGCGGCAGAGAACTTACTTGTCTCCAGTTACCTGTATTTTCATTACTTTCAGTGCAGTGCTCAGATACACTATAACATGTGCTGACATCACTTAAAATGCTAACATCTTTTCTACTATACCGGATTTGACCATTTATATTGCTCGCTCCACATGTATCTGTTTCTCTGCCTTTAATACAGGAATCTCTACTGGCTAGTTGCATCTGTGCGTCATCAGATGTTTCTACATTGGCTGAATATTGATGATCCTCTCTCTCCAGGAAACGTAGTGCAGTACTTTGCACAGTGTTTGTTTCTTCTTGTCTTCGAAACGTGTCATTACTGCATGTTGAAGGCTGATACTTACTATAGGAGTTTGCAGTTTTATCATGGGTATGAGTAAGATCTCTACAGGGCTGATTCTCAGCTCCAGTGGAAGCATTTGTTTTATCTGCATCATTCATCTCAGTCTGTTGCCAAGTCCTGAGAATCTCCTGCAGTTCATCCATCTGTAGGTGGTAGGCAGCACCAAGCAGACTGTAATAATTTTGCTGGCTCCGAAGATATGGCAAAGTCCCTGTATAAATGTAGTCCAAAATAAGTCCCAGCACAGAGCCAGACAGACATGGTGCCTGCAGTTCCACTAGGGCCCCAGTAGAAGACAAGATAGATGCCAGCACTGGACTGGAAGCTGCCAGGACGCACCTGCAGGAGCAAAGAGCTACTGTAGGTGAGATGCTGCATAAAATCATGAACATCATATACAACAAACAACGACCAACAAAAAAACAAGACTATCTAATCTTCTGATTCTCCAAAATGTACCTGTGGATGTGATTGTTTGCAGTAATAAAACCAGTTTATGTTGCTCACCTGTGTGCAGGGTAGAGTTGACCTGGGCTCTGTCTCTGTCTGACCACACAGTCACAGAACTGAGCTCGTTCTCTTTGGAGGTTCAGACTCGACAACAGTGACGTTTTGTGGTTACTAACAACCTGGGCACAGGTTGATGCCTGGAGAGTACAGAGCTAAGTCAGTCGGATTTATTTCTGCTTAGGTAACAAGATTAAACACAAGAAGTCATCTCTCTTATGCTACAAACAGTTAACATGAGAACATATGTTTGTAGTTTTAAGTACCAAAACCTAGGAACCAAGTACCTTGAGCAAAAGCTCACACAATGACATGATAGATACGCATTTCTGTGTTCTCCGACAATCACTGGATATTTAAAGATAGCAGAAAGCAGATAGAAAGGATGTAACTAGCTGACAATAGATGTTGTGAATCTTTGGTTTTAAAACAATATGTTATTTTTATAACGATGAGTTATTGCTTAATTTTCATTTTATACTGCTACAAAAACAATTATTTTGATCAAATGTATTAATAGAATTGAAACGAACACTGAATTTCAGCTGTAACCCCAACCTTAACTGTAATGTCTGATATGAGAATCCTGGTGTTCAGCTAGTGGTAGCTTGTCTATGTTTGGTCTTGAGCTGACAATGAGAGAAACATTAATAAGCAGGTGCTAACAGTGCACCAGTGAACAAACTGCATTGTTAACATGTTCTCAGGTCTTAAGGCACAGTTTCTGCAAGGATTGGGCATTGATACTTTCACAGTATTGATGTAGCACCTAAACCTGCTTTATAATCAAAAGACATCGTACTTTCTACAATATGGAACCTTTGAATAATGAGAAACATTCAACAAGATGATAAATGAATACTTTCAATATGCTTAACTGTCAATACATGTTTCCAGTTAGCTAGTATAAAGAACAAAAATAAAAAGCCATGACCACAGTAATGAGCAAACAGTGAAAATTAGTGAAGTCATAGTAGTGTTTACTATCTTTATGCAGTAGATTGCTTGAAATTGTAAAAGAAAGAAATATTCCTTACCTCCATGTTATACTGGGAGAGGCACAATAAACCCGCACTAAACGCTGACGTGCAGTGTGAAGATCCCTGTGAGCAGAGCCTTACCAGGGCTTGATGGCAGTTGAAAGGAAAAGAGAACCTCCATGGGGTCTATATAGTCCCAGTCTACTATCTACGCACACTGTCTCATACGGAAAACAATCACACGCTTTTCATGCTGGGAGTATGCCATGATGCAAAAGGACAGGTGCTTATAAGGAGCACTGGCATCTAACGTCAGAATCTCCATGGCCTGTTATGGAGGGGGACTGAGACCAGCCCACAGAGAACCAACACGAGAGGACAGATGTGTAGCAAATAGATCCACTATTTCTATTCACATCATAAGAAAATGGTATCAGGGAAGTAATTTTTTCAATTACACATGCAGTAAATTTGTCATTATGAAAAAATTAGCACAGGATAGGATCTGTCATTAATACACAGAAGAACAACTGAATTTTCTAAGGTCACTTCCTTTTTTCCTGCAGGGGGGTCAGAGATCATTATCGTGATTTGTTACAAAATGAACTGGCAAAGATGCTGCGTCTTGCTCAAAAACGTTTGCAGTGAATTAAATTGTGGAGTTTAATAGGGAAATCCTGAACCCAAGGTTGTCAGTGCAGTACATACTATATGTCAAAGTGGATTTGTTAAACATTAATTGGCTTAATATTTCAATTTTAGTATTTCCACTGAATTGTTACAGTTACATACATGGAATTGTGGATGTGCTGAAGAAGAAATATGTGATGTACCTGGAAATTTTTCTATTTGCTTTAATTCTACACAGGGAAGCTTCTCCAGTTTCAAGAGTATGAGCCGCCCCCCAGCTGACGCTTTGTTGACAACTCCATACTAAGCCATTTCTCCACCCTTTTGTACCATGTGCTTGTCATGCTTTTTCATCTCCACAGCAGTCTAATGTTACAGCCACCCCTCTGACAGTCCACAGGGCAGTAGTACATTTTCCCTGGCAACTGTGCAATGGAAATACTACTGCAACGCACACTATCACATAGTGAACCATGAGTCTTGTAAGTTAATAATAACTTATTGCAAAGCTAATTTTAGTGCCAACTAAAAGCATGTAAAAAAAATGCATGTCAAAAATATTTTTATGCATTTGAAAATATGTATTTAAAAAAACATTGCAAACAACAGTTAAAAGCTGTAGTTTTTCCTGGTGAGCTCTCCATTCAAAAACACTGAGAGAACAGATAAAAATAAATTTCAACTAATTTAATTGACTAATCCAAACTCAACTGTAATGTTTTATACAAAAATGGCTGCGGATACACCAGGTTATCGAATTATCATTTTGTTGCCAGAAGGCAATATGCCACAGGTATACAGGACATAGTGGCTTTCAGTGTTTCCATTCACTGGGTGCTTGGTGACATAGCTCACGTACTGTACCAGTTGCATGCAAAGGAGAGAGGGTCTCCCTTGTCACTCACACACACACACACACACACACACACACACACAGCTGCAAGTTTTGGAAACACATCACAGTCTGGGACTGTATTCATGAAACAATTAAAAGCCTAGAGCTAATTAAAAAAAAAAGTAGTTGTGTCAAATCTAATTTTAAAAAATCATATATCTTTTTTACAAGAACGGGAAATACAGCATTTTTTAATGGTTGCTAAACCAGTTAAAGTTAAAAAGGTAGTTCAAAAGGGTATTTACAAAAAGGTATTTCTCCTTATGTGATGTCAAATTTTATAATACAGCACTTTATAATCCAAAGTGCATGAAAATGACACTTGTGGTTATATTTAACGACAGTCAAGGTTATTTTTGCTAGCGGCACATGTACACACACACACACACACACACACACACACACACCAGACATCATGACAACCGCATTGGCAATGTGACATAACACTAAAACAGCCACCACAGACACTTGTTGAGCTCGAGTGCTCTCTAATAGCTTACGTTCTGTACTACTTTCTAACACAGATCTTTTTCCATGCACAAGGTGGATTCAACATAATCCCTCTGCCAGCAGAAGCACTGCAATAACACCACACAAAGGCATATAACTTATTTAGTATGACTGCATCTTGTCCTTTTCTTTACAGCTTTCTTTATATTACTTCAGGAATGGGTGTCTTTCACAGCTGGACAGATGGATGGAGAGAAACAAGAGTGTGCAACCATGCTAGCAGCTCTGTGAGGATGTAGTGCTAATTATAAAGAAAATACTTAAGTAAATCAAAGTTCTGGACAAACTGAAATTTTGATCTGATAATGGTGCAAGGTCACAAAAACTATGAATACCTGCAGCAAAGTGCATAGTAGTTCATTCAACAGTTGTTGAGTCAGTTCCCTCTGAACTACAAATGTCAACCCGGTGGTGGAGCTGCAGGAAAGTCAGGGGATCACCAGTCATGAGGATGGGAATCGAAATCCATCATACAGTCATAGAAATGCTGTTATGGTCCAAAAGTATTGAAACCCCTTAATTTCAAGGACATAATTCAGAATAGCTTCAGAAATAAATGCAAATGAATCACTTTCGTGTTCCCAGATTATTTTAATACATTAGTATGGCTAAGAAACAAGTCCTAAGAGATTTTAGCGATTTGAAATATTTAAAGTGCCTTTAAGGCTCCAATCCCTCAGTAAATGGTTATGACACATATCATGAAAAACAGATTTCATACCTCAGGATTACTCCAAGATCCATGGTCTGAGGAATGCATTTCACTTCAAATAAAAAAAGATGCTGTTACATCCGTATAGGAACAGACACACACACACACACCATGTCATACCCAGTTGACCCGAGCGACCCTGCCTCTGCAACACATACAGTACAAGACTCCAGCTGTTTACATCTTGTACCATTTCCATTTTTATACATGTAACATTATCTTCATCTTGCTGTCTCTCTTTGACCCACATATCCAGAAGATTGTAGTCATGATATTTAGTGGCTGCTATTCTTAGCTCTTTGGCATGGCACTGTACACACTGATCCCTACATTAGCACCCCTGCAAAAACACACATAGTAGCAGCAGACCAGCAAGACAGCTTTCAAGAGTGACAGAGTGTCTTTTTGGCCTTGAAGATATGATGCGTACTATATACTGAAATTAATATGCCCCTGATTCGATTCTAGTTGGTGCTCTATATTATGCTCTTTCGTATTATCTAATATCAAAAAGGCTATAATGCTAAGACACTAGTATATGTCCAGAATTTTAATATTTAAATTCCAGTGGCCCTTAAGTATAGCAGCAGCATTAATCAGATACCCACCCAATCATACACATATTATCTTTTTATTGTCTCTTCAGCTTCCATAAGTTCATAAGTTATAAAACCAACTAAACAAAGACAATGTTATAAGTAAATGATGCCAGTTATAAGGGTAGAGCAGTGAAAGTACTGCAGCAGACAGCTGCTCAGAACGTTACTAAGGTGTCATGGGCACATCCTACACTGTGGTCCAAATACCATAAAACTATATTGATTGTTGAAAATCTCACTTGAAAACCATGGGCATTAATAAAGAGTGTCCCCACCTTTGCTCCTGTAACAGCATTCACTGTTATGGGAAGGCTTTCCACAAGATTTAGGTGAAGTTGGCCACTGACTCTTTAGTATAACTCATTCTACTGCAAATGTTTGTCAATGATAATTGCATAGCTTTATGCACTTTTTAGCAATGGTTGTACATGAGGCAGCTGAACTCACAAATCAGAAGAGGTATCTAATATGTTTTAGGATATACAGTATGTATAGCAGAAGCCGGGTCAACTAAGGCTTCCCCTGTATTGCTTTTCAACAGTCGCCTCTCTTTAATGTTTGATATATGTGCTCTATTCTTGGCTCCTTCTGCACAGAATGTGAGCGCCAACCAAAGTGGGAGTGGTGGCAGTAGTACGACTCTTTCAATACAAAAGTAGGTCTATCACAACTTGGGTTGCTGGTCTGAACACATTAAAAACTAGCATTACTGGCTCATGGTTGTATGTCTCTGCAAACCAGCCAAGTTGCAGGAAATCTGGTCACACTTCCTGAGTTACAGTAGTGAATAATGGCCAGAAGTGTTTCTGCAACTCAGTTTCACTGTGACATCATAATGTCACAGTGAAACTGAGCATTGGCCATTTGGATATAAAATGACATCACTTCATCATTTTATCCTATTAGACATTTCTGTTGAGTTGTGTCATAATTACCTTTAACGTTTGACCACCAAATTCTAATCAGTTCATGCTTGAGTCCAAGTGAATACTTGTGCCACATGTGCAGATATTCCCTCGAGGTGGTCTTTCATTGTGGATTTTCTGTATGGATTCTGTGGATTTTATTGTTTTTCTTATTTTATTCATTCAAGAGGCCAAAAACGTGTTTTGTGACGGACAAACAAAATTTAAATATAATGCCTTCAGCCCTGTATGTCACCGAGGCATAAAAACCTTTGGTCCATCTGCAAGAGAACCTCTCACATCGAGTTAGAGAACAGATCTCTAGAACAATCACATGTCTGGTTCTCATCATCAAAGAGGTAACCATTAGATCCATCCAGACTCCCCTCCTCAACTATCTCAGTGTCACAATTTCCTGTTTGTGCCAGACCTCTCTGTGATGACGTGGGAGATGGTGGATGATGATCCAACACATTTCTTTTACAGTTAACTTCATCTCCCTGTTGCACTTTCTGAGCAGAACCTAAATTACTGCTGCTGTCATCAGTCTGTGCTCTTCGTCTGAGCTTCACATTCACTTGTGTTTTAGCAGGAGTAGGAGGAACAATTACTTCACTGTCCTCATAATCACACACAGTTACATCACAAATACTTGTGTCACATTTGTGGTTAATCCTTGCTCGTGGCCCCAGGTTAAGAGCCCCTCTCTGGACCCTCAGGTGCTGCCGATCCAAAGGATAATTTTTATGCTTGCTTGGTTTCCAGAAGCTCTTTTTTGGGGTAAATTTGTGGTTTTGTCTGCTGGGTGTTGTGTTCCACACCATTTTTTCCATTGCAGACTCTCTTCCACACTGGGACAGCTGTTTAGCACTGACAGTGTTCAGTTTACAAAGAGAAGGAGTGATTTTTTTTGCCTTTTTACTGTCCAATTCAGGCAGATCATGGTAAAAAGCACACAACTCTTGACTGCCTAGTTGTGAACTGAATTCACCAGATGCTGAGGAGCAGTATGAGGAGACAGGTGACCCTGACACAACAGCCCCTTTTACAATTGGTGTGGACTGAGCAGGAGGGATGAAGTCAAGGTCTTGTGTGCCTGACGGAATTAAACTGTCTCTGTTAATGCATTTATTGCTTATCCGTTTCTGTTTGTCTGGTGTTGAACTTGGGACATTAGTCTTTTCACTCCTCAGGTGCTGTCTGTCTGGACTGGAGAGCAGTGGGGAAGATGCTGTGGTCGTCCTGACAGTTTCAGCATGTGTGTTGAGCGTCTTTGTGTTCATATCGACCACTAGTGAGCTACCGAACAGGTCTGCTGAACAATCGTAGGTATCCCCTTCAAGCTGCTCATCTTCTTTGTTTTCAAAAGACAGAGAACTAGCCTCTTTGTCCTCCTGATGACACTGATGGAAACAAATGCTTCTGGCTTGATTCTTGTTTACACATCCAACAGAGTTCTTGCATACCTTGTCAGATAAACCATGTCTGTCACCTCCACTGGTCAGTGCAGGTGTATTAGTGATATCCAGTAACGTCCATGAGTGGCTCTCTGTTACCTGTGTGTTACTTTCACAAACAGAATTCGACTCAAGGGACAAGTTGTTGCTGTCTTCTGATCTGATTTCTAGGTTGTTTCTTTCTGTTTCCTTCTGATTTTGCACAAATAGATGCGGCTCGGTTTCACTTACAATGTCAAAATCTTTTTCCTCACACAGAAACTCTGTAAGACTCTCAGAGAAAGGCAAATCCTCCCAAACCAAGGAGCTGGACAAAAATGTTTTGGTGTGTTGTCTGGTAGAAAACCCCTTCGCCTCACAGCTGAGTGGTAAATCCCTTTTGTGGCCAGACTGGGTGGGACTGAACCAAGTGTTCAGGATGGGGGTGTTTTCAACTTTCTCAGATGACGTGTGTGGGTATTTGGCAAATGATGGACTACTGTAAGACAAAAGAGGTGACAGTGTTCCCTCCTCCAGACAGCCTTTCTGTACATGATGCGGTGTTTTGTTGTTTGTCTGTTGGCTGTTCTCATCTCCACTGACCTGGGTACTACAGCTTTCCTCCTGCTCTGCTGATGAGGTAACTAGTCCCAGTGATTGCTGCCATGGAGGGGTTGGAGTAAGGGTGCAGTCTTGGTGCTGTAATCTAGAATAAAAAAAGAAAAACTGTCAAGAAATGTGACAAAAGTAAGAAAAAAATGAAATAGCAGGTGTAAAATACAACAATAAAAGCCATGTAAAACTAGTCTTGTTTTCACAGTATATAGGAAAGACCAAGAAAAGACTAAAAAGTTACGTAGATGATCATCACTGCCACTAGATGTCGCACTAGAGAATAGAAAGCAGTACTGATGTGGCTCCTTAATTCAATTACCTTTGTGGTGACAGGGAAAAAAGACCTGAGGCAGAAATTGTGTCATTACTGAAGCTGGAGGCTGGAGACTGATGAGGAATCAGCAGCAGGGATGTTTCTGGAGGTCTGGAAGTTTTGCTGGGGTCAGTCGATCCCAGCTCATACTCTGCAGCTTTCTGAAGAAGGATCTGATAATAACTGACCACAGTGCAGCCTGTCAAGCCTGCAGCTTTGGGGAGAATCATCTGACTGGCAATAAACTGGACTGTGTCTCTACTGCTGGAGCCATTTGCAACAGGCCCTCCAAACCAAAGCCCACTTTCTGTTCCGGTTACCTTAAGGACACAGACAAGACCGGAGATGATTGAGATCAAGCAGTATAAAACAAATGACTTTTAATAAAACACACATTTTGAAAATGGTGTCCCAGTTAGAGCTGAAACGATTAGTTGATAAGTATACTGACAGAAAATCAATTGGAAATTATTTGAATTAGCAATTAATCCAAAATTGCTGGTTTACACTTCTCAAGTGTAAGAATTTGCTGATGGTTCTTCTTGTCTTATTATAATAAACCAAATATCTTTATGGTTTTGGACTGATGGTTAGACTAAACAAGACATCTGAAGACATCACCAAACAATGAATCAAGAAACGCATCAGCAAATTAACCAATAATTAAAATATTCATTAGTTGCAGCCCTAGCTCAAATACTCAGTATTATCCAATTTAAACCTACAGTGTGGAACTTTTGTCTCTGTAGGTTCTACCATACTCCTACCTACTGTAACCTACTTCATCTCTGCCCCTATAGTTGCTCCCTTTTTCAGCACTGGGAAACCAAGCATTGCTGGTTGACATAAAACACATCGCTACCAGTGCACTAGCATTCGAATATAGACACAGACACCAGGTTCACACACCAGTATACTGCAAAATAAAGAGATTTACCTTGTACTGAAAGGCTTGGCCAGCATTGTGTCAACTCGTCTGGCATGAATGTAGGGCTTGAATGTAATGGACGTTAATTTATACGTAAAAGTCCTGCACTCATTACATTACATTACATTTAGTCATTTAGCAGACGCTTTTATCCAAAGCGACTTACAGAAAGGGGAACAATCATGGTTAAGTGCGATAAGAAGTGTTAGCGCAGCAATAAGTGCTAGTGCACTCACGTTTTAAATACACAAATACCTAGATTAAGATGAAATTCATTAATTGATTTTCCACAAATTGTAAGATACTGTGGATTCACCACTGTTTCACAGAATTGTACTGCTACCACTGTCCAGGCTAAAGGGGCATCACTATTGGTAGTTTGTGGTTTCTTACAGAACACTGAACACTGTATGCACTGAAATTTTCATCTAACCTGTGCGACGAGAATACACGTATACATTACCAGTACCAATTGACTTATGTAGTATTTACCAAGAAAGAAGGATGAGAGCAGAAAATGGAAAATTCTGGCACACAACTGGCTGCAAATGTGCTGAGAGTCCAGCCAGTGGCGAGGCAAGTTCAGATTATTAGACCACTGGCAGAGCGGAAAAACAGCCTTTCAAATACTCAAAAATCATCTTTAATTTATTCAGAAATAAAAGTATATCTATGTCAGTTAATATGTCACAGACACTGACAAATTATCTAACAGCTATTACACTGTTCTTGATGGAGTTCTAGTGTGAGGCACAGTTACACAAATAACACAAATCAGGGTTCAACTAATGGTTATTGATAGATGTCATTATTATATTATTACAACTTACAGATGTTTTTTAAACTAAAATATTAAGTTTTAATCAAATAAAATAAAAAATAAAAAATCACATTTAAAGGGGTGGCTGGCCTTCAGTTTGGTTGGAGACTATAAATGACTAGAAAGAGCTAAATTCTCTGCCAAATGGCCTATTACATTTCAACCCCTTATTGAGACCAAAGATCATATAAAAAGGAAATAAAAGGTCGTCAAGATTTCTTAATGTTTGCTGCTGTGTTACACAAATCTCTTCAGAACAATACAAAACTATGTTTGGAGACCAAAGAAAAATTCACTATCCAATTTCAGACTGTCATCAAGCTAACAGTAAAAATCAGTTTTAGTATTGATACATGCATTGCATAAGCAAATTAGATATCTAATACCCAATAGCAGTAGTACCTTTATACCAAAGATGAAATGTCTGCCAATGAAACAGTCCTCGACAGCCTTCATCAACAGTGTGGCTCTGGTTGATGGTCCAACTGGTCCATCCATGTTCTCCACCAACCTACAAAATTACAAACACGGAAAAAAATGCACACCACTTTTCACTTAACTGGCAAAAACTTCAGCTTTTCAAATGTGCCTCATGAAACACTGGTAAAATACAGTTAACGTTACAAATGTACAACACAGTGTTTCCCATAGTGTCTTACAGCAGAGACAGGAGATCTCGGCTGAATTAAAAACTTCAAGTAACAACACAAAAAGCTAGTGCAGTTTTCTGAAATAAAACAAGAACCTTCAAAAGAACAAAGGAACTATTTCACAAAGCAAATGCCAGATATGTAATGAGAGTCACAGTTGTTTAGGCCACTGTTTACTAACTAAACTGATCATAACATCTGGGACGCTTACCATCTCTATTTAACCACATCCTGGGGGAAACCATGTAACATATACTGCTTCCAAATACAGCAGTAATGCTGCACGCAGACACAGATTTTGACAAATAATGACTTAATGAATCCACAGATTGAACAGGGGCAAAAATGTGGAGTTACATAAAAAGATAATTTCCTCACCTCTGTAATCCGCTTGCATTAATGCCAAAGAATGGGTTCAAGCAGGTTCCAAATACTGTTACTCCAAATATCCATCTGTCCCGGGACACCCTCAGAGAGAGACGATATCTGTAATCGACCTGGTCCCTCACACAGCTGTAACCACACCTGGAACATCTGCATCTGTGGTGGGAGGTCAGAGGAGACAGATAAAGCTGTATCATGTGTAAATGAGTGAGAGTCACATAGACTAGTGTTATCTAGAGTTAGTCTGAACTGTAGGTCAGTGCTCCGCATTTTAAGGGCAACATGCATCAATAAAGGCATTAATTTTCAGTTTTTAATTCAGTCAGAGACAACCTTCACAAAGCTTCCTCTGAACTTGGCAGAGAGACCTCACTAATGGCTAGTGTTTACAGGGTATGTAGTCAGAGGGAAGTTCATTTAGCCAGAAGAGTCTTTTAGGTTTGTCGTTTGTGTTTTTACCTCGTCGTGTCCCGCTGCTCAACATCGACCCTTGAGAGGCAGCCTTTACAGCAGGGGTAAAACACTCGGGCATCCTGCACAGACAACACAGCACAGTCCACCAGAGCCCGCCTGACAGACATCTAGCCCGCAAACAGCGTAACCATGGATACTCTGACACAGACCCTTCTCAACCGGAGGAACAGTTAGCCACCAGGCTGAAGCTAAGAGGCTAACCTTGAGCTAACTGCAACCTTTCACCAAACGCATCGACTTCAGTAACAGCGATTATTAATGAAGACAGGAGCAATGCGAAGAACCAATGCGAAAAATGTTAAGGACTTCCTGAAGTCTTCCTGTAATCGCTCATTTGTTATGCTTTGTACTTCTTCTTCGTTAGTTTGAGCTAACGGCGGTTGACGAGTTAGCCTGTGGGTACGTTACTGCCGCCTACTGGATGTGGCTCCTGGGGGCAGCAACAATTAAACATTTCTATTATTTATGTTGTTGATTTAAGCTCACGATGAAATAGTCTTGTAATTAATTACGGATTCTGGAAAAACCTCCAGCAAGATTACAAGAGCAAGATTATCATACTTTGCTCGTTGCTATTGATAAAATTCATACCAGACGCTTCACAAAAAAAACATCAACAAACCTAAAACAAGAGCTTCATTAATAACTTTATTTCACTGTTAACAACAATTTAGGACACTGGAAAGTTGTATGAAAGAATTAAATAAATGGATTAATTAAATAATGTACACAATTTACAATCAACTGTAACAAAAACTAAAATACAGGTGTGGACCGAGGTAAAGGTGAACTTCAATGTCACAAGACAAGTTTGTAAAATAAAAAGAGGAGGCTGAATGTCCAGCGCAACATTATTTTTAGTGATAAATTACGGTAGAGATGTTAGACATGAGAATAATAAAGATATTAACCTACTTTAGTAGTTTATGTGCGCTTTATGCTGTAGTCTTGTGAGTACAGTCCAAAGTTGCCTTTACAATTAAGGTGAGTGAGCACAGCACAAATGTCTGTAGATTGATTGTAATGTATTGTTGAAAGAGAAATTGCAGACTGTCAAGAAATGTTACAAAAGTAAGAAAAAAATGAAAAAGCAGATGTAAAATATAACAATAAAAACCATGTCAAACTAGTCTTGTTTCATTACTGGATCTCCTGGCTGGAGACTGATGAGGAATCAGCAGCAGGGTTGTTTCTGGAGGTCCGGGGGTTTTGCTGGGGTCAGTCGATCCCAGCTTATACGCTACAGCTTTCTGGAGAAGGATCAGCTGGTTGCAGTCAAGTATCAGGTGTGGGTGGGCATCCAAGATGGTGATGTCCAGCAAGCCAAACTCGAGGCTTCAAAACGGCAGTTCACAAACCAATGGGTGACGTCAGTATTTACAGGGGTACTGGTGGCTATTCTTTTGACACTCAGCTGGGTAGAAAACGTCAAAACAAGTTAAGTAGTACTAGGTTTGGATTCTAGTAGTGCATTAACCAGTGTTGAGAATATGTAGTCAGAAGCCAGACAGGATATTGTGATAGAAATATGTCAAAAATTCTTCAAAATTATGAAAACAGGAACTAGTGTTGAGATTTTTAGGGTTCCAGCTCACATTGGGGTGGAGGGAAACAGGCAGACAAAAATGCAAAAGATGCAACAAAAAAATCATTAGTAGATATGGCAGTTAATTATAGTAAGGCTAAGTAAAGAACAGTACATGGAAACTAAAGGCAGACGTTATTACAATATCCAAAGGATATCCAATATCCTTGGAGAAATGAGCGAAATGAGCAGTCCTAAAAAAGAAGAAGACATCATCACTAGGATGAGATTAGGACGTACTCATCTTAATAGTACACTTACAGGGCAAACTGTAGGACTGGGATGTGCAAATATTGCAATTTACAGGAAACAGTTGAACATGTGATTATTTATTGTCCTCAATATCATCAAGAAAGATAGATACACAATCACATATTGGAAAAAGATCATGTCAAGTTTGAACTAGACATTGTTGCAATTGAACTCATGTGGGGTGGAGCTATATTCTCATTTTTGGAAAAGACCGGACTCAGTAGAAGAAAATAATGAAAATCATTAGAATCAGTCTGATCCACACTCAATTTCAGAAGGTGGCGGTAATGCACATAAAAGTTGTCTGCCAACCACCATAAAACAACATAAAAAGAAGAGGAAGAATGGGTGACATCATAGATGGTTGCCATTTGATCAGTAGATCGAGATTGAGCAGTAATGAAAACAAGACTAGGTCAGACCCTAGGAGACTGTGTGGCTGGACCTAACCTCAGTGGCTACAGGTTCAAATCCAACCCACAACTCTTTGCTGCATGTCATCCTCTCTCTCCCTGACTTTGTTGTTTGTTACATGTACCATAATACATCCATGCACACTTGTTGTTTATTGCTTTCAACTTAAAAAGTCACAAATGAGTGAACAACAACTGTGTCCCAGCCAGGTTCGTCACTTTTTATAAAGTCCCCTGGAAACACTTGTGTTGTGAGTATTTGCAGCACGTGTTGTCTAATTGATGACGATGTTTTCTGAATTTGCTTGTGTTTTGTCTATTTGCATGTGTTTTCTTCAGTTGCCATGCATTGCGCTCTCAGGGCCATAGATACATACAGCCCAATGCTTTAAACTCAGACTAAATATGAAGCAAATTTGATTTCTAAATAGTAAATAAAATTGTTTTAATGATTTGTTTCCAACCAGTGGACATTTGGCTTTTGTTTTCTTTTTTTTGTTTAATTTTTTTATACTTTGAGTATTTTATTATTTTCAAATTAAAGCTGGTTGTTAGTTTTTGGTAAATCAGAGGTATTGGCATCCTTTGTATATGTGCCGGTCTCCGGAGTCTTTGTTTGTTTAGGGAGGCCATAACAGTTTGTTTCGTAATTTACCTTCTACTCCCCCCGTGAGTTCGCTTCAATCATCCTGGTCGGTGTTTACATCCCACCACAGGCCACAGCAGATACTGTGTGTGGAGCGGACCAACCCGGACTCCTTAGTTATTGTCCTTGGTGACTTTAACAAAGCTAACCTCAGCCACGAACTGCCCAAATACAGACAGTTTGTTAATTGCCCGACCAGAGAGGGGAACACTCTGGACCACTGTTACCCCACAATCAGTGGTGCTTATCCCGCCGTCCCCCGGGCTGCACTGGGCCACTCTGACCATGTCATGGTTCACCTGATTCCCACATACAGGCAGAAACTAAAACTGTGTAAACCTGTTGTTTACAAGAACCTCCGAGAACCTCCAATTGCACCAATCACCAAAACAAATTCCTTGTATGTGGAAACATACTTGGCAATAAAACTGATTCCGATTCTGATTCTGATTCTGATTCTGATATTATTTGCATATTATTTCCATCCTGTTCTCTTATGGAACCTTTTACTATTATGATGCGATTGATTCTAGATTCTGTTCACTGTGAACTTGAGGTGTACTTATAGATTCTCACTCATTCGGTATCTGAACGCTCAGCTATCCCAACACTCTACAAGGATATTTGTTCACCTGTTACCATTACCTTTAACCAACCTGTGTATTGTTTTGCACTTGTTCAAAACTTCAAACAGCTTTCACAGCTTTTCAGGAGGAAGGTCACATTGGAGGGCCTTCAGATGTTCGTGTCTGCCGTCTGCCCAGCATCAGAGGAAGATGTAAAAAACCTTCCTCTTAACTCTCCTCAGCAAGCTGCTGAAAATCTTTGGCTGTCAGAGCGCCACTGGTCCACTCTCTCCGGGGGACACAAAACCATCAGAACTCTTGGAGGTTGAACAGATCATTTTGCCCCTGCTTCCAGAAACCGTTCACACCAATTCATTTTGAATGATCACTTGCGTGGGGATGACAGATTTCTGTAGGCCAACCTTAAAGTAAGCATCACTCTGGGTCTATTGAGGTGTGGTACCACTGATTTCCTTTCTGGTCCGTTACCAAGTAATAGCCAGGCTGGTATCCCCAATACAGATACGATACCAAAGGCTGAACATGTTCAGAGAAGGGAAATAATAAGTAGGCTATAACCATTTCAAATGAGACATCAGACAACTCTTTCTTATTCTTTAATATTTAAGAAACATGCATTCAGTGCACCATTTAGCACTCTCAAAAGATCAAAGAAGATGTCCTACAGACCAAGAAACTTAAAAGTTGCATGTTAATTGATACATCAGTACCTGAATCAGGCTCCCTTGAAAACACACAATAACTTTGGCAAGCATGCTCTCCTGTTAGCATCGTTAGCACAGCTGAGCATCTGGGCATATTGCTTAAAGGCTAACCCAAGACTAATTCATCTGCTGGCTAATTTGCTAGGTAACAAGTAACAAGCCATATATGGAGCGCGCAGTCAGTGATACGTGGTAGTTCGAGAATTTCTAACACCTCAAAAAGCAGAAGCACAGACTTCCTCACATTCTGTTAATCAACTAACTGCAAGCCATATTAGGTGATATTCGCATGTAAAAAATCCTCCCAAAGGCACCAACACCACAAACACAGCTGAGAGGTCATGTTCAGTAAAGTGAGGTCATGTTGCATCCTGTTTGCGTACTCTCAGCTGTTTGACAAGGTTTGTGGAGTTGCCACAGCACCTCACAGTCTTCACACACACATCACAAACTGTGTCGTTGTTGTTCTCAGAACTGAATAAGTTCCAGACACGACTTTGTCTGAGTTCGGCCATCATCAATGTCAACAGTCATGTATTTAAAGAGCTGTAGTTCATATGTCTTTAACAGGTGGAAGGAGAAGTTGTTCCTATCAACTAGTTATTATTTAGAATAGATCCCCGTAGATAGCGTTGTTCCTGTCAACTGTGTCCCTGTTGATGATAAAAGACCCATTTACCTCAAATTATTGAGTTAAGGTATTGATCTTTTAATGTGAGAATCGATCCTGGAAGAGAAACTTTTGGAATCGAAAGTATCAATATTTCAGTATTGATCCGCACACCACTACCTGGTTCCTTCTACAAAATGCCAATGGGATTTTACATTACATTTATATTTTACAAATTATTGCAAGTTTTGTTCAGCACAATAATCTTAACAATTAAAAACCCTATTTTTTTATGATTTTTAAAGTCTGAACACAATTGCCAGAGGTAAAGAGCCGTACACAAACTACACCATGGTCACATGATTTCAGCGTCACCTATGTTAAACTTCCAACTTGTATTTTGATTTAGCACACTTACATCTTCTACAAAAGTGTTTCGTCTTACCGAGTTAGTGATGTGAGGAGAAGTGCAACAAGGCTGTCAAAGCGGGCTGCGAAGTTATATGTAAGGTCATGCTACATGCTCCACATCCATAGGCGGCAGCATTTCAACTCTGTCCTACTACATCCTGCCTAATCTCCTAACAGTAATGTAAAGTGCTTACAATATGGTGAACCAATGTGAATATTCACTCAGTCTACTGGATGCATACAATCTGAAAGTATAGTCATCAGTTATAAAATAAGTTACTGACATAAGCAGCTGGGCAACAGCCAGGCATGGATAAGGCAAATTCTATTCTGGCTCCAACCGGCATTAACGTGAACTCACCCAGGTGAACCCATTAGTTTTTGACTCCTCTCCTGCTGAAACGTCTGTCAGGGCACACAGACACACGGGTGGCACCTGTCCAGCATGGTGCTGTCTAACCAGAAAGGCCGCAGCTCCGCTGTGCTCTGGGATGACAGAGTGAGTTGGAGCCTCAATGTAAGTTTTAAAAAGACAGTAACAGATCAAAGCGTCTCACACTGAGGCTCTGTCTCTTTTATACCCTTTTCCCACCAAAATTGGTGGGTGTAAGTGGGTTTTCTAAACAAAACCTGCTAATAAAAGCCAATTGACCCCTTGTCCACTGCTTGGCAAGTTTGTCTTTGTATTGGGACTGAGCACACACATCTGCTAGGAGCGATGTCATCACATGCACTTATACAGCACACACACAAACAGTGGGGAGAGAGACGCTAGCCACCGCGCAAACTGGTAAAAAGGTCACATCTCATCCCCAGGATGCTCTGTGGGAACCTTCAGTCGGTAACTGCGTGTTTTTAAAGTTTATTTCAAAAGTGCGCTTGTTCTTTCATCCCCGAGCACAGTAACTGTGACGCTTCTGGTGTAACAGCACCATGCTGGGCACATAACAGGTATATTCACAGTGTTTGAGCCCTGAAAGACTCGAATATTAGCAGGTTCCCCTGGATGTTTTGTTTATATCAATGCTAACTGGAGCCAGAGCCGATAAATACCCAACTCTTCTATAGCAGGGGTCAGCAAGTAAGATTGGCCTCAGGCCATTTTTTCCTAAACCATTACATGGTGGCTAGAACATAATAAACATTTATGCACTATAAAGCTGGAAGCCTTGGATTTCTTTTCAAATTGCAACAAAAATGTAGTCTTTTGCAGGTCACTAGTTTTCACTTTAAATCCTACAGTGCAATACCCTGCCTTTGATTGATCATTCAGGCACCTCCTCTTGGATCTGTTTTCAGGCTTTAGAAAATCTAGTCTTACATAGCTACATAGAGCTATCAATATTGATATCATCAGCTACGCCTGGATAGCCATATTCCAGGTAAGAAGGACTTTGATATGTGCAGACATTCATTTGGTTATTGAAATGTAGACACAAGCACATGGAGAGAAGGGAGTTAATATCTGTGTAATGTCTCACACTCAGTCAAAAACCTTTTACGAAGTTGGCACTTTGGAGACTTCTGTAGTGTCATTATTAGAAGTTGACAAATACAGGCCAAGATTCAGTCCAGACTAATGACTCTACTTATTTGAAATTAAACACAATGACCAATGTGATCAGACACACTTTATTACAATGTAAACAAGGTTGTACAAAGGTCATCCACATCATAATCCATGTTGACATAGTGATATGATCAAATCTGCTGTGAATGATTAGCTTAACCATAGTTCCAAAGATGGCTCGTGTCCTCTAAAACAGCTGGAAATGTGTGTGCTGGTTTACCACAGAGGGGCTCTGGTCAGCACCCCCTTCCAGCTGTGGGAATCTGCAACCTGCAAAAGAACAGGACAGTGTGTGCAAATGTGAAACTAAAAAATGATTGCAGAAACAATGCAGAGACTTAGAGAACACAAGAAAACATTCCTTGGAAGTGCTTCTGAGAACACTGCAGTTTAATACTCAAGTACAAGTTCTATGAAATTGCAAAATGCAAGGTTTGGTAATTAGGTTAAAAATCTGAAGTGGTGTTTGGACGGCTAAAATAGATGCACTGAACTACTATTACCATAACAGATGCAGGGTCCACACAAAAAGATTTGAACACTGAAGTAACTTAAAACCAATAACTACATTGTTGCATGCTCATTATGTTTAATCATGCTTATTATGTTTAATCAGACTGACACACCTGCATTCTCTTTTGAATAAACTTCAGCTTCTGGTTGAGACATTCAATCTCCTGAGACCGGACAGAGAGGCCATGGTCAGATGGATGAAGAGAAGAGTAAGTGAATGTAAAATACCTGTTAAATCATAACACAAACACAAACTACCATTCATATTATCACAATAAATATTACCCGGATTAAGTGGCCAGGGTTACATTCATAAGCATGGCTATGCTATGTTTAACATTGTGTCCACTGCTGTGAAAGGCCTAGAGGAAAGATAAAATACCTGGCAAAGTTTTTCATTGCGCCTGAGTTTGATCTGGGGCAGAAGGTCCTCCAGTCTCTGAATCTGTAATACAACCTTGGAATTCATTTTCTGGCAGGTGACAAAAAAGCTTTATGGTCCAGATACAATGAAAATGGCATAAAGAAACAGTACATAGGCAAAGCTGAAATGAATATATTCATAATAAAACAGGCAAACACAAGTGTCATGCTCACAGAAACACCGAACTAGTGTTTTAATCTTACTGAGTGCAAAGAGGAAGTCAAGAGAGCAGTCCAAACCTTTAGCAATAAAAGTTGTACTTATTTTTCAGACTTTGGATGTTATGTTTGGTGCATTTATTTTCTTGTATCCATTTCGAATTCAATTTCCATATGTACTGGATAAATCCACGATATTGTATTTTAGAAACTTCAAACACCACAAAACAATTAACACGTGATTATTACATTAACTTCTTACTTGACTGAAGCTGAGAAAATGTATTTCTGTATTGTTCTTGGCAGTTTTTCTGCATGAGATTTTTTTCCCAGTTGACACTTTAAAATGTCCTGAATTGTTATTTTGGTTGATTGTGTTAAACATTATGAATGAATTAGTAATTTTATCGTGGGCCAGCTCTGCTGAATAAATGCATTAGTACTGTATAGTATATACTATGCCATTACCAAACCACTAGTAGTTATTTATCCTGTGTCGTACCCTCCTGTCAATAGTCTGCAGCCTTGTCCTCATGCTCTTGTTGATCACAGTCATGGGAACGGTTCTGGGCTTGGGATGCACTGGGAACAGTGAAATCACAGCCATTACAGACAACAAATGCATTTTTCCCAGGTTGAATTTATGTTTTCACCAATGTAATGTGCAGAAAAATGGGTATGATATGAATCATACAACTACCATGTGTACTAAAGCAGTTTTTGATACAAAGTTTGCAAGGAACAGAGATGTTGTGTTACCTTTTCTCCTTCTTTATATCTACAAATGTATTTCAATCAATTTTGGTTTATATTTGTGCATTTTTGAAAACCAGGATTTATGCATCTAAAGTGTTATTTTTACAGGAAATATGATATCTGTTTGAATAAATGGATTGTTCCTGTTTAATAATAAAATATTCAAAATTACTTGACTGTCACTGTGACGATAATCCAATTCCACAGACATATCTCCTGAGTGAATTTATTCTAAGAGCCCCAAACCCCAGTGATTGCACCACCCTCAACATGTTGACTTGACCTGTAAACTGCTCAAAGGACATGGTCTGACATGTTGGGAAATATGCTTATTGGCTTTCTTGCCAAGGGTTATAGTAGTTTTGAAGACTGATACCACTCTCATGTCTGTACAATAAATATGAAGCTGCAGCCAGCAGCCACATACCAGCACCTCTAAATCTGATCATAACCATTTCATATCATGTTTGTTTTTTCTGATCAAAAACCAAGGTAAAATAATTAATTCAATGACAAACATGATATAATGTTAATAAGATATAATGTGTTAAAGAGCCAGGCTAGCTGTTCCCCCTGTTTCCAGTTCTTATGCTGGGCTAAGATAAGCTAAACTTCTAATTTATTGTACAGACTTAAGATTAGTAGCAATCTTCTCTAACTTTTCTCAAGAAATTTCCCAAAGTATTAAACTAATGTGTTAACAGTGTTGTGAAATGTAGAAACCCAAAGAACAGGCCACCCTCCAGAACTTGAAGAGAAAAACACTGTTCAAGAGATTGTTGAATCCACTCTTACCATGCTGAAAGATCTTGGCTACCTCAAGCACATATGGCCTGTGGTGAAAAATGTATGTCACCAATTAACATCAGTTAGTGGTAAAAAATGGAGTATGCATTCAATAGATGTATAAAAATATAGAACTGAACGTCCACAGTCAGGACTCCTCACATGTGTTTGCTGTTAGCAGGGATTGAGCTGTTCAGAGGGATCAGACAGCCACGGTGGTTCCTTATCTGCACACAGATGAAAGCAGAAGTTTCCAGCTCACTGTTTTTTTAAAAACTCTAAATCCATATTGACAGTTTCAGCTAAAACCAAAAGCAGATTTTTCCTTCTTTTTATGACAACATTCTCCAGAGATACTTCAGGTCTGAGGGCAAATGAGTCATTGTACCTTCAATATTACATCCGACGAATTCAGCCCAAAGGTAGTAGTGATGAGCTGAAAAGATAATCAATATAAAGAGATGCATGAATTATACAACAGCTGAGGAGTTTCTGCTGTTTATTTCAAAAAAATTAATTCTTATTGTAAGTTTTTTCCAATAGGTGAACAAGAACAGACCAGGTCCACAGTTGCATGTAATATGTGTGTGGCATATAACACATGAACAGTAATAATAAGGGAATAATAACTGACAATAATAGAGATAATGTCAAATACAACTAAAAAATCTTCCCAGAATATGTTTTATAAGATTCCCAAATACCGGCAACTACCTTACAAGAATTGTATCGAACTCAACCAAATCTCCCTTGTATAGCCTAGATGATACATCTGTGCTGTGATTGTTCAAACTACTGTGCAGGTACAAAAATACAAAAAAAACCCCCACAAAAAAACAGGTGGACAATTGTCAGACCTGTGTGATCATGGTGACATCAGCCGCTGGAGGAATGGACACTTCTCGAAGAGCCACCACTCTGTCATCTACAACACATACAACATGAGGTTGCCACCATGTCACCCTTTAAGTAGGGTTTATAAGTTGTAACTAATGGCTTTATTAACGATTGACTCATAATTTTTAGCTCTCAAATTTCTGCAACTGACCGTTTGACCTCAGACCTTCTGGAAAAGTGCTGCAGGGCATCTGGACAACAACACATTTATCAAAGCGGTTTAGAGGCCAATCAGTATGAAACTTAAGACGTAGAAACGTGAAACTTTCAGAGCACATGCGGTATACAAAGAATGGGCTTAACTGTTTATGTCATTAATAAATGCCTAATTCTGCAAATGTAGGCATTTATTAAAGACTTGACTCTTAATATATATCGGTTACCAGTGGTTTACAGCTGATCCATAAAGCATTAGTAAGATTATATATGAACCAGCTAAAAGCCATTAATTACAACCACATGCACAATCATTTTGTTTGACAGTGATTCCATATTTAGGTTGAACAGGCTTTTCCCTCTGTCTTTGACTCGCTTTCAGAGGTCTAATAACAAGCTCTTAATACTCAGCAGTCAAATACAGCTGTCGCTGTCCACTTTAACCAGGATACCAGCTACACCTGGCAACTAGGAGAAAAACTCAGTTATCAGTAAACACAGTTATGAATAAGGTTTGTGTGTTTGAGAAACAGTATGAGAAAGAGATAAGTAGGATGTATTATATAGTAAATGTGGATTTCTTCATTAGGTTTAAGAGGTTGGTTGGTTGCCATGGACACAGACGCACAGACCGAGTTCATCAGTGGCTGAAAAAATGATTCGTCACTGACCGTAATGTCAATTTTCTCTTTTTCTTTTATTATTATTATTTTTTTTTTAAAAGAAACCTACGAACCGTTTTTATCGAGCCGCCTCAGAGCGATCCAGGTCTTTGATATGCGTGATGATTTCTCGAAACCTGCGTTAGACATCCTTATATCCGCACAGCAGCAGCGGTCAGACCACTACATCCGCCCCGGGACTTTCAAAATAAGACTTTGTAACTCTTGCTCCACTCCGTTCAATACAATATTAACTGGCCAAATTTTCACAAAGTCAAACTTGACACAGAGGGAATCACTTTCTGGTACATTGCCGTCTGTATCTTAATGCGATTGCAATGCAATAATCAAAATCTTCAGGAGAAAATAAAATTCAATATCAGATCTGCTTTTATTTTTGGTTCTGGTCATTTCATATCCCATGTTATCTTATGTGTTTGTTATTCTGTTTTGTTTGTTTGTTGTTGTTGTTTTGTCTTTATTGATGTATGTTTAATGTGTGTGTGTGTGGGGGGGGGGGGGGTTGTGTGTCATTTCTTGTGTTATTTTAAATTGTTATTATACTTTTTACTTTGGAAAGAAAATTATAAATGAAATTATGTTTGAAAATGTTAGATTTACATTGTAAACTTGAACAACCTGCTTTGGTAATACTTAAGCCAGTACAGTAGTAAGCCAGTAAGCCTTTCTTGCCTTATTTGTGATTGATTTTATTTATTTACTTAATTTCTAGGACGTCACGATGTGCCCTCTGCAAACTTCTATGAACTGCATGTTCCCATGAGAAGCGTTGTGACTCAGTGTTATTGTCATAATAAGACATAAGACAAATGGAGTTCCAGAGAAAATGTTATATATAGATATTCATCTGAATAAAATGACCGGACATGTTTGGTTTCAACATGCTGAAAACTTGACTGCACCAACAACACACATTGTGACTTTGAAGCACACAACTGCTCTGAACACAATTTTGAGTCTCCTGAGTGACAAGGGACATGATCGTTGTTTTTATTCTTAGCATGTGTTTCACTAAAGAGCCAGTGGATTTACAGAGTTAAAGCTACTACATGTTTTAACTTTTTTGCTTGTGATATGACCATGAATTTTGATTCAATACACAAGAATAGTATTGATTCAGTTGATTATATATATATATATATATATGTGTGTGTGTGCAATATCACATTAACTTAATCAACTGAAACAACAGTCTGAGAAGCCAGAAAGATGTGATAACGTGATATAACCAGACCATGTTGTATCTTATCTTGTATTCCACAGGGTGAAGCATTGCTTTCCCAAGTAGTGTGACAGTGGAGGGTGTTGACATTACTACTTTTTTCAGGGGAGACTCATAAAGCAACAGTTTGAAAAGGGAACAAATGTGTGGAGTCCAGAAACATCAGCGTCAGAGCCAGAAGTGAGTCTATGTCTTTCATCTGAGAGTCCAACCTACAACAGCGATGTGGTCCGCAACATTTAGTCAACTTGGAATTATATACTTCTAGCTGACGTTTTTTGTCAAAATTGAATTAGAAACATTTTTTTCATTCTGTGAGAACCTATTACCATTATGTGAGATGTTTTTTCAAGAATTTTTGGACTCCTTATCTAGAAAATGAAAATGTTCTGTCAGTTTTGCTGTTTGGGATGCAAAAACTTTGAAGCTATATCTCTCAAAACCACTCAGAACACAGATAAAACCTTATAATTACAAAGGGATTCTAATTATATTATTTTACAAATTTTGTAAAATAAGTTATCTCTTCTTATACAGGGTCTGCACTGAATAATGACAATACATTACATACAATACAACAACACTATTTTTTTCATCCTACTCACTGAGTTAATGTAACATGCAAACAACAAGATTAGCAGCTCAATGGGTACGCCTAAATGTGTTTGTCTATGGGTTTTCCCTGAAATAGAGTGGTCCAAACCCAGAATAACAGTGACTGGGTGCAATAAAGGATCGCGGTTAGTTAAGATATTTCCTCTTACTTTTCCTATCTCTGTTCCTCTAAAATAAAGCACCAAAAAAAGGCAGTGTCATGGGCACTGGATGACACTGAGATTGTTCGTCCTGGAGATGAAGACATAGGCAGGGGCATTTGATTTCTTGTTTCTCCATACCAGGTCTCTCAGTCTGTCCAACCATCTACCACTGATGGACTGACAAACAATGAAATACTTGGTTGAAATTTGGAACTAAGTCCAACATATCGGCACGAAAAGCTACACTGATTGGAGTGGCGAGTTCAGTGATAGGAGCAACAAATTGGGATTCACAACCCATAGGTGTCACCTTTACAGTCTAGTATAGGTACCCAGTAAGTTTTGTTTTTTAAATACCGACATGTCACATTAATATTAAACCTCAGCAAATACTTAACACAACTGCATGGCACACAACCGATGATGTGTCGCCATGGTAACACCATCTGGTGGCCATTTCCAAGATCAACTCCACATAGGTAAGGAAACTGCCGAATCTTCAGAGACTGTGACACCAAGTCAGTTTATCTAAAAAGTTTCCGGCCTGCAGATATTATCAGTTATCATCCTTCTGTGGCAGATCTTAAAACTTTTACAAAACAGCGTCTCCTCTATCTCCATTCATCCTGCTGTTTAAAATCATAGTAAACCATAATTAGTATTGAGGGAATCAATGCACTGTGTACAGCTCTACACTGAAATAAGGTTTTATCCATTTGAAATAATAAAATATGTTTCGTTCATTATGAAACTGTGACAGGACTAATTAGACTGTATCAGAGGACGTCAGTAGAGTAGGCGGTCCTTCAATGTGGCAAGGATACATTTGTGTTCACGCTGCTAAAAGAATGTGGCCACATGAAGCCCAGACCACCTCCAAAAGTGGCCTGAGTGTATTGGGCGGGTTTCCACCTGTACTTAGAGCTGACCACTTGTGATCGGGTCACTCAGGATGGATGTTGATACCAGGTCTGAACAGGGCCTTTGACATAATGACCTGTGTCATCCACATACCCAGCTGCCCACGAGTATATGAGGGAAAGCCCTGAAATCCAGACACAGGCTGCAGTGGTTTGTGACTCTGCTCACCATCCTAATGAGTGTGATATGGTAAACTGTTCTGACCAGCTTCAGTACCAGCTTGTGCGATTCTTGTTTTACTAGTGGTAATCTCATCTCTAACGCCATCAGAGATGATGGCATTAGAGATGATTTCCTGAACTGCTCTGTCCTGCAGCGCAGCGAGATACAATGTTGGCTGCTTCTCTGGCCTGCAAGGTTAAGCAAATGTCATTTCTTATTAAAACTCTCTAAAAACTATGCAAATAACCAGATGACTCTGATATACAGTGCAAAGCCAGCGATCTGTATTTAGCTTTTTGAAGAACTGTATTTGTGCACAACTCTTCACATGTCAGCAGAACAGCTCTTGCAACATGAAGCCTTCAATAGTAAAGGAAACACTGCAACATCTGAGGCTGCTCATTTGTCACATATTATATAACTCTACTTCTGCCTGAAATGAAAACAAATTGTCACCGCTGCCACACAATGCTGTGTTCAGCTCACTTGTTATACACAGACGACAGATCACGTGCATTTGATTGTAATTTACATAAATTACTTAAACATATTGTGTAGATTGATCTTTATATTTATAATGTCCCAACCAGATGATTTTGAAAATTGATGATTTTATCCTTTATGATATTCTCTTCCAAGTGTAATTGTTAATATTTACAATTTTTTAATGAGGTCATGAGGACAGAGCAGGTCCAATAGCTACATACAGGCCACTGTGATGACCTGCACACAGAGACATACAGTACATAGACTAACTACACATACTGACTGTTACAGCATATTCATTAATGTTAAAATACACGTGGAACAATCATAAAAAACATGTAACCTGTCCATACCTGCTACATCTGGTTAAGGACTTTCAAAATACTTCTTGTCTGTGTCGTAGGCAGCAGACGAGAGCCCGTGTGCCACTGTGGAGCCAGTTTTGTTTATATACAGTTTCACGACACGATTCTTGTTTTATTGTTTTTGTTTTATGGTTGTTGCTCCACTTACATTGCAAATCTCCTGTCGGCTGAAGTCGTATATGTTTTTATAAGCGCGCTGCGTTTCTTCTGTTCTGAGGAAAAGGGAGTGGGACGCACTTCCCATGAGCTGCTGGCGTGATATTTCCAGTAACAGCTTTCCAGAGCAGGAAGAGTCCGGGGTGGCACTCACGCAGCAAACCAAGTCCACGGTCACTAAAGGCGTAGCTGTCTGAGATATATGGTTGTTTACGAAGGAAACAAGTGGAATAAACCTTTTCATCGTTGAGTTAAACAGGTAATCTAGACGCACGGGAAAGTGCTTTTGTCACTTAAATGATCAAATTTGTTGCGGTAAAGGAGATAAAGCATCTGCCGTGGTGTTTGCTTTCAGGTCACCCTGCCAGAGGATGTTTCTTATCCTGCTCCTTTTCGTGGATATCTCGACTGTAGCAGCGCTCCCTGGTACGTATAGTAGAAATATGGACAGATTTTAAATAGTCTACTTGTGTAGCTACTGAGTCCATCTCACTAAAAACAGTCTCTTTGGGTAATGCCACTTCCGTGCAGGAGTTAATAATGAAACAGACCCAATTCCTGACTGTACCCACAACTTGGACCAAGACATGATGTTTTGCCATTTCGAGGCACAAAACTGCCATGAATACAATTTGACTCTCCAGAGCAACGATGGGTATGGGTGAGTTGTTGGTTTCATACAGTTACTATGTGTTTCACCACGGAGGCAGTGAATTGACAGCGTTAAAAAAAGTACATTTGTGAGCTTAGTTTTTGGTCGTGGTGGTCTGAGAAGCCAGAAATATAAATGTTATTAAATATATTTAGAACATGTTGTGTATCATCTTGTATTCCACAGGATGAAGGGTTGCATTCCCGAGCAGTGTGACCGTGGACAGTGTTGTTGCTCTATCCAAGTAATGATTGTTTGGGGGGAGAGTCACACAGCGACAGTTTGGAAAGGAGGCCAAAGAATGGCGTCCAATGTCATCAGCATCAACAAGAGCCGTAAGTTGACTTCTTTGACATTAAAGTCCACAAGTGTGCAGCTGCCAGAAATAGATGGATCCAGACCCAGAATGCAACACCGGATGGAGATTAATTATGATACGGTCCTCTCATTTTTTCTTATTTGTTCCTCTGCAGTAAAGCCCATAACCCCAACAATCGTCTCAGTGAAAGAAGCCAACGGGAATTTTGAAGTCAAGTGGAAAACAAACATGGTGAACCGTCTCGTTGAAATGTTGACTTCTTGTGTGATTTACCATAAAAAAGGAAACACAGAAAAGGTAGGACAATGTCATAAGCACTGTGTGACAGTGAGATCGTTTATCCTGGAGATGTAGACATAGGCAAGGGAATTTGATTTCTTGTTTCTCTCTAGCAGGTCTGTCAGTTTGTCCAACCATCTAACCTTGATGGACTGAAAGTCTATGAAATAGTTGGTCGAGATTTGGAGCAAAGTACAACATATGTGGTCTCTGTGAAAAGCTACTCTAATGAGAGTGGCAAGTACAGTGACAGTAGCAACGAGGTGGAATTCAAAACCCGTAAGTGTCATCTTTACAGTCTTTTTGTAGCTCCTCAGGCAGTATAGTGTATATGTGTGTATCAGCTGTATCATAATACTAGTGTTGATATCAAACTTCAGACAAATATTCATAGTAAATCAAGTACAGTATGTTATGAAAGAAACCAGAGGAAATTGCAGGATGGCAGTTTATTAGTAGTAATGTACTTGTAATTTTAAAGAACAGAGTGTAAGTTGTTGTGACCGTGACTGTCACCTGAATAGCGAAAAATATTTAATCAGCTCAGGGTCATCAGGGTACACATAACACACGTCTGGTTCCAGATTTAAGGACATACATCATGCACTTCTCTCTAGTTTATCTCTCTGGGCTTTGTCATCTGTACAGAAACGGAGCTATTTGCAAACTTACTTCATACGTGTTACTTCACAGCTTCCTCCCCTTCTCTTGTGGTCTTGGTTCTCATCGTGAGCCTCAGTATTGCTGCAGTCCTAATCAGCGGTGGTTTATATGTCTGTTATGTAAAGTAAGTCATGCAGATAAAAGACTGACTGCCACTTTTCTCTATTCATGAATTTTCTGAAAGGCATTTCCTTTAAATACTGTAACTCCTGTGTGTTGTGTTCATGAACCATGTGTGTCATTTTGTTGATATGTTTTGTTTTAGGTTGAAGACACAGTGGTGGGACAAAATTGGTAAAGGTCCAAATCCAAAACTTCTTATAATGCGTCCATATGACAAAACGGTGAGACACCCACTGATGTAAACTTGCTGTTAGTGAAAAATCAAAAACTTGCATCTTCAATGGTTGCATCTTTTTATGTTACTTAATCACATGTAAACATCAAAGTTAAAATCCTTAAAATGTTCACAAACTATTATTTAATGTCAGCATTCTTTTCCAACAATATACATTCACTTAATCTACATTCTGCAATTACTTCTAACTTCTTGCAAGAATTTTTTTAATTCAAACAATCCGAGTTTGTTTGGCTGCACTGTAAAAAGATAAATCAGTAATCTAGCTGCTTAGTGAGTTTAGTATTAAACAGTATTTGCTGTTGGTAACCACAGGTGTCACCAAACCATTGGGAACTGAAATCTTAAGGATCACAGCTTTAAACCTTTCCATTTACTTTCAAAAACATGAAGAAATCAATTGAAAAATGCCCTACCCAGGCTGTGTAATAGCTATCTAGAATAATTCATTTCTAAACTGAACTCTTTAACTGAAATGTTTCAGATCTGTAGTTTTAAATTGTTTATCCTCTTGTTTCAGTTGTTGAAGCCTGATCTAACCATCGTCTCATCTGCCTGTGTTGAACCTCTTACTCCAGATGATAGCAAACCATGGTCAGTATGGCCGCATTAAGTGCATCAACAATACAACACAATTCATTTCCTTCTGTGTTATTGTGTCAGTTATATCAGTTATATGTGTTATTATTATATTTCATGTGACCCATTTCTCTGTGTTCAGGTCGAAGGGGTCACTGACTGACACCAGCTGTGGGAGCTTTCAGCAGAGCAGTGGGATCAGCACAGGCTCCTCTTGTCTCAGTTATGCTAACACAGCACCTGCTGATATCATAGCCGGGGTTCATGATGCCCTTGGTAAAGCCTTCCCCAATATCAGCCCAATATCGCCTCTGACCCCCAACCTGTTCACAGAACCAAAAAAAGACAGTGGTTTATTCTCTGCTCCCGACAATCCTTGTGGCGTCAGAGCTGATGACGTGAATTCTGGATCATCAGGCTTTGACAATAAAACCTATTCCATTCTCATTCCCAACTGCCCACAACAGATTATGATCAACAGCTCCGAAGTCCAGACACAGGCTGCAATGGTTTGTGACTCTGCTTACCATCCTAGTGAAGGTGATATGGTGACCTGTCCTGACCAACAGGTCCAAGCTAGTCCCCTTTTTAATTTACCGCAGGTGGTTTCATCTCTAATTCCATCAGACATGTCATATCAGCCGTGCAATGCAGATTCTGGGCGATTATCATATGCAGAAGACTCCAGTTTGTCCTCCATCTCCAGCGGCACCAACACAACCGCCTCATGTGATCCTGTGTCTGGAGTTGAGCCTGTGTGTGAGAGCTTTGATGATTGGGTCAGTGATTCCACAAAGCCAAATGGAAAAAGTGAAGAGACCACCGTATGTGATGACAATCCCTGCTACGGCTGTTTGCCCACTGGCTCACGCAGCTTTCCTCAAGTGAATGACGACTACCAGGCATTTCAGAGTCTAGTGGGGCAGCCTGATGTTTTGATTTCAGAGGAGAGAAGTGGTGAGAGAGAAGAACATTTGAGCAAATATTCGGCTGAATCATTCACAAAGATCCCCCCAGTCACTCCAGGTTTCATTAACAATTTTCAGGGTGGCCAGTGTGTCTCTGAGCTCCAAAAACCTTTTCTCTCTCTGATCTCCGCTGACCAGCCTATGACAGTGATCACAGACAGCGGCTATCAAAGTGTGTAGTGCTGAATTTTTGTTTTTCCATTCACTTCTGCGTTTTTAAATAATGAGCATGGCTGAACATTTCAGAGGATGTGAGGGAGGGGGAGGATGCTGAAAGACACTGAGAATGGTGTTTGAATCTGTAACATGACTTCAATTTGAAGTTCACGTGTGAACTTGGGATCAGCAGCAGAACAGTCTCCCCTTAAAATCCATTTAGTAGCTGTTAATCAGGTTCTGACTGAGAACATCTGCTGATGATGTTCATGTGATATGAGTAGACCTTGAGTTGATGTTGCTTTCTCAGCTGTGTTATTACTTTTTTATAGTGTGGTGTAGATATTTCATCAGTGTTTTTATATTAGATGGTTTTATTTTTTGCTGCTTTGATTCAAAGAAAACATACTTTTGCTCATTAAGAACAGGTAATTTGTGAGTACCTTGGAACTGTGTACAGTTTTTTTTTTTTACATGGTTGGTTGGGTGTGAAACATCCGTAATGTTTGTACATAAATTATTCATGTAAAATATCTGTCAGAGAACAGAATGCAGTTGTGAGTTTTTTAAATGCGTGCTTGCTACAAATGCTTAAACAAAACAGCTACAAGTATCTGTATCTCAGACGTCAACTAAGATATATATAGTCAATTAGGTCATTAAAAAGAAATAAATTGGAACTCACTGAATTGTATGTCCAAAACAAACCACTTCAGCTTATGTGCATTGGTGGTGCAGGGTTGTGAAATTACTTCCTCATAGCTCTTCACTGGAACTGCTGAGGCACTTCCACAGAAAGACATGTTGCCGTCACGCAGTAAACTATATAAACTAACTAATCAGCTAAGACATGTAATTCATCTCACAATAGAAATAAGTTAATGACTGTGAGTCTGTATTAAATGTCAGTGTATTTTTGTTCACATAAAAGTCACATTGTGGCCTGTGGATTATCCTGAGCTGTTTTTGTTTCACATGGGCATTGCTGCTGGGTTTTTAATGTTGTAATGCACATTTACTTCACTTGTGTTGTTGTGACAGAGGGCATCTTATACAAATCTGCAAATAACATTAAAATAAACTGGCACTAACATTGCTTAACAATGCTTAACAATTCTTTTTGAGACAGTAAGTACTCAGGTTTGCCCCAAGTAGCATTTTTTTGTTACTGTGTCGTGCTGTAAACACAAAAATTCTCAGCCATATTTAGAAACAACTTCTTTGCATCCTTGGGCGGAACTTATGAAAGACTGCATGAAAAGGCAATGAAAAATGTCCTTCCTTAATTTTACATACTCTCTGTTCAAACTGGGTGAGGACAGGACATAGTTTGTGGAGGAATATTTAAAAATATAAACAATGGCACAAATAAAGTGTCAGTTTATTGGAAGGGCAGAGAGATGGGATTAAATTTAACCACTTACTATACAAATGAAATTAGATGTAATGTCTTATCTATCTATCTGTGTAATGTAAATTTAATTATAAAATCTTCATTTTGAATTAATTTGTATATATGTATATATATATATAAATATATATATATATGATAAATATATATGATACCATGAGAATGACTTAGTGCAGAATACTGTGTCATTGCGTATGTCATTGAGTGTAACAGTAGCTGTAGTGCTGACAGTGATATATGAGTTATGCACAGATGATATATATTGATATATCATATGTAGTCATTCCAATGCAATGTGTACTGTGTGTAGTGCATCAAACTTTATGTTCTGCATGTTCAAAATGTAGATGTGAACACTATGTAAGGAGGCACTCAAGGGTGACAATTCTTTTATATAGACTTGTATAAATAAATGTACTGTTGCAATGTATTAACTCTGCTTCCACCTGGTGGTTTAACAAAAATATACACTCTCTCACTGCTGCCACAGTAACTTCATGCAGAGTAACATGAAAAACAACAAGATCACCAACATATTTTAGCACTGACTGTAACCCAGCAGGTGACCTGTACATGCCAGAATTAAATGCAACAAAATAATATACTGTACATTTACCAGATGTTTGATTTTAAAGAACTGTGAACAAGTGCTTATGGTGGTGAATCCACTGGTTTGTACATTTTTATACTCAGCATGTAGAAATGCAAAAACTAACAAACAAACAAACAAACAAACAAACAAACCTGTACAAGGACCTTCACATCTGTCAACTCTATCGTGAGCTACCTCACTCTCACTCATAAGGAAAACAATATACAGTATTTCCTGTAATTGGAGGAGCCACGATAGCTGTGAAGACAGTTATTGGAGGGATTGTCATAACTGTAAAGTCTTTCATTGGAAGAATCCAAGGGAGGAGCAAAGGTGTCCCTGAGTAACCTCTGATTTAATCTGAGCTCCTAAGAATTTTTCTGTTAGTGCTGAATCTCCTGTGTAGTTGGTGACACATCTGTACCGAACACCTTTCTGCATACCTGGCGCTTGGACTGCAGCATGCAGCAACCAGGCCGGCTGAGGCTGAGGCCGTGGCTGGAGGAGCAGATTCAATCTGGGAGGTATCCAGGGGTCAGCTGGCTGGACCAGGTAGACCTCTCCATTTGTGTGCAAAAAATGTTGTCAAGCATTAATCAGAAAATACTCTCATGAATAATGTAACCTGTTCAATGATATTTTATTGTACTTTATTCTGTAGTCAGCACGAATCTTTCAAATCCCGTGGACACATGCCGCTCGTCATGGCTGGAGTATTGACCGGGATGCTACACTTTTCAGGAGCTGGGCCATGTACACTGGTAGGAGCCCTACACAACTACAATTGTGTTTTTTCCATTCTATCTTTTTAGTCTATCTTTTGTAATAACTTTTCTTATTCTGTCAGTCTTTGTCTGATATCTTGCCTGTTGGTGCCTTGAGCAAAATATGAGTGCAACTACACCAGAGAAAACAGGTTGTTGCGGTAGCCTGGTGGACAAGACGCATACCATGTGTTCACAACATCCTTGGTTCAGTTTTGGCCTAGGATCTGTCAGTGAAGGTTAAAACAGGTTTTACCAGATGTTTTCATTAAAGAAAAATGGTCTGAAGTGCAAAGAATAATCTTCAGTGCAGCATATCATTTCTTGAATTGATATATTTTCTTGGAAAAGAGACGTTTATAGACGTTTAGAGTTCAAATGTGCATTTTGGAAATTATTCAACCACTCCTGATGAGACTTGTCTGCAGACCTGCTTCTTCCTGGTAAGAGATGTTCCATGTCTTTCTAGATTTACCACATTCTTCAGAAGTGTACAGCAAATTTAGATAACACCAGTATATACCAAATAAACCCATACATCCTCTCAGGCACAATAGCTAACAGATACTAAAAGTTAGCTGTAAAAGAAAAAATGTAGTCATCTCAGTCCAATCTGTATTTCTCCATTCAGTGACAGCTCAGTACCAAACTGAACATAAAAGGATTAAAATTGAGAAAAAAAAGAATTTCAATTTGATCAGTTCATTTAGTTTTTAGTGTGACCTACACGCTGCACATTTAAAACCTTTCCAACCTGGTTGCTGCAAAGATTTCTATTAACAGTTTACATGTTCACAAGTTATGTTAAAGTCACAATCAAGTACAAACAATTTATAGGAAGCATTTTAGTTCATTTAATAAGCATCTTCTCATGGTAATCAAGATTTAAAATCAGTAATATGCGTCAGACTACCTGCTTATAGTTGTCAGATAAATAACACTGGGTGTGTTCTTAGGATGTTGCTTTCTTATGGAGTACTGTGTGTTTACAATCCACAGACCAGGACACATATACATTTATTTCCAATTCATGTAATACACTCTAATAATGATTTGATAATCATCTTATGAAAATTCACTTTGGTTTCATAATCTCGTGACCAGATGTTTTTGCTTCTGCTCTGGGTAATGAATTGAGTATAGATGTTGTATATACACACACAAATACACACACACATTAGACATTTTTGTCTTGGGAAAGTCATGGTTTATGACTGCAGCTGCATCACATCACATGGGAAAGCTCCAGTTCAGTTGCTGGGAATGTGCAGAGTGATCATATTGCAGTCAAAGTTCAATAGGGCTGCTCAAAATTCATCAGATTTAAAAGAATAATAATAAGAATGATATTAATAATTATTATTATTATTATACACAGAACATTTAAGAATCATCAGTGTAATTATTCAAAGTGACGTTGTTCAGACGGTCCTTGACACAAAACTGTGTTTAAACATTTTCAGTCAATGACTGTGGGGGGCTGCAGTAGGTGTAAAATAAAACTGCTGCTACCCAGTGCTCCTTTTTTTTTTTCTTCTTGTTAGCCCTTGTGTGCTGTAAATGATCTGAAGTGGATCTTTTTAAGCTCCAGTGACTTTTATCACTGAGACTGGTGAGAAAACTGGCTGAGGTCCAAATCTCACAGTGGTGCTTAACATGAGAAAGGACTCAGCTAAGGGGATGAGGTCACTTGACTGTACAGTTGATGATAGTTTTTTTTTTTTTTTTTTGTTTTGTTTTTTTTTAGTTGAAAGTAGCAGCACACTGATTATATATAAGGCTTAGCATTTATTAACACTATAAACAATTAATAACTGGTCTATAACATGCCATATCACCCAATAGTTTAGCTGTACACTGATTTAGGGACATTGAAGTGTTTGTTAATGTCTTTATTAAATAATATAACTCCCCTTTTGAAACATTAATTTATTCAACTTGTACATAAACAGTTAACAAATGCTTCATAACACTGTATAACGTAATTGCAGTCACATATAATCATATGCCTTCAGTAGTTTTGAACTTATGCATAAACTGTTTTAAACCTGCTGTACATGTGTACAAACAGTTAATAAATGCTTTATAACACATTCTTTAATACTTTTAGGCTAATGTATAGATATCTTATAATTGTTATTGATTATGAACAATTCTAAAACCCACTCCTTGCCTATTAAGGATTTTTACCTTATTATGCAGCATGCATTTGTAGTTATCAATTATCAGGCTATATGAACCATTCAAACCCTTATCAAGTATGTGGGTCCATCCATCCATTCATTCTTACATTTTTAGAAAAGAAAACTACGTTGCTGAGTTTTCCACTTCCTGCAACTATGAATTACTCTCCAAGAATGTGCTGTTGACATTGATTATTTATACAAGAAAAGACACAGATCCACTTCCAGTTATCTGGATAATTTTGTTAAGGAAAACCTGGAGCCACAGCAAAACTGGAACTCATGTGAAAAAGGCCTGTTCTGCAGACAACTCAGTCATCTGGATAAATCAGTATACCTGAATCATGCACCAAAAGATACATAATAATGTTTCTTATATAATATAATTATATGGATAGTAGTAATATAGCTGTTAAGGTGAACAAAATTAAAGTGTGCACTGTGTATGCTTTATGAATATTGATAAACGGTAATAAAATGTTTAGTATTAATTAATCGTCAGGAGTGGGTGATTGGGCATTGTAGTTTACACAGTACATGCTGTTTGTTTTTGCTGAGCATGAACAGCATTCAGCATTATCAAGCATTCGTGTATTCAAATGTTTATACACCAGTTGTGAACACACATTTAGTTGTAGCTGTTTGCAAAGGCAGAAATAAATGCTCATAAATGGCATTACATCTGTTTGCAACCATTCTATAATGTGTTATAAACCATGAGTTTCACCTACACATGACTGGACATCTAATTAGTCTTCAAAGAGTAACTTGAAGGTGTACATGTTAAGACTTAGCAGTTGGCCACTTTGTGTGTTTGCTTATGGTTGCAGTCAGAGACTAGAGTTTAAAATGATTCATGCAAAAGTCATGTTTATTTGGAAATCCGTATGAGACTCGTGCTTGCCCCCGGTATATGAGACCATATATGACATCTTATTGGAAAGAATAAGCTGGGTTGAAATATACTGAAATTTTTCTGACCTCGAGTGGTTTAACTTCTCACCTTTTTGCAGTGAGGTAAAGAGTTGGGTGTGACTACAGGTGTGACAAAGCACACATCTGACCACAGCCAAGCACAGCCATCAGTCATGCTGGGTGTGGTGAAACAGGCTTGAAACTTAAACCAAGCTAGTTAGCATTCGCGCACAGTAATTACCAGAGTACTGCAGCCACCTTGACTCACTTGCCAGAAGATTATCCATCATTCACCCCTGACACATTTGCCCATTTACTGCAATGACCAAACTTAGAAAAACTGAGAAACGCAAACAAAAAATGAGAAACTCGAACTAAAAGACAGACGGGACAAGCTTCAACTTCATGTAAATGTGACCCAAATTATATTTTTGTTTGCATTTCATGTTGTAGCTTTTTGTCATATTTCTGATTGACAGTATCCTGGGTTGCAGTTTATGTTGGATGGTTTGCAATCCCACATTTCTTTATGTTTTTATTAACGGACCATTTTTACTCTTAACTAGGTGGATTCTGATTTATTAACTAATCTTGAGGCGCAACCCAAAAAACACACACATACAGACTGATGTTTGTCTCTATCCTTGCTCACCTCAGGACGGTACCATCCAGGCAAAGACAAGCCAGATCCCAAGACATGGAAAGCAAATTTCCGCTGTGCCTTGAATTCTCTGCCTGACATCTGTGAGCTGCGAGAGCACAGCAGGAAGAGGGGCAGCAATGCCTACAGAGTCTACAGGATGCTGCCCAGCACACAAACACATAGACGCAGGAAAGGTGGGGCGTGCGCGTAAAATGTATTTATGACTTCAAAGGCAAACATATTTTTGTTTGCTGTATTCTCAGGGGGACCTTGTGCATTGACAGTGCTGTCCTGTCCTCCCCTCCCACAGGACTACGGTTCAGCAGGCCCAGAGAAAGACAGGCGAGTTTAGGTGATGATACATACACCATGCACACTTGGCAACCCACCACAACGAGGCCCACTTCAGACACCCCACAGAGGGTGGAAACCCCTGCAGAGGACATATTTAGCAGCACACAAACTTATGGTGGGAGGTTTGTTGTTGTGGATGTTAATTCTAAGACATGTTGCCTCTGTAGCCTCAAGAGGATGATTGTTGCTATTGTTGTGCAGGGACGTGGGAGGCCAAACCAGAGGACCAGGAACAGAGTGAGGCTGTGTTTAAGGTATCAGCTCTTTACCTTACTGAATGACTGGCTAAATGCAGTCAAATCTTAGTTTTCTGACCAAACATTGTGCGGTTTGACCTGTTTTATCCACCGCAGTTGATGGACCACTTAAGCAACGCTGACCTCTGGAACCAAAGTGCGGAGCAGAGAAGATGGAGAGCACACACACTGTGGGACCACTGGCACTGTAGGACACTATATGTAGCTGGGTAGATTTGGATTGTCACTGATTGTCTTTGTCAATCTACTCCTGAATTCATAGTTGGCAACCAGTCTTATGATTTCATCCAATAACTTGTCAATTAATTTTCAAAAATCTGTCACATTGCAGTAATGTGCTATAAGTAGGATATTACTTTGTGTTCACCGGTGAACACTGTGGATATTGTGGAGAGTATAACTGTGAGATAAAACATGAAAAATAAACACAATAAAAGTACATCTCTCTCAGTTGACCATGCTACAAAAGACAGATTAAATGTGTAGGGCAGATGTTTATGTGTGTGTGTTTGCAGTATGTGTGTTAATAATCACATGCGGCAGTTGTAAATCTGTGTCCGTCTCTGCATGTGTGTGTGTTTCAATGTTGTTTTGTGCCCTACAGGTGCTGGTGATGATAACCCATTCTCTCTGCACCCAGAGAGCTACGGTGATCTGTTTGGTCCAAACTACATCAAGGAACTTTCTGATTGGACCACAAATCAGCAAACACTGTTGCCATAGCTGACCACCAACGGCTCGTCCTCCCACAGTTTTCGTTTACCACGTGTTTGATTACAAGCTGTTCTTTCTTCAGGCTTCCTCGTTAACTTTCAGCTGTCTATCTGCTGAGCTGACCAGTGAAAGAGAGAAACCAGAGAGGGGCGAGCGGACGGGTAAACTGCTCCGTCAGTCAGCCGGTCGGTCATCCTCTCTGCTGAGCATGCTGAGATGAAGATCCTGTTCCAAGCCAAGCTTTACCTCTGTCATCATCACCTGGGTTCACTATGGTTCAGTGCTTCAAACTCACTGAACTGAAACCACGCTCACACCACAGCTTACAGAGTAAACAGATATAATTTCGCTTCAGTGCAGGATCAGTTATTGCTCTCTTCTTGGAGTTTGACTGAATGTTTTGCCAACATGCAGTAAAATAAAGTGCAGAACATGGAGGCAGGAGCCACGTGGCTTTAACAGTTTGTCGGTTTGTGTTTATGAGTGGAGTTCAAATCTGACTTAAGCTACAAAAAATATGTATATTTAATCCGTATATACAGTATGTATGATTTTTTTTTCTCCATTAGTTACTCATGACAGTTTTGTATGTTTTCATTTTTCATGGCAATCGATGGTGCAATTAGTTTTTCTGTGATATTGTATAACCTTTTTTTTTTTTTTTTTAATAAATACATTTGAAATAATCCTGCATTAACAATATGTAACAGCTAGTAAAGGAAATTACTGTGAATTGACTCAGTTTTAACATTTAAAGAAAGATATTGCACAGGACCTTCATTGTTCTGTTTGTGCGTGTGTTGATGTATGTTTCACACTATAGCAGTAGATGTAATTAGATGGATAGATAGAGTGTTTTTTACTGTACGTAAATAAATGGTCTGACTCATCTTGTAACTGTAAAAAGGAAAGCATGCAAAGTTCAAAATAAATGCAGCCACCAGAAAATTTAAGTCTCAATCTCAGGTTCAGTTAACAAGGATGTGATCTCATGAAATCTAATCCCCTTGGTCTCACCGCAAAAAACCACTGCTTTAAAAAACTGCTGACGGGCTCATAGAGGTTAATAGACTGTATATGAGGACACTGCAATTCATATGAATCACTGAATGAAAAAGAGGTCAGCAGTTTCATATGAAAACAGCTTTAATTTATTGATTATAACTGCATACGAATACAAAAACTAACATACATATATCTACTCCAGTCATTTGTGCCTGGACTTTACGCGCTGTTTTTGTTGGCAGACATTTTGACTTATAGAGGAAGCACAGGAGCAAATAATAACACTAATCAAAGCTCTGTTGCTTTGAAGTGTCACAGTGTCATTCCAGCTCACCTCACTGTGATGCCGCCTTTCATTACACCTCTCTCCCTCACTATCCTCTTATGACCCCTCACATTCAGCTAAAGCTTCCTCAGCCAACTACAACAGTGAAACACTGCTTACACATTGATAAACATGAAACTCTGTTGACAATCTAATAATATCATTAAAACCAAGGGGGCATTTATCTTCAGAATGAATACTTTTACCTTTTGTGATTACAAAACAAATTTTAACTAAGTAGGATTTTTAATTTGGTACTTTTACTTGTAGTTGGGTTTTTTTTTTTTTACAGTGATTTACTGATACTTGTAGTTAGGCCAATGATCTGTGAGTTCCTTCCACCACTGGTTATTTTGCATTTTTTGGTGTAAAAATCATTTGTGCTTTTCTCCAGAATGAGCTCAATTGTCCCCTTCCTCTAGGTTTTGGGCTGAAGTGAAGAGTACACACTTGGTCAAACATCAACAGATAACATTTATTTCTCATTGTTTATTCTGAAAAATGCAGACAGATGAACTTCCCTCAAAGTGGGAACTACATATCAGGCAGATCCTCAGGAAAAAAATTTAAAAACTAAACACTGATCCAACCTTACCTTCCCTGCAATGTTATACAGGAAAGTAACCCAAAATATGTGACCCTGAAGAGAAATAAACCATGGATCCATTTGTTTTATGCAATGTATTTACAGTATTATGATAAAAAAAAAAATCAAAATAACTCCTGTGACAGGAATTTCAACAGGAAACAAATCTTTAAAGTCACATTCAACCAGTCCACCAACACAGCCTGCTGGTCACATAATATACTGCAATCCCATTATGTCTGCACCTGCACTTACAGTACTACAGCATTTAACCCAGAGCTGGAAAAAAACACAAACTAGTCTACACATATATGGATCTCTTGCTACAAAGGAATTACTACAGAATCATTTAAACATTTAGCCTGATGAATCACATTATTAAACCTGTCTTTGAATGTTTGGAAAGTGGCTACCAGTGGGATTAAGGCTGTAAATGATAATCTGGTATTTTTATGTTGCCTGGTACCAACACCAAAGATTTAATTCCTGTATCATGAATAGTTTACAATAGCACTCATTTAACATCAATTTACACAGACTTTTGTTCGACTTAATAATACAACATCACATTCTGTTGTTGAATCTTGTACATGAGGGACAAACAATCACGTGTATTAATAGATCCAGGTCTGCTGGTTTGCGCCACGCCTCTGAGCTTTCTGATTCACTATATTTTCAAATGGAGCCTGGTTCAGAAAGTTGAACAACATATGACAATACAAAGGGGTGACATCTGTACCAGGCAGTCAATGAAAAGAAAACATTAACTCTAAGCTGACCACTAATATAACTGACAGTCAACATAAGCAGGCATTAAGAGCTGCATTTATTTATCCCTAACAGAGGAAACGTCTAAAAAATTATATCAGCTTGAAAAAGGTGGGTAAACATTTGCACAAAACAGACAAAATGTGAATAACTTAACTGAATGTCCACATATGTTTCATGTTAAATGGTTTTGACAAAATAATGTTGACATCACATGAGAACATCTTTTAACACTGAAGCAATGTAATCACAAACACCACTGCAAAGGTGGGTCAGATCAGGTTGAATGCAATTTAGGAGCATCTGTCACATGTGGCTACTTAGACCACCAGAGGGAGAAAACACGTCTGCCAAACGAGAACGGAAAAATGATTTTATGTCAAGAGAAACCTCGACAAGACACAGTATGTAACACAAACTGTCCTGGCACAAAGGAACCGCAGCTACAATTAACCAAACAAGATTTGATGGACATGTAGTACGTAAACCAATGGCATCAAACCTGACCCACATTTGTGGCAGTGTTTGCAGTGGTAATTTGGTTACTTCCGAGTTTTATTCTTAATCTGGAAGCCGTGAAAAGAAAACAATGCATATAAAAATATGAATCTTTTTGAAAGCACTAAGCTACAAATCACACTAGTAAAACAAATAATGAACATGACTTCAGAAGGCAGATTAGGAAGTTCATAGTTTATTAAAATTCTATATGGTTCAATCTAAATGAATATAAAAAAAAGTTGAAATCAATGCGAAATTCCTAAGCAAGTGTGAGTGTACAATGTATGGTCCAGTGTACTCTACTCTTTTCAAGTTTATTACAAAACAGCAATCATCAACCCTGAAAGCAACTCAGAGAATCATGAGTATTTTTCAGAATAAAACAATGAACATATCGCTTTTTGCCTTGCTACCTGCTACCTGTCCTTTGATAAACCTCTGAGAATAAAGAAGGAAACTGAATGTTTTAAATCTCCAGCGTGGCCCAGCCACCATGAGGTCCGTTTACAAATCAGATAATAAATACAGGCATCCAAATGGGCTACAACAGCAAATATTTTTGAAAATATTTTCCTCATGCATACACACAAGCATACATCTGACTGAGATTTATGAGCTTTCTAAACCCTCTTATCTACTCCTAACAGTTACTCTTTACAGTGCAACAGTATGGCAGCAAATGGATAGCAGTGCTTTCATTAAAAAAAACAAAGGAATGGAAAATAAAAATATATACAACATTATGGAAAAGCAGTAGTTTCATTTTTTGGTCCTGCGTCCATTATAGACAGAACTGCTTTTTGAAAACGCTTCCTCATATCAACAACAGTAGTTTCCACAAGACTGTGAAGGGCTGTCGGGGGAAAGAAGGGGAACAAATGTTAAGATGCCGCTGATGAGTGGTGCAAATCACAAAATTTTACCATGAAATCTGAACCTGACTGGTCAAAGTTTGGTGAAGAAATCATGTTGTCATTCTTGCCTGTCATTTTTTTCCCAAAACATGTTTGACATCATTGGGCTGAATCTGTTCAGGTAACTATGGAGTGACAGGATCCGAAATTGAAAATTGAAAGTAACCATGGCAACATCCAGTAGGGGTTTAGAAATCAAGGCATGGTGCAGCATTAATGGTTAACCAGTCACCTGGAGCTGCCTGAAAGCCATGAGTGTTGAAAAAAGAAAACCCAAACCTCCCAAAAAAAGTACAAAGAAACAACAATCACTCATTCTACTGAAAGCTGAATCACTGGCACAAAAAAAAACAAAGTGGTCATCAGCACAAAGCTAATCAAGAGGAGGGATGAATTCCCCCAATAAAATATGACGATATACAGCAAAGTACAAATATGTGCTGGCACATATTGGCATTTACCAATTTCCTTTTAAAGCCATACAAGTCAAGCTCACTGTTGTGTTTGAGCATGACTTGCCGTTACTTGTTATGACACATCACTCATGGAGTCACATAAACTGAAAGTTACAAATTTCAATATTTATGTTCTGTCTCACGAATAAAGTATTGAAGCTAGAGGCTAAAAAGCAAGAGCTTCAAACCTAAATTATATTTCTGGTTATGATTTATTACATTACTTGTTTTCTTTGGAAATGATCTGTTTACACATTGCTGGTTGTTTACCACAGCAAGTAGCTATTTGCATATGACACGCCCGAGCTGAGCTGGTGTGGCTTGTATGAGGTAGTGAAAATTCTGCGGCTGAATATCAGTTCCACAAAGGGAAGAAACAGCAATCTCTCACCTTGTTACAACTGAGAACCTTCAGACCCTCCATGCGCGTAGCCCCCTTTAGATTTCATCTGGGCCTGAACAAGGTCCACCTACAAACATTAATTTGGAAATATTAGTTGATTGAAAACGTGTAACTGCTACTCCCTGTGGGTTGAATATTCTGAAGAGGGGACCAGAAACCCACCGATGCCAATCCTAGGCCCATGTCTCCCGAGCCTACATGCGTGGTGTGAACAAAGTTTGTTGGCTCTCCGATCATGGAGCGATCGATCCGTCGCCGCCGTTTCTGAAAATGAGCATCATTAACGTTACCTTTGTTAATATATATATATAATGTAAATATATTTAAGGCAACATTACAAATAATTGAGGTTAGAGAAGAGCTAAACATTAGTTGAAATAAAACCTATTTATTTGTCTCCTGTTTACTTTCTGAAACTTTGTTTCGTAAGCAGTGGACCTGTGCTGTGGAGCTCAAACTAAGGCAGAGGTCGGTGATGGTGATTTCATTTCTCTTATCTGTTAGATGTCAGACTGGCTGACTACACGGCACAACAACTAGTTGTTCACTGTTACAATAATAAACCTTGTTGAATCCAAAAGGGGTTTTGGAGGCAATTCCACTTTCATATTTACTCTTTAGGCAACAGAGATTGTACTATACATTTTGTCAGGCACAACACAACCACAATATTTTTTTACAAGAAACTGTCTCAGAATAAAGACTATTCACTATTATCACAGTTTGAGTGAAATGTAAGTAAAAATGTAAATCTTTTTTGGGCCAACTTGTTTGTTCTGTTTATTAACCTACACACATCATACCAATTTCCTCTTTTAACAAGGCAGCTACAATTAAAAAAAACAAAACAAAACAAAAAATATTACTGAGTAAACCAGTTCGCCTTCCATGTTTATTTTGTACTTACAGGTTGTGGCTGCTCTGCAATGCAGCAGCTAAAACAAACCCAGAACTCAGTCATTCTGAGGCTGACGAAGAAGCCACAGCAGTTTCCTCTCTCAGTTCAGACGTCTCTCTGTGTCTCTCTTCCTGTTCACTCCTACCAGAGCCACACACAGGAAACTGATGACAGACACACGCCACTGGTTTCTCTGGGGTGAACCGTTGGCACGAGTACTGTTCTCCCAACACAGGGCAGCACGCTCCTGTCAAGACATAGAAGTTGCCAAAAAAATAAATAAAAAATTAGACATCTTAATCAAATGCTGACATGTTTTGTCACATCAGTCCTTACAGTCATGGTTACCCACTATGCCTACATGTTTGTTTTGGTTTTTGTTTTACCTGTCAAGCAATCATAGATTTGGATTTGAAACTTGTGGACACCATTGGTCTCATATCTAATGACTCTGGAGGCAGGGACAATGGTGTACATACAACTCTTCTAATGAAAAAAATACCATTGTTTTATATTTCAAATTCTGTACTGCCTCAGTCTGTTTTCTAAGATTGGCTTAAAAGTCAGGCCACTTTTTTTCCAAAATCAACTACTGTCATACATGTATTTCGGGTATTTTGGCATCCTGGTGAAAAGTAAAGGGAAAGCTGAATTCTAAAAAAAATATGTACAAATGATACTGTACGAGTCTAAAAATAGAGAACGGGGTCGGTGTGTTTCAGTATGGGATCCTGAGCAGTCGCCTACTATAAAAGCCATGCAGTCAAAGTGAGCAGTATGTTTCACTTTTCCTTTTGAGAGTGATCTCTTGAGGTAAAGAAATTAGTATTTGGTTATAACCTTTGGCTCTCATTTTTACTGATCAGCCCGGGTTTTAACTTTCAGAATGCTGTTGTTAACACTGCAGCTTTAATAAGGTATCCTTTTTAATTAATATCTCCCTGGAGCTGAGATAACCTTCACGCTTTATCACTAACAGGACGAGAGCAGAAAATCTGGAGCATCATCTGATGAAATGGCTGTACTGATATTACATGACTGCTACATACATCTACATACATCTTAGTCCTCTTACTACACCGTGAGAGGACTAAGATGACATTATTTAAATGAAAGATGTGTATCTATGAGTTAGAAAGCTGTGTGCTACTGAGAGGACATAAAGAGACAATGTGTATAACGAGAGAAAAAGCTTGTGGTCTGACTGTAAATGCTGATGTTCAATCTATATGGCTTATTTCACAGTTTCAGGATATTAATTAAACATCAGTGTGGTAACCTATTTCGAAATGTGACATCAATAGTTTCGCTAGGCACAACTTTACTTGGCAGCATCAGAGAAAAACGCGATCAGGTATTTCTCAGCAAATCCTGCTGTCAGACAGGAGATGACAGGAGGATCAAATGATCTGCCAAATGCAAAAAGCTCGCTGACAAAGTAGATTTCCTAATTTGTACCTCTGGCTCTGCAGCTGACGGCACACATCGCTGACATTGAACTGTCACTGAGCGCTCAGTACAGGCGAATTATATTATCAGGTGGCAGAGGGTCACAGCTCGATCTTAATGACTGTTGAAATCCTTCAAGGATCACTTACTCCGACTCTGATCTCGGATTAAACCAACGTAGTCGGTATTTACAAACAAATGGACGTTATGTAACTTACCACCGCTGCGGCAAACACTGTTCACACGGCGCGTCCGAAAGCCCGAGCTAAAGTCACGGCTGGGTGCACTTCAGTGTGGTCACCGACGGCACCCTGCGTTTCAAAACTGATTTAAACTGAACCGGTTTGTACGAGCGTAGTTGTTTCTTGCAGCGAACCAGCGTTAGCGCTAACAGCCGCTAGCACAGTTAGCTGGCAGGCTACCGTTCACCAGCGGGCTAACGGCAGCAGCTCCATGTTTTTTTCCACTGACAGCTAGCTAACCAGGCTAACCAGGCTAACCAGGCTAACCAAGCCCATTTCCGAAAGTGTGACTTGAATGCGCATCAAAAACGGAACATGAAGCAAACGAATGTCCCCATTCGTTGTTTACCAGTGATATAATAAACCTATTTCCGATAGTTATTGTAATTTAAAGTGAATGAACTTACCGGATGGCAGCCGGCTAGCCGGAGTAAAAACGATCGACTGAAAGCTAAAGAATGCACGAAAAAAACCAGGAACTGCGCTCGCTGATTACGTCAGCCAACTTCCGCTCTACAGCGTGACGGCTTCCGTGTTGACCCACGTTTTGGTTTAGCTTGCAGGAGGCGCAGCTATTCATCGTTAAAAGTTGTTTTAAGTACCCGAGATGAGGCCCCTAACAGATGAAGAGACGAAGACGATGTTTGAGAAGCTGTCGAAATAGTGAGTGAATCTGGGAGACATAATGCTTTACTGCCGAGACTCAGATTTTACTAAGAATGTGTGGCATGCTGGCTTGTTAGCGTGTGTGTGTGAGATCCGTGTGTTTTCTCCACAACAGCATCGGCGATAACATAAAACTACTAGTGGACCGACCTGACGGCACCTACTGTTTCAGGCTACACAGTGATCGTGTGTACTACATGAGGTAATCCAGGATAAGTGAGCACAAGTGTCTGTCTGTCAGTACTTCTACACCGTGCAGTTCATGTATCATCGTGTTCTCGGTTTTTCCCCACAGTGAAAAACTCCTTAAGTTGGCCACAAACTTTTCCCGGGACAAGCTCGTATCCGTAGGGACGTGTTTTGGAAAGTTCACAAAGACCAACAAGTTCCGCCTGCACATCACAGCTCTGGATTTTCTGGCGCCCTATGCAAAGGTGAGGTGGAAATGAGTTCATCTCATTAAACATTTGTGTCTTGGGTTCCCATCATTTGAAAGCCTCCTCAAACCTCCCGCCGGTGGAGGCTGTAGTCAGAGACGCAGTGAGGAAGAGAGACAATGCAGATACGCTCTGAAGTGACACTGACAGCTGCACCACTGGATCATCTGCTACTGCGGCTGCAACTAACAATCAAATGAAATGAAAACACTAAGAACTGCCCTTCAGGATATTTCCCAAAATATCCAGTTTACAATCATATAAAATAGAGGAAAACAGAAATTCCGTACATTGCAGACGTGGGGAACAAGGATTTTTATTTTATATTATCATTGTTAATGACTCATATTTTTTTCCTGGTATAAGCCTCTCTTCTGTGTGCCATATAAAGATGCCACTGATGTTCCACTGATACTTTTCAATCACTGTCTGTCATGGGAAGCAGAGGTATTACAGTATATACCTGTTCTCCCACGGTGACGTCTTAGAGAAAAATTTGTTTGAGTACATGTATGTTGTTTGTCTTTTTTTTTGTTTTTTTCAACATCAGTATTCTTGTTTACCAAAACTACAGTTGCTGTAACTAGGTTTCAAAGACACATCTGCACAGTAGCCCTCATGAAGCAGGATCAATTAGGTAAACCAGGTGTAACTTTGTAGACTTAAACCCAGAAACCCCTTTCAGTACTGAACATGTCGTTGGCTTAAGTAAAAAGAACTGGTCCAGGATTTATTGCGCAATCAGATACTTTAACCCTGCCCTACTTCGTTGCGCATGTATGTGTGTCTTTTGTCAGGCTCCTCTGGATGCCTGCCTTCGATTACGACGATCTGTGTTGAGAACTTACTGAGCAGTAGCTAATGTTTGTGCACACAACCTGTCCTGTTTTCATTGTTTCTTTAATCGGTAACATTTCATCACGGTCGCTAAGATTAAGTTAGGTATACTCATGTATTTATGAATAACATGGAGCTGCCTGTCATGTCTTCAGTTCAAGGTGTGGGTGAAGCCTGGAGCAGAGCAGTCTTTTCTCTACGGAAACCATGTGCTAAAGTCTGGGCTTGGGAGAATCACTGAGAATACTATGCAGTACCAGGGAGTTGTGGTCTACTCAATGGCTGATGTGCCCCTGGTAAGTCTTGTAAATATGATGCTGATTGAACTATTTGGCAGAGTAAACGAGCAAACAGTTGTTGTAGTAGTCCACCAATGGGATATGTACAAGTTATGTCTTATTCCTCAGGGTTTTGGAGTGGCAGCCAAGTCTACACAAGAGTGCCGGCGGATGGACCCCATGTCCATTGTTGTGTTCCACCAGGCTGATGTGGGAGAGTTCATTAGGAATGAAGACACGTTAACGTAAAGCTGCGTCAACAACTGCCCCGCTTTCTAATCCAGAAACTGTCACTGTAATTCACACATAGAACACATGCTGAACATTTAAGTGCCAGGATCTAAGCACCTGGCTCATGGGCACCTCATTGGTCCATATTTCCAAATCATTCTAGGGACTGAAACAAATGCCTGTGAGACTCACCTTGTGATACTGCTATGTTGCCATCTACAGAAGTCAAAATGATGCAGAATGCTTTTGTTTGCTAACTCTTATAAATATCAATTTTCAAATAAAATCCTTTCTTTGTATTCATTTCTGTTTTGGTGAGCCAGCTTCTGCATATGGGGCTGCAGTGAAAATGCATATATCAAACACCAGTAGAAATGTGTATCTGACACCATTGCAGCTTTTACAATGAAAAGACAAGTCATCTTAGAAATTGGATCGCTGAAAATTTATTGAACTAACAAGTCAAATGAACTTAAGGTTTACAATATTTCCAAACATCATTCATGTTGAAAACAGGAAAAAAAAAAAAAAAAGACTGGACTGTGCTTAATCGGTGTCCTTGAACTTGTCTTTAACCTCTCACACCATGTTTAACTTCTTCATTGTTCTCCATCTGTCCTTCAGGTTGACATTTGTTCGATCATCGAACTTGTAATATGCCTTTATCTTACCCCAGTTCCCCTCTCCAAATTTTTTGACCCCTTCTTTCAACTTCAGTGTCTCACTCTCAGTCCATCTCTGCAACACAACAAGATCACATGGTTATTCTCTTGCTGCCCTGACACACAAGTGAACAACAATGCTTTTGTTTTAATTATTGTCATAGCTGTTGAGTAAACCAAATCCATGTTATGCTTTTTACATCAATGTTTGCTGAATTACAGTGGTTCAGGTTTAATACTCCCACAAAATACACCACAACAGATTGGTTTCTTAATTTCTGACCTTCGAGAATAGAATTACAAATGCTTACCCTCTTCCTGTGGCCTGAATTTGAAGAGATGCTCTCACGTGATCCTTTGGGGAAAAACAAAATATATCACTGCATGAACAAGATTTTCCCAACTAGATTTAGACATTAATTTGAAGTGTGATGAAATGTTACCTCTTTTCTCTTTGGCGGTGAAATATGTCTCTTCATCGCTCCAGCTTTCCTTAGTCTCCTTCGCATTATTGTACAGTTGTTTCCTGTGAACAAGACCAGGTTTCTTTTCAACTTAAATAATTTTAATGCCGTTATTTAACTATGCTGGAGGAAACTTCGGTGTGTTTAGGAAGTTTGTAATGAAACTTTTCAGATTTTTTTTTTCTAATTCGTCAATCTCTGTCTGATAATAAATTTTTATAATTAAGTCATCACAATATGTAGCTTTTGTGTGACTTTAAGACACTTAAATTAATACTGGGAGAGACACAAATTCATACCTAAATCATGTGAGTATGGAAAAATGCATTAATCACATTGGCAGATAATGTAAATCAATTCACTTCTAGATACTAGCTTGGTGAATTGGTGTTTTTAAAATACTTAGTTACTTTTTATACTCTAAACTTTAATTCATTCACTACAGGTGAGTCAATCCATTTTAGCAGGAGCTGCTGGTATAGTCTTTACTTACCATTTTGAATGGGAGGGACCTTTGTCTTGAGTGATGGGGTGAGGTGGGGACAGGCTGGGCAAGTTGTCCAATGAAGAATCAATGATGCGAAAGTCATCTGCACTGCCTGGATCTCTGTATGAATAAAGTTTGTCAAAGGTTGTCAATCCTTGAATCATAAACGAACATACGGACGACATAATGAACTGTATTTGAACTTGCTTGCTGGGAGGATCGCTGTTCTGTTGTTTATGAGTTTTCTGCACTGAGGTTCTGATGGAGGCTGAGGACTTCTGTGCGTCTTCCTCACTGTCTGATGACAACTGTTTTGACTTGGTGGAGTTTTTTCTGCATGATGAGAGTTGAGTCAAGTAAAGCATTATCCAGAAAATGAGAGATGTGTTATGGCTCAAATGTAGATTTTCTCTTTAAACTGTTGAAATTCAGTAGCCATGTTTTCAAACTGTCAAAGTAATTACACAATGTGCACTTGTAAAGATTCCTCCCACCAGATCCCTTAAAGTGGGATCAAATGTGAACCACGACAAACTAAGTAAAGCAACAACACTGATGGGTCAAGCTACCTAGGTTAAGTACATTTACGCTTACCTGATGAGTGAACTGACGGACTGTTTGTGGAGTTTTCGTGCACAAATTTCCCTGTTGGCCACAGAGCCAGGGGGGTCCTCCTCACTGTCTGTTGACAACTCTGCCAAACTAGTTGAAGCTCTGAGCGACAAAACAGTGTTTATTAGAGTCACACACTCACTGAGGAATACAGGACCACAAGCAATCTAATAATGAAAAGTACTATACAAGGGCTGGTGAAACAAATATTTGTGTCCATAGGAATGCACAACCTGCATCACTAGAGCCTGCATGAAAGAATTATTTACCATTCAATAGAGAAAATGTATGTATATATTACAAGTAATGTTGTTAGAATCAAGTGATCTGATATTGATAATACTGATTTCAGCCCCTGTAAAATTCCCTGTTGTGCTTTTGTTACCACCATGTTATTAACTAGCCTTACTAAGACTACAAAATATGAATATATTCCTTAACAGTACCAGTTATTTACTTTAGAGCTAATATTTTTTCAATGGATACATGTATTATTTTAACAACTTGATGCATCCAACAGGTGAGAGTGGCTACTGCCTGCTTGACTGCGTCTTGAGATGGAGAGGCTTTGGGTAGTGAAAACTGTAAAGTTTTACTTCAGTTGAAGTTGAACATTTACTTAATCTGCTTGTTTTAAAGACCATTTTTAAATGTGTGAAATTCAAAACCATGGGTCAAGTCATTTGTAATAAATATCTGCAATGATATTTTGATTTCCATTTTACAGAGCAAACTTTCTATTATTTACCTGCAAGACCTTTTGCTGGCTCGTCTGGGGAGCTTCCGAGAGGGTATGGTAATCTCACTGTCTGTTAGTAGGCTCTGCGAGTCTGTTTTATTGGATACCGCCTGTGACTGTGGTGGCTCTTCTGTACTGACTTCGGTCTCTTGCTCCTGAGAGGCTGTTGAACACTGCGAGCTCGCAAGGCTGTCTGGCTCGACCACTAGCTGGGCCACAGTGTAAAGCCGCCTCTTCCTCACCACTGAAGGTGTCTTTGAGAGTGAACCCGCCTGTGTTGGAGGAACAGCGTCTGTTTGTGGTGGTTGGTCTGCTGGGGAAGCCTCTATAGGGCTGCCTGAGTCTCTCTGAAACAGCCTGTCCTGATTGGTGCCCTTCTTGGGAGTAGGTGAGAGGCGCAGCGAAAGATCTTCGTTTCTTGCCTGCTCCTCTCTCTCCACCTCTTCCTCCAGCTTAGCAAATGTTATCTCATCAGAACCAGCCAAAGCCTTGTAGACTTCCTCCAGCCTTGTCTTCTGGATAATTGTACGTTTGCTGGAGGATAAGCTAGAGACAAGAAAGAGTTTAAAGCAGGGTATTTAGGCCAAAAATTAAGAGTTTTTTTGTGAGTTTATCATTTGTTCTAATCTTTTCCAGTAATAACGGACAGACAATTTGATGATTTTGACTTTGTGATGTCAGTGATGCCTTGGTTCTCACTCAAGGATATGCCTGCTAACAATTTAGTCAGATTTATTCTGTCAAACAGATTATGCACAGCAGAGAGAGGCAGTGGGGGCACAATCTCGAAACACAGATTTTAAAACTGAACTAGCCCCTTTACCACTCTTGTAATGCATCCCAGCGATGACAGTTGTAGAGGCAGTGTGGGCTGTATGATGTTAAGTGAATTAGCCATACTGCTTTGGCATTGTAATATTTTAACTGTAACGATGAGCTTCTTTGAAATGAACTGAAGTTAACCGAGAGGGAGGGAGCGCCTACCATGGTACAAATGAGATGGAGATTATTTGTGGACTTGAGGATGTGCCAGGTTGATCTTGCTCATCAGGTCCAGCTGCTTTGTCGTCTTGCTCTGTAAGCCTTTTATCAATTAGCTGTTTTGCAGCCTGATAGACATATACAAACCAAAAACAGAAAATCAGTATAAAAGACATTTACTTGATGAATAAATCAACAGCAACTGAATATGTTTCTAAAAACTTTTTTTATTTATCATAAAATTTGTGCTGTTGACAAATCAGCTTCAAAGGGCAAACACAATTTTTAAATATTTAATCCTTCTTGACCACTTACATTCAAAATACCTATTAAACTTTAAGAAAGGTCGCAGAAATAGAATGGTTGAATGCAGTGAGCCTTTATCTTGTGCTTAATTCACAGCAACATACCTTGTGGAGGAAGGGAACGCTGAATGAAAAGAGCCTCTGGCAAAAGGCAAATATCTCCCCCTTGAACTGAGGGAAGTCAATTAGCTCAATGACTTCATGCATTTTACTCTTCTTCCTGATGAGACCCATGAATAGAGCTTTCTAAGGCACAGAGAACATAAGTTCAGTTATGTGAAACGCATGGCATGCACACAATTAAGCAAGCTTTACTGTTTCATGACTAAATTAAAGACAGTCTGGTGCATCTGATTAGAACATATCCAACATAACCTGCTTTTAGTTACATACTGGTTATTGGTATTGCACACATCATCATGCAACTTTTCTTTGACAATGCACTGACAATATGATTAATGAACATATGAACGCAGTAACATAGACAGTGGGAGTGAAATGCCGATTTGAGTCACTGATGGAGCTGCTGAGTGAACATGATGTTACAGAACTCACCTTACCAACCATTGGTTTGGGAAAGTGTTTGTTCAGGATCTCCTTAGCTTTGTCAAATTCGTTGTTCTTAATCAAAACCCTCACTATCTAAAGACAGAAAAAAATTATTTGTTCAATAAAATATCATTAAACTTCGTGAAAGCAAACACCAGCAGGAACCCACACAGACATACAATGGATGTGGCACTGGCATTGTAATTTAAAATGTATTTGTATGCCTTTGTGTTAATGGACGTAACAGCTGAACCAGTGCAGAACATGGATGTTTTAAAAAAATAAGAAGAGTCCTCACCATCTCTTTAACTGAAGTGCATACACTCTCGAAATCCTGCTGTGGAATACTGCATTCCTGGTTGATGTTTTCCAGCAACATTAAGGCTGATTCCAGAGGAGTTATTGACTGGTCAGACTCAAATGACATGTCTGCAGGCAAAGACAAAGCAATATCCACTGGAGAGTCAAGTCACAATGTGCTAGTAGGACGGCAGTTCAACTAGCACACACATCCAGTCCTGCGCTGGATGTATGTGCTCAACTGTAGATTTAGGGATTTAAGTCTTGAATTTGATTTTGTACTTGCACTTATGTTTTCAATATGATTAATAATACAGAGCTGAAAGCTCCTTTTTGACACCTCACTTAGTTGTTCGAAGTAGTTTTGATGCACAATATAACTTAGATGGGTCAAGCAAAACTCTGTTTCATTGTGAATTTTCCAATATTATCAGCCACTCTTTGAACATGCTGGACTGAAAATGTCACATTAGAATCAGAATCAGAATCAGTTTTATTACCAAGTATGTTTCCACATACAAGGAATTTGTGCTGGTGGTTGGTGCAATTGGCGACCGGGGGGGATCAGTGACAGTGGGGCTCTCTAGCCTTGTTGAGGCTGATAGCAGACAGGAAGAAGCTGTTTTTGTGGCGAGAGGTTTTGGTCCTGAAGGACCGCAGCCTCCTGCCAGAGGGGAGTGTCTCAAAGAGTTTACTGTGGTATTACTGTGGTATGTTCAATCAAACTGTCCTTTATGTGAATAGTTACATGTGCATTTTGAACAGGTTATTTTATTTTACTGGTAACCAAGTAAATATTACATTTCTGCATTTTGGGACACGGTGATGCCCACAAAAATGACAGCTATAGGTACAGTATCTGAATACATATTTATAGACTCTGGTTAATTAATACATGATAACAGACTGCTTCTTAAAACATGTATTTTTTTTAATTAAAAGTGAACAATTTATGATTTTCAAGTCATGTGTTATTTATTTTATTTTTTTTTAAATCAGAAAGTCAAGTTATTTATTTCAAGGCAAATTTATTTGTGGCATTTGTGCCCTAAAAAAGGACAAATGGCCTTGCACCTAAAATGACAACATTCCTGGCCTACAGCTAAATTAAACACCCAATGATACGCATTGTTGACAAAGTTACTGAGCTGATATGCCACAGTGAGCGCATTAATATAGCTCACCAAGTCTTTCGCCCTCATTTATCCTGGAGAGAAACTGCAATATTCGAAGCTTTGTTGCCATGGCATCAGTGGACTCCAAAGGACGGGACAAGACACCTGTAACAAGACAATGAACAAGCTTGTCATTTCTCCTAAAAAACACAGACTGAGGTAAATAATTCACACTCCTAGCTGGCTCTACGCTGTGCGGTCTTCATTTCAATCAATATCTTCATGGAGGATCAACAGGATATACTGTAAGGAAACAGTGATATAATTATAAATTCTGTTCTTACAGCTCTCACAGCTGATGGATAATAGGGTATGAATTTGTAAGCAAAGTATGTCGGTCACCAGTATTCATAACAGTAATGATGATGTGAGGATCAGATATAAAAAAAATTATTTCCCAGGTCATTTTGTACCAATTTGCCCAGAGTTCAGAACTTTTCCAGTTCATGTAATGGATTTTCTTGAAAAGGTTCATGTAAAAAGTTACGTTAAATTCAAGAGATCTAAATCAAAATCCTATCCTAAATTTAATCTTTTCCTCTTTCTTTGTGTACTGTTAGTCATACCAGTTGCTTATTTTTCACTGGATTGAGCTGAAATTTGTACTGAACACCTAAGGGTAATTTGTAACATGTATTCATGTAAATACTTGCTGCTGAATGTTTTGGAGTAATCATATTAATAAAAATAAATATCTAAACCAAAGAACCTTTACATTTCAAAAATTAATAGTAATTAATAGACTAGTTTTCACTTTCTTGCCATCAAATTTTGATTCTCTGTGAGTGCCATGGATCTTGTTAAAAATAGCTTTGGAACTGAATAACCCACTTTTTAAGATATTTTGACTGTATTTTTTTCCAAGAAGGATTATCTTAATTTGAAACCTTTTATGGTAAAGTGCTAACATACACTGCAATTACTAAAAACTATTTGGAGCGGAGATGCCAGATTACCCATGAGTGTAACATAAGTTTTTCAAGAAAATCCATGACATGAACTGGGAGGTAAGATGGTTTGGAATAAACTTCCCCAAAAGTGTTCATAATGTTCACACAACTACTTACTGTGTATTTTGAAAACGTCTCAACTACAATACATTTTTCAGGAACCAGTCCAGTAATATGTAATTTGAATATCTTGCTGTCATTCTGAAAATCTGAACACTTGGCATGTCTGTTTATCCTGTGTGAGGTACAACGCTCAAGTTTACTTCCGATTCACAGCTTCCATTGGCAATTAAGGGGAAAGTTCAGGGAAACTTAACTTAATCAGCTCAGTGACCGATCCTCCGTTTATTGCACCTGTTACTGTTATGAACGTGTGTTGTAGACATTTCAGATAAACATACTGAAACTTGTCAAACCTGAACTGGATTATACCAGAGAGGCTAAAGACTCTTTAAAACACAGTTTCTCATTTGTGAAAGCGTTATTCCATTTGTGAAAATGCAAAAAAGGGACATATCACTCTTTTTTTCTGCATCTAGACCACTTTGGACCAGGTCCAGATCAAAGTCTCTACACTGAGATTTGTCTTTTTCAACCAGACCCTTGAAACAGAGTCACATCAACTTTGTTCATTCCAATTAACATTTTTTTTTTTTTGCAGCAATGGAGATTCATGAAGCATCTCAATAGTTCCCAGAAGTTAGCAGCAAATACAAGCAGCGCAGCAGAGTTATGCCAACAGAATATACCGTTCAGGACGCACATTTAAAAAGGTAAGACGTCTAAAGAATGTGGTTGTGTACTATTGTTAGTGTAACATGCTAATGAGTGTGATTTTTATAGGTAGTTAGATATTAGTTAAATATATATATAATTAAATGTATCAGTGGGTGTGTGTGAATATCCATTTTGGAATACAAGCTGCTGTTAGACAATAATAAGGAAGAAAGCTATTTTTGTGATCATGACTGAGAATCCTCACAGATGTATAGTTAGACACATTGAGAATAAACATACTGAAAGGGCAAAGACATGGTTTTCCAGATTTGTGCATGTGGTCAGGAGGAGAGGACAAGATGGTTGCTGAATTGTCAGCTTTTGAGAATCTTTAAAAAAAAAAATCTCTTGTAACAGCTGACAAAATATTCAATGATAAGACTGTTAAAAACAAGAAGTGGGTGCACACTGTGTGGCATAGCGACAGGAAGTGTATCAGAACGAGGGCACTATTGAAACAGAAGACACAAAATCTCTCTGCTTTTCAGGAGAATGAAAATGAAAACAGTGATGATAAGAGGGAGGGTGACACTGAGGAAAGAGCACAAAAAAATCAGTGTGAGGAAAACAGAGATTTTAGGTCTTAGATTAAGTAGTCACATCAGCAAAAAGGTCAGGATGAGCTAAAAAAAAAAAAAAAAGTTCAAGAAGAAACCACAGTCGACCCAATTGCTGCAGAAAACATTGCAGAAAGTGTTGATAGCTGCATCACAAGACAGAACAGAACCCAGAACAAAGACCAACACAAATATTTGGCTGAATGTATTGAGGAAAGTAGTACAGAGTATCTGGATGACTCCTTATTTTGTATTTGTAAACAGCCAAATAATCTAAGTGAGCCCTATTCTCAGTGTTGCCTTTGCAAGGACTGGTTTCATCCTGTTAGTGTGGGTTACCAAAAGGCAAGGAGCTTCTTGTAAAAAAAAAAAAAAAAAAAACAAGACCAAGACACTGAAACATGACAAAGGTGAAACAACATTGCACAGTTGACAACCTCCTGTACACTCTACATTTGGCCATTAAGAGAAAACCAGGCATTAAGAGTGACCTGCAAAAAATGCAAATTTAACCGGTGGATTTCTACCTCGCTTGAGGTCAATGAGCTTTTTCACAAGAAGCAGTGGCCTCAGGGAAAGTTACTGTGGTAAAATACCATTGGAAGATTTCAAGGAAGTTCGTGGGATGCATTTGGGACTGAAGATGACATGGTTGCTTGTCAACTGCAGTTCTTGCTCACATAAGAAGTCAAACAGAAATGCCTAAATGCAGCTTGCCCAGTTGCAAACAGGAGGTACAACTCTGTTGAAATCATGTAAGTATTTCCCTGTATTTGTAAAATGAAAATTATTGCATGTATTCAGTAAACGAAATAAATGTACTTGTAAGCAAGAGTCTAATTTATTATACAAATAAGAAAATACCTATAAGTAAACTATCACAGGGATTGCTCATATTTTACTTGATTCACTTATCTTTGCTTATTATGTAAAATTATATTTCAACACGTTAAGATTTCAGTAATTTGCAGACAGATATTAACAAATGGGCCATTTGAGTAGCCCAAACATTTTTTTGTGTTTTCTTCCTTTAATTTCAACAGAGGACTTGTCAGTACTCCACAAAGGGAACTGACAAGCTACATCTTCCAGCTTTGCCACCCCTGGTGACAGTTCTTGGTGCAAAGTAAGACCCATAGACATTAAACATTAACTGATTGGTTGTTGTTTAATTTTGTTGGTTTTACTTTCATTTCTGTTTTGTTTGAAATTATTATATTGTGCCTTCACTTTGACTTTTTTTTTTAATACAATCTTTGTACAATACTCTTGTCACAATGAATGTAGGAACCTGCTGCTGTGACACACTACCTGGGTGCAGCAAATCACTAACAACTGGCATTTCTATGATGGGCCTGAAGAATGGAAAAACCCTGGAAAACCCTGGAAAATCGTAACACGGTGGCAAATGGTAGGAGAAAGTTTGTTCCTCACAGTTTTGTCTTCTTCAATATCACAAACAAAATAAGGGGGGTGGGGGGCAGCGGTTCAGATAGCCTTAAAGGTTTATCTCAAATGTCTACAACACACGTTCATAACAGACAAACTTAACAACTTGGCTAGTTGTTAGCTAGTGCTAAGGCTTGCTACCTCCAAAACAATAACACTGCCGGTGATCTGGCCAAGCACAATTCAAAAAAGGCCTGAGAGACTTTTGAGGACCGTAAACATGCCGTAAATAAAACAGTCCTATAACACCAGAGTTGACCAAAGTTGTGCGGACACAAGAGCTAGCTAAACAAACCAAGTGTAGCTCGGTAGGCAACGGGCAAAAACAAAGGAGGCAGCCATCTACTTACTGTTAAGTACACGTCTAATCCCACAGAAATCCGCGTATTGTTCATTTTTAAACGACTCTAAAGCCAGAAACAAATAGTAATCCACTAGCCAGCGGTTGACGATACTCTCGACAGCAGTTTCGTGGCTGTGGACGTTTCCCTTTGCCGCCATATTCAGGCGATGTCAGCGGAAGCGGGAGGGAGCCGTGGAGCATTTCAGCGGACTCACGTCGCCTCGGTCGGTGCGGGTGTTTTTTCTCCGGGTTTAGGTTGTCAGGCAGCGCTTCGTCGCAGTTGTGGAGTCTCAAACCGGTGAAAACCGAAGAATACACAAGAAAGACGACTTTACATTTAAGATAAAATGAAGCATAGCTGGCGCTTGTCTTTTCCAGCTGTAAGAAATTAAGTTTGATCAAGGCCTTAGAAAGGGTGCTGCCTGAAAGTCTAAATTTAGGGACACAAATACACATCATCGTCGTTTCTGAATTCACTGGCGGATCCTACACCAGGAAAAGTCATTATGCTGGAGCCTTTATAATACATCCATCATTTGATATAGGTGGGTGTCGTTAGTGGTGTTTATTTGTGTACATCTTATTTGTTATGACGTTTAACTTTATTTATATTATTACACACATCTACACATTGTACACTTACCAATGCCAACTAAGCATATTTTCAACTTCCATTTTCATGTTCAACAACTGATTTGCTTAGCAGGGCACCTATATCACATTTGGGACATAAAAGTTTCACCACTTCTTAACTGGATCTTATCCCTTTTATGCCACAGCAACCATTTTCTCCAGTTTCCCCCCAGTTGTGTCAGTTTGAAACCCACAACACTTTCTACATTATTAGGAAACAAAGCTCAGGAGTAGAAAGCAATTGTGTATTATGGACCATCGTCACAATTTATGACTTTAATTTAATCAAGTTTATTATGCAAAAGAATGACATTAAAGATATAAGACATTATAAGATTATGACACATAAAAAAAAGAAAAAAAATTGAGTAAAACATTCAATTTATATATTGTTAATAGTAACCTTTATACTTTGTTTATAAAGCTGAAGGACTTTTGTTCTTGAAGAAACGTTCTCAAGAGAGTAGGAAATAAAACCTTTCTCAACTTTTCATGGCAATGTTAATGGTAAATCTGTGATTAAACATCCAGCCCATTAAGAATCATTACTATACATATCACAAAATCCTCTTTATCCTAGATTTTCTGCACAAATCCCTAACTAGTGTGAGAAAAACCTTTGACAGAATAGTGTTATGTTAGTTTACACAGTTTCGTACATCATTACAGTCCACCCCCCCTCCCACCCCCCGCCAAACGGTGATTGTTGTTTTTCTTGATGATACAGCAGAAAGTGGAGATGGCTCAAAATACATTTACAGACATAACCCTTTAAAATGATCATTTATCAATTCTATTGCTGAACATAAAACCACATACCCTGTGACAGAACCCCAGTTTAAGACAATTCTGATTACAGCATCTGAGTTTGGTTATGAAAAAGGACAATCCCATTTTGAAATACTTGTGTAGATCAACCAAGCTTGGTCAAACATTTATACCCAATCAACACAGAATATTTGTCAATGCATGATTAGCTCTGATGTCCTGCTACTTCCTATGAATAGACAAAAACTTACCGAGTTCAGCAGTGTGTTAGTCCACTGTTACCTCAAGTCCGGCTTCAGTTACTTGTATTCTAATAGCATTTTGTGTTTATTGGACTCCAGGCCTCTCACAGGCTCTAGATGTAATTGTACCACTAATACCTACGACTACTTTTTAATAACAGCTGCTGATTGATTAACCAGATATTTGTGCATCTGCAAAACTAAACTGTATGAATTTCCCTGTTGTCTTACAATGCAATACAATACAATCTGTCTTATGCCTGGGATTTTTATGGACATGCCATGTGTTTGGCTTAATCTGACTTGTTTTCACTTTGCTACTCACACATTAAAAAGTACATTGAGCATGTTGGGATACGGGACCTACTGAATTAACAATGCTGAATATAGTATGACATTGTTTGAACAAGAAAGTGATATTCTCCCAACATTTAACCAGAAAACTGATGATGAGGTGATGCAGTCAAGCAGAATAAAATGAGAAGTATGAGGCCAGCATTAATAAAATCCCCTGATATCAGTTAGCTTTCAGTGCTGTGTCCCTTACTCACACGATAGATAAGTTTTACATTCTAATGACAGCACGTGTCTTAAAACATCATAGCCACAGAGCGTCAGATATCATCATGTAGTGTAAACAGTGGAGGAGAGTTCCTTCTCCTGACAACCACAGATGAAAACAAACAGCAGTATATTGTCCAACACGCCATAAAAATGAGACTTTGAGAATCTAGATTTGACAACACTTTGATAATACCAGCCTATCGGTGAGGACTTGAATTTAAATCTTGAACTCTAGATTCAAAAAGCCACATTCATCCGGCGCAAACAGGCCCATTACTAATGCAGAGTAAAAACAGGAGACATAGTTGTCACAAAGTGAGCGAACACTTTCATAAATATGGCAACAATGATGAAATCTTTCAAGATGATAAATTCACTTGACGGAATGATTTTAAAGGCATGGATAAGTGTTCTAATAACACTGGGAAAGTATCTGCTACTGTCCTGCCCCTGGATGTTACAGGCCTGACATTTCTGGAGTGAAGTAGGTAAGGCCTCGCAAGCATCTGCTGAGCTCCCAGAGACTTTGTTCAGTATTAAAGCTTGTATTATGAGCGCAGTACCTCAGCCTCTTTCAGCAAAGCAGTTCCTTTATAATTCTACAGGCTGGCTGCACAATGGAGCTTGGCTCTGCAGATCAGAATGAGCTCACAATGAGCCAGAGGAGGTTGTACTAGTAATTTGAATTCCACTTTTCAAAGGAGGTACAGAGTTGCACCACTTGGTGGCCAAGGAGCATGCAAAACCACTATGTCTGAGACTTGGCTCCATCTCAAGGGGTTTTCTCAGGTTGTTTTCCAGGGTTTAAATGCTATGAAGTCTTATCCAACTGCTCTTGCACATGGATTCCTACTAAACACAGAAGTAGCCTCTGATTTTCAATATAGAGAAAAACTCTGAGTAAAACAATTCAAACATAATAACATTCAGTCTTTCAGCAGTCAAAGTTGCTCAACCAGAATCCCTTCATTATGAAAACACAAGGAGGCTTATCAGTGGTCTATGGGTTGCCAAATGGTTGTAGAGAATTAGATGTGGAGCAGCATGTAGGAGTGGTGGAATAGCAAATTTATGAACACATACACATGACTAATACAAAATTGTTTTTTTTTCCCCAAATAAAGATCTGATTAACAGTAGTCATCTCCAGTGAGTCTTTATGGTCAATTGTTGAGTGACCACTGTGATGAAAATTAAAGAAGCTTCAGCATTTTTTTTTAAAAAAAGGAAAAATGATTTCATACTGGCTTGAGTAACCTAAAGAAGAAACAACGTCAGCCCAAGGCAGGAAAAACATGACAAAGGAGATGAACAGATAGGAAAAGCTACAAAGTCCTCTTGAATAAGAATGAGGCTTGTGTTCACAGTAGCCTGTTCATTCACTGGAACATAGAGAGAGCCTCATTTTCTGCCGGAGATGCTGACTGATTGAGCTGTCATACATGCAAATCAAGGCAGCACTGTTTTATTTCTGATGTCCACTGTGCTCCATGTCCAGGCTTTTTCTCAAGTGCCATGTAAGTAGTGCATGTCCTTGACTGTGATTCCGTTGTCTGGGTCCAACAGAACAGTTTCAAGCATTTCCCCGTTTAGACTCACGTGTCTGGGCCCAGCGATGATGAAAGATATGTTGTTGATCTCCCCTCAAAAAATTCAAACACTAATCTTGGATCTCATGTGCGTAGCAGAGAAAACAAACTGCTGAAGTCGTGTACTGAAGGTGCACAAGTTGAGTTCAAATACCACCTGGGATGGTCTCACAAGGAATAAAAGACTCACTTGAGTTACATACTGCATGCTTTACCTGAAAACACCAACAAACCAAAAAGCTGCTCATGTTAAAAACAATATTCCAGATGTTCAGCATACTCATGCAGACCAAAGGTGTTGGGTCTGCATCAGCAAGTTAAGAGTGAGAATAGAAACTTTCAGTGTTGGTTGATTGATGCACTGCAGTCCCACCGGAACAGCCAGTCTCCCTGTCACTCATACACGAAAGAGAGGCTCGGGGGGCAGAGGTTCATCAGCCCCGGCCAATGAGGGCATACAAGAAATTTTGTTTTAGATGGTCAAGTGTCGCTGAACAGCATCAGTCTGCCCTGTTCTCAGACAGAAAACTCAGACCCGCCTCGCCGACCATGGGTCAACAGTAACAGGCGTCGCAGACGCAGGCCTGTAAATGGATTGCACCATAGCAGAGAGGGCGAACCCCCAAACACAGCTTTCATTCCGTCCCATCTCATCCGTCGCTCCCATGTGGGCTTCTCATTTTTAAGACGTTCGATCTCCTGCAAGACATTCAAACGCCTCTGTAAATGAAAGATTCCTCATTAAGTTGCCACACACACAAAACTTGTTAAAAGGATCAAAGCTTTGGGGTGCAGTGGATACTGACCGTCTCATCGTTGCAGATGGAGTGGATCTGTGTACCAAACATTACAGCTGTGAAAGTGAGAAAGAGGATGGCTTCGAGACAGAGGAAGATCAGCAGCAGCACGGACACCCCCGGAGAGAACTCACTGCACTCTGGTCACAGAAGGAGAGGAAGAAAGCGTTGTTCTATTTGCACTGAACAACTGAAATCTTACATGGAACACCAACTAAATTAACAATGATTCAAGAACAAGTTACAAACATATTCCAAGGGCTTGCATTCCTCCATTTTAAGTACCTAATAGCCAAAACAGATAAATGGGTAAAATACTGCAACATAGGCCAACAAAGACCCTATTGAAATATTGCCAGTTAAATACAAAGTGAAGTATAATAAAGTTATGTGAGCTAATAATCTACTGTGTTTATTCCCCTCATTTTTGTCTTCCTGATGCTGCAATCCTGTACCTGACTGAAATGTAGGACTTGATGCGCACACAGCAACTCCAAACCTACACAAAAGAAGGTTTGCAACTAAGAATGAGCTCTGGTGTAAAGTTGACTGCCATTTTACACCTGTCACAGTAGCCTTGAATACTAGATCATTCAAAAAACAAATTTGTGGAAAATATTTCTTTCTCTATGTCAGAGTATTGTCCTGCAGAGGGCAGAAGAAGATGGAATTCTAAGAATGAAATATCATCTTCATTTTCTGGTTCATTCCTACTGCGAGACCAACAAGGGAGCAAGAAAAGATCAATTGCAGCTCTGTGATGATTTTGCTGCACAACTCCAATGTGCAGAGCAGCTCTTCTTACATTCAGTAAGAAGAATCTCTTTCTTTTTTCCAGTCTGCTCTGTCTGTCTCTTCATCTCTCTAAGCAGTTTCAATCACTCATTTAAATAGTTGTGTTTGTAACTCATACACCTCTCCATCACATTCTGTCACTCATCACTCATGTTTTAGTTGATGCCACAGACAGACAGACAGACAGACAGACAGACAGACAGACAGACAGACAGACAGACAGACAGACAGACAGACAGGTCTTACCGTTCCATTGGACTTTAATACAGGTGAAGAAGTGCATTCCACTGAGGCCCAGAGCATGGGCAGAAATCAAGGCTATGTACATCTGTGGAGAGAAGAACAGAAAAGGGAGAGATTGTGAGAAAAAAGTGACTCATCAGTTTGGTTCATATACTGTGGTAATGCAGCCTTTCCATTTTCATGTTCACAGTCAAATATTTAAGTCTTTTGACTTGCAGTTTATTTTAAAAAAAATATGTAATTTTGGGTAACGTTTACATGCATTTTTACTGTTAACTTCTTTTATCTATGGTAGTCTGAAAGGAGAGCAAACTAAAAATTTAATCTGACCTTGTACTGCTCAGCCATATAGGACAGCTTTATGCTTCTGCTGCCAAAAAGTTCCACAAAGCATGAGGCCATAAAAAAGTGCTGATGTTGTCAGGAGAGTCACAAATGGCTACTTCATGGAGACCCATGACTGCTGTGCACTGCTGAGTTATGAACCTCAGCTGGTTACTTCATCATGAAATACAAGCAAGTGAGAGAATTTTCAATTTGGCCAATTTTTCCCTCTAGTCTGATCTAAACTCATGCAATTTAAGTAACTGTGAAACTAAAAGCACGTTCTGAAAAAAATACAACTCCAGCTCTGTTTACTTACAGTGAAAAGAACGAAGAATCTCTGATTCTTTTCTCCCACACAGTTATTGACCCAGGGACAGTGGTGATCCATCTTCCGGATGCATCTTTTACAAATACTGCGGGCAGGAGAGAGAAGATGTTAATGCATGACACACCAACTGCTAATGCTAATGTTATCATTAATGTTATATTGCTCCTCTACAAAATTGGCCACAACAGCTTTACAGACCTGCAGTGGTGTGCCCTCTCAGGCTTGATACTGCAGCACTTTGGGCACTTGTAGATGACCTCACCAGGCTTTAGCTGCAAGCTCTCCATGTACTCCTTGGTTGCGTTGCCCTTAGGAACTGCACCCTGGAACAGTCAGTCAAAGACAAATGCTGTCAGTTATAAATAGATGTATTATGCCATGGGCATAGAGAAGTCAAGCTGTGTCCTTGTGCATGCACAATTTAACAACTGTTTTTATTTGACTATCTTTTTATTCACCCTTATTTTATTGTACTATTCCATTTCTTATTGTAAAGCACTTTGAGCTACATCTCATGTATGAAAAGTGCTCTATAATTAAAGTTTATTATCATTATTAGTTTATTATTATTATTTTTCTAGGCTTGTGAAATAGACTAAAAACACCCATTACTTGTCCAATAACTACTGGTCTTTGAGAGTTAAGTAGGACCGTATGTTTGATTTTCACTGAAATTGCAGGAATACTGAAACACTACTGGTAATTTCTGTGGCTTGACACAATGCGTGGTATGATATGTAATAATCGGGGCATCTATTTGCCCTGGCAACCTACAACGTAGTATTACCTCAGTAAATCACAACTGATCAAACTACCAGCTAAAATGAAATACAGAAATAATAAATAATCTTAAGACTTTTACAGTTTAGACGAAACCCTAGTTTGACAGACCACTGCAAACCTTCTGTGTGCTATTTCGGGCTTTTAAATGGAGCAATTGTTAAGGCTGGGCTGTTGGGCTACAAAGCACCAGCGGAGCTGTCATCAGACATCTAGTTTCTCTGAGTCAATGTTGCAGCAGCAGCACTGACAGTATTTGACCTACAATCCCCTGTAGCATGAATTGGCTGAATTCACCAAGACTAGTCACAAACTATCAGTAACAATGCAGAGCAATCCCTCTGGCACTTACTTTTTATGCCATCACCCACTCCAGTAAACAAAGGCACCAAATTATTGATTGCTTGGGAATATCACAAGGTGTCATGTCATACAATAGAATTAAAAAGCTGCTGTCCAGGGAACGAAAGGCATCAATTTAACTTAACTTTGAGGAGAAAACTTTTAAACTTTGATGAATCAAATTGTTTGACTAAAATTTGAAAAACATTTCTGATGGGCATGGAAACAATAGTTTATGTGAGACCCTTGTGAAAAAGGTCCAAGAGCACTCACAGTTGTTCACATGTAGTGGAAATGTAAACACTAAGTTTCTGACTTTGTTACTGAGTCTTTAATTTAATGGGAAGACTTGGCTGAAAATTTCCAATACTGTTAATATACTGACTAGCAAGTTAAATTGTTGTGGCAGATGACACTCAGACAGTTTAGGAGGTCGCTCTACACAGGGTTCTCACACAGCGTGCCCTCACACGCTGCCCCTCAGCTTGCTGTCCCAGATTACATCAGTGAGTGACTTGAAGTGTCTGTGCATCCTGCTCGTGCTGTAATAAATACAGTAAAAAAGTCTACAGATTACATATCAATAAAATCTTATTTAAGTAAGATCATTCTTTACACAAAACGCCGGTTTTGTTTTAACTGTAAATACAGCATCAATTCGTTTTTGATGAGCAACAAATGTATAGTATTACAAAAGCTTTTTTTTCTCACTAACTCTATCCATGTTTTCTCTACCTCTCTTACTCTCTTTAACATCCTTACCGGGTCAGTCAACATGGTGCGCAGATGCGAGGCCAGTGCAAGCACAGCCAGAGAGTTGAAGGTGGCCCCGTTCAGGAGCGAGTACCAGAAGCTCTTAGCGGGCAGCAGCATGACAAAGTTCACCACGAATTCGGCGTACAGCACCAGGAACCAGGTCATGGTTGCACACACCATACCACAGCTGTCCTGAATGAACCAAAGTGTGCGGTTCCCCACAGTGTGGCCTGCGTGGGGACTCCCAACCATCACTCCAGTCGCCAGGCTCCCCGTCTCGACATCTGAACCTGCCGACAGCAGCGGGTGGTGCTGCTCCATATCTCGCAGTCGGTGGTTTGAAGACTGCATCCTGCCCTTGGGAGAGGGGGAATTTGGAAGATTAAATTCAGGATTTCTGTCTCTGTCTACCCACAATAAAATGGAAAATACTGTATATAGTGTAGTTATTTCATACATAATGTTTTCACAACTAGTGTTAAACTAAGATACACAAATGAGAGGCAGCATTTTATACAAAGCTTAAGATTTCTGAAAAATGACTATAGAGGGGAATTGAGAAATGAAAGACAGAGATAGAGAAGATTATAATTATATAATTATATATAAGGATGGACACTTGACACAACAGCTAATAAGAAAATTATACAGGACTTTGTTGTTGGACAGACAACCATCATCACCATCCCTGCATCGCTCTGCCACTAGCAGGGCAAAGAAAATGTATAAACAAGGGTGGTTCAACCTTGGACTCAACTCTTCAAGCCAAGTGCCCTTTGAGTCATGCAGCTGTTATTACAAGAGACAAGAGTCATTGGAGGTTTCATCTTTTGTATTCATGTCAAGGTCACAAGAGAACCTTCAGGACCAGCCCAAGAGACCATGTCCACTGCTTCAAGATAAATCAATGGCTGGCCCAGTCCCTTTAGGAAACTGATCCTGCAGCTGAGGTACATGTGTATGAGGAATACAGGCTAATAATAATCTGTAGACCCAGTTACCTGCTGTTGGCAGCAGCACTGTGACTCTCTGAGACAAAGTAAACCCATAAAACAAGGCTGTACCAAAATATACTGAATAATACGTGATTTTTTTGTGTCTTTGGTGTGAGAAGAAAAGTCAGTATTCTTACAACATAACTGCAATGGGAAGTTTTTAAACCCAATTTTTCCATATGATACAAATGAACAAAATTCATTCATTCTTTCTTTTAAAAGACCACTACAGTTAGACACCACTTTAATGCAATAAAACACATACTGTATGTCTCCACTTAATTTAATGTGAAGATGTGTGTTTGCTCATCAAGCACAAACACATTAATCTGGGTCTGTGTTCGGATCTGTGTTTCCCTTGCAACACAGAAGGCAGGACATGCCATCTTATCTAAATATGCTGACACACAATCTTGAAGAATTTCAGCTCTATATGATTCATCGAGGAGTTTAAATCAGTTTCAAAGCTTTTCCTTGATGACTACTAAATTAAGGTGGTGAATGATGATATTAATGAGGGTGTGCTGCATATTCAACTGAAAAAGGATGTTGCTAAATAGAGACAGTATTGACACATATATATATATTGACACATATATACACAATACAGGAAAGACTTGAGTTGTGTTTAGCACAGTTTTACACTTTATCAGCCATACATTGTTTAATCATTAGCAAGCAACAGAATGGACCTAAGTTGTATGGTAGAGGTGATAATTTCATTTGCTGATGTAGTGACTCCTTTCTTTTGCTAAGCAATTAAAGTAAATGAGACATTTCCAGTGAAATGTGTGGTGCAGAGCTAAGCTGTCCGTCTTTAGCTGACTAGCCAACCACACTGCTTTCTAAACACCACACTGCTGTTTGTTTCTGCTTGCATCCAAAGACTTTCCATGTCAGTGGGTGTCACTGAAATTGCTTGCAATACTGAAATGCCAAAGGGGAAGAGATGGTTTTGGCCTGTAAAGCTGAAACCCCAAACCAGAGACGACGTCTTGCCACATAGTGATTTCATGGTAACTGGTTCAAAGTAATGGATACATACTATAAAAATGTTAAAGAAAAAAAAAACAGCTAACTTATTTGTTTCTTGCACAATAAACATAGTAGTCTGATTGTACAATTATTACCTCATGAACTCTGCAGAAATCCTGTGTATGCTTGTCATGGTAGGTGTCACACCAGTGTAAACTGTCCCTAGAAAATGTCCCATTGTTCTATATTTGAATCTATATTACAAACTTTAAATTTGCTTCCCCTAGGCTACAATGCATGAATGCTATAAGACAGGAGAGCGGCTTTGAATTCAAACACACATTTCACATAGAGAATTTGAACAAAGTGGCAAAAGCCACTTTCTAACAGCTAAAACAACTACTGCAGGTTTAATACTGGGTCATTCCATGTCAGCTCAGTTCAGAACTTCTTCCAGTTCATGTCATGGATTTTCTAAATATATCAAAGGAATTTTTGAAGTTTGTCCCTCTCAGCTAAATTTAATAATTTCTTCTTTTCACTGCACTTTCACTTGGGTTTAAACTTGTTCTGAACATCCAACAAACCATAAGGGTAATTTACAACATACATTCATGTCACTACTTGCTGCCAAATGTTTTACAGTAATTAATAATTTTAAAAAAAGTTATTTTGACTGTATATTTTCCCCAAGGAAGATTATTTTAATTTCCTGGAAATATTTTTTTGGGAAAGTGCTAAAATACATTGCAGATATATGAAAGGTTAAAAGATGCAGTCAGGAAGCAAAGAGGGGTACGACATGCAACAAGAGACCCTGGTTGAAATCGAACCATGCCTCACTATTTTGTTTACTAAGTTTTCTTTTTGAAGGATATCAGATAAATTACCTGTCTGGTTAAATGAAATCCTGTCAGAGATAGAGACTTTAGATACTACTACATATGTCATAGCACTGTTTCTTAAACTGTTGGAGGATTGTTTTTGGTCTTGCTTTTGACCATGATAATTATTTTTTAATTCCCAAGTGTGACCCATTGTCCACCTACACAGATATTTTCACTAGGTAGTAGCTCTCTTCTCATTTTATTACACAGTATTAAGTACACAGTACTACGCAGTTCCCCCTGACTTCCACCTGACTAGAGGTATAATTAGTCACTCACACTCTGTACGCACTGTGTCATGTACCTCTACATGACATGTGCAGGTACATGGCAGCTTTCATCATTTAATTATGAAAGCAAAGCTCAATTTCCTTTTTTTTTTTTTAAAAAAAACAAACATTTTTCTACATCGGAAAGATCAAGGCTGGAGGAAAGCACTCTCTCAGTTGACAGCCCCATTTCACAAAATGACCCAGGCTACAGTTTGTAGCATCTTCTAGTAAATAAATTTAACACAAAAGATCGACTTGCCACACACCTTCACTTTGCTGTAATTAATCACAGAAGCGTGTTGTAATGACAGGGAAAAAACAGAAACCCCTCTTGTCAATTGGGAAATATTGGATACAAGAGGCTCAAGCAGTAAAAATCAACTCGAGCTGTGTGGGGAATAACTCATGGCACATGCACAAGAGCACAGGCAGTCTTACGTGTATCGGGGTGAAGTTATATTGATGGTTGATATTCACAAAGCTGATGCCAGTTTCACCACAGAAGCTGAAATGCTCAGGTACAAAAGCCTATCGGCTGATTAACTCCAAACTGTAATGAATGTGATTGAAATTAATTCATATCACCAATGTTTGATGCCATGCCGTTTTCTGTGAAACAAAAGGAAAAGTTTATGGCATATTGATTTCTCCGTGGTCAATGAAAAGCAGGTCCATTAAAGCCACAGCAGCTGCTCGTCCAGCTGTCCGCCCTTCCCAGTCAGAGGGAACAAACAAGAGCCACTGGTCCCTCTCTCCCCCCCGCCTTATCTCTCTTCTTCTCCTCTCACTGATGTACAACCAGCAGTCACCTCAGTGTCATTCTGCTCAGATCACTGCTGGGTCACTCTGTTGCAGAGTCAGCACATACTAAGTCATAGCAACAGCTAGCGTGTACTGTCAGAAAATGTAAGATGAAACAATTGTGAAAGCCTAAAATACTCCTGAAAGAAATAGATTTCGATTTACTAAGTGATTTTATGTTTTTTTTTTCCAACTTGCCAAACAGTTTAATGGCAACATAATTTAATTTTTCCTAAAAAAAACAGAATAAAAACCAAAAATAAAATCAGCCCTGAGTAGAAATATTGACTCAACTTAATAAATCATGATTGAATCTAATGGCGAACAATGTTACAAGCAGAATCTATATGTGGCATCTCTGTAGAAGGGTTTAATCTACAACAGCCACAACCAAATAAAAACTTTGTATGAGATACCACAAGGTAGGCTCACCCAGCTGATGTAATGATAAATGTGTCTCACAACTGAAGTGCATTTGTCATGGCTAATAATATTTCATATATAAAAAAAAGCTACATCCATACACTATTCAACACCCTTTTCATGTATTTTTGAAGCCTTGTTTTCCATTTCTGGTGACTGATGGCAGCGAAGGCTTTTTATCCTTTCATTAAGTATAAAATAAAACAAACAAAACTCTGCATTCAAGGTTTTAGGTTTGTTTTGAAACAAACAAAAAAAATGGGTCACTAATGATGTCTCAAATAAAGAATCTCTGTTTGCAGACTGTTAAAACAGGAATGCCACTCTTCCAGCTTTTGCACTGCAGATAACAGATGACAAGAGTTTGGCTACTTTCTCTCTTTGCTAAAAAACATTGTGAAAACTAAATAAGTGCAAGATGAGAGGCAACCTACCTAATAGGTTTCCTCTTCACAATAGCATGCTGTGATGTATACCTCCTGGATCAGCATTGAGGATGAAATACATAAGTACACTGGCATGTAGAGTACCACCTGAGAAAAACATGCACAAAATGTGTTAAATCTCGGCAACTTCAGATTAACACACTCACTTGCCACTTCATTAGGTACAAATAGCTGAAACTAATGCAGTCTAATACTGCTCTGATTTCATGAAACTTAAAATGTTTTCTTAACATTGAAACTGTTTATATGAATGAGTGTAGTAAAAATATTAGAAACACCTCTCAATAAATTGCAGTGCAGTTTAACAAGCATCACAAACTGCAGCTGAACCAACAAGTCAACAACAGTTTCAACAAAAACCAAACATTATAACACTCAGAACAGTAGGAGGTATTGCAAGGCTGTCTTATTAGCATACATTAGCGCTTAGGTTGGGCAGGTAGACTTAATAAACTGGAAACTGACTGTATAAACTGAAAAGTTATCACACACTGCCACAGTTTGTATAATGCCTGCTTCCTCTCCGGCTGAATGAGACTGTGTGGTGTCCAGCATTTTGCAAGTGTTCCCGTTTTACTCCTAGGAAACACACCCATCGTGCCGGCTATTCATAGCAATGTGGTGACACTGCAAGTATTTTCTGCCAATAGTCTGTGGTGTAATCATGGATTTTATTCGACTGACTTGACTCTGAGGTGGTGTATCGTTTCTGTCCGTGATGTTTTAGTCACCTCAGTGTAGCTGAGGTTTCTGTCAAAACCACCAAACTACAGTAGTAAAACTGATGTGCAGCAACTGCTGACATATCCGACAAACACCATCGACACCTGCGCGTTGTTTTTGAAATGCTTTTGTTTTTGTCCTCCTCATTTCTGAAGACAAATAAACAACCACACCGATCGATGCTAATACCAAGCAGACACATGTGATAGGTTACTACACTGAAGTCTAACTGATATTTTCACGTTTTTTTTTACATTGGCAGAGGATAATATAGTTCAAAGGCTATCTAACCTTGAATCCAGCCAGACATACCACAACCTGAAGCACCTCAACAGATTAGTTAGCGAGTATCGACTGAGATTAGAGCCCTTCATCACATCGACGAGCCCATAAATCACCACCTTCTCATTTATCATCCGCCATCTGTGTAAATGCTCATATTAGTGAAGCTATCCCTGTCCAACCGCAATCCGTAAGCATGTAAACACCGACCTGGGTCTCCCTCCCTGCTGTAAAGATAACGAAAGGTCGTGACTGAAATTGAACACACACGCACCGGGCACAGCGGCTTGCTAGCCTGACACTTCACATACAACTGGACTGGCTGGTAAATCTCGCTCGCTAACTAGCCAGTGACGGAAGCTAACAGGGCTAGCATGCTAACACTGTCTGCGAGCGACGTCTGGAAAAGCCGAGCCTCCAGAGTGACAGCGAAACCACATACCTTGATATTCCTAATTTCTTTTGCTGGGGGCGTTTTCCCAATACATTGCGATGTCCCGTTTATGCTAAACTCCAGCCCCAACGCCACCGTACCCGCAGCAGCGGCTACACAGCGCTCTGCCAGACAGCAGCCAGTAACGACGGAGCTTCCGGGGTTCGCTTCGGCTTTCTACGGCAGCGTTCGAGAACGTCCGGACAAGGGCAAAATAATATTTGGTTAAACAGCACCGCGGCGTGGATTATCATAAGATTACACCCACAAAACTGCGATAATCCAAGCACTCCACTCGCAGGTGCTATTGTCTAAAGTCAGTGCATGGCAATCCCCGAGTAAACTTTGAGCAGCTGCACTGGATTGAAATACTTCTGTTTTAAGGGCTAATGATCATGATTAAGACCATGTACACATTGTAAAAGGGCAGCTGTTAAACGTTTTGAGCATGCATAAACAGCGTATGCCTGCATGTAAGGAGATATGTATATATAAGCAGGTTGTATACTGTAGCCTATGTAAGTGTGCATGGATGTATGTTCTACTCAATTCTATGATGTCTAATAGGCATATGTCTACTCTTTTTGACTGATTATATATTAGTAACCTGTTACCATAAATTAATGGTTTGTGGCTTTGAATTACTGAATAGTTAGATTAAATTTCTGAATACATCTTTATTTAATTGCATTATGAGGGAAAAACAATATTTTTGATTGTACTTCAAATTTATGCAGAAAAATTTCAAATGTTTGTCTCGTAGGTTAAAATTACTGGGTATGTTTTTTTTCCCCCACCATTCCAAGCAGACATTCAGTCTCATTCATTTCCATATGGTATAAAACAAAAAAAATGGGGATCAAACTCTCAAAACTTGAATTGTGAAAACTTTTGGAGTGAACATTGAGTCTGCATCAATTTTTGTCACACGTAAATATAATAGTTGTATGGCTACTTTTTCAATCAGTCTGTACTTGAACTGTTCTGGTGCCCCAACCTTCAGAGGAACAGGCAGGTATAGAAAATGAATGAATATTTTACAGTCCTCTGGTTTGCCTGATCTGAACCCAGTCTCTCTCAAAAAACCTTGAACTTCACCAAAACCCATGCACGATAAATTTAGTAAAGCAGAAAGCTGTTACTGTCCTACTCTCGATGAGACTAAAACTTTCAAGCATGTTGCACTTCTGGTCCGCTCAGTGATGTCATGACAGATAGGCCTACTTCTGGGATTAACAGATGAAAAAAAACACATGGTCTGACTCAGCGAAATATTTAGCTTGACCTGAGCATGGTGTCTTGTGGTCACCTGGGGACAGATGACCACTTGTAGCAGCATGTCCCCAGCAGGGAGCAGCAGGACCTCCCTGGCAGCAGTCTCTGCCCTCACGTGTCTCCCAAGAATGGATTATAAAGCCAAGACAAAGCAGCTTGGCCCTTCCCTGCCCTGCGTCTGCAGCTGCGCAGTGAAAGCTCAGGGCTTCTGCCCGCTCTTGTTCTGGTTCAGAGCCAATATCAGCTGTCTGTTTTAGAGGGAGGGAGAGAAAAAATACCCAGAAATCCTCTAAAGCAGCTTAAAGGCTGAATCAGGGGACTGAAGCCCTTTCCATTTCCAGAACTACTTCTCTCTCTCCCTCTCTCTTTCCATTATAGCTGGATGAGCATCTGACTGACTGCCAAAGGAGCAACCACCGTGACATGTAACTGTCTGCTGCATCTTCCTAAAGGCCATCCCCACCTGATATACATCCCCCCAAACATCTAAGCAGTGGAGACTGTGAATAGCATCTGAGACAAGCAGGGTTTTTTGATTTTAACTCTTGATGTAATCAGGAGTCTTGTATCCGATTAAATAATGAATGCTAAGTGCTCATGTAACAAATAAAATCTCTTGCCGGGGGGCCTTCGGTTCCCATGAGCATTATTATTTTGATGCAGTCCCCTCCACCACCCTTTGTTGACATGCTGGGTTTTGGAGTGAAATGAAGTGAAGCAAAGTGGAGTGGAGAGCAGAGAGGTTTGGAGCGAGTATTTGATGTGACTGTAGCTGGTCCCCGTGTCAGTGTGTCTCTCTGTGTGTGTGTGTCTGTCTGTCTATGTGTGTTGGAATAAAAGGGAAAAGGAAGATGCAGGGCTTTGCTTACATCAGAGGGGATGAGAGAAAAATGCATTTGCAGAATGAGGGAGAAAGAAAAACACAAGCAAGAGATGAGCAAATAGGAGAGTTCATAACAGGATGACACAACCCGAGACCAGTGTTAGCACAGAAATCTGTCAGCCAGTGGAGCCTGCTTTATTTTCATTGGGCCTGGGAACAAAGCCACAGCTGGGTAGTCTCACTTGCTGGCAGTTTCCCAGATCGATCAGAATGACAGATTAAGATGTTATGGGTGTTTAAAGAATGTGTTATCAGTCGTCCCCCCCCCCAAGATGCCAGGCTATAACACCATGTGTGTAATCTTTAGGAACAATACAAACAGATAAGACACTGTTAAGATAAAGTTATAAAACTGAACTTTATTAAGGAGTTTTTGGAAAAATCTGGAAAATAGTCACCAGTGTTTTCTTAAAGAAATACTTTCTTGGCAAAAGTTAGGAGAGGATTGATATCACTTTCACAATTACCTGTAAACATGACACTACCACCAGCAGCCAGTTAGCTTAGCTTTACACAACAACTTGAGACGAGGCGGGGGGTGGGGGTTATTTCTTCTCCTGAACTCCTTAAGTCTTGATGCAGTGTGTTCTTTATAGGTGCTCGCTGGTGGGCAGATTTTGTTATCTTCAGAAAGAGTCAGGCACGCTGTTTCCCACGATTCCCCTTTGTGCTAAGATAAGCTAAGCTAACCAGCTGCAGGCCGCATCTTTGTATTTAAATGAGAAGTAAACGGATCTAGAGAAGTGAATAAACTGTTGAACCATTCATTTAAAGATAAGCAAACTAACTAAGAATAGTTTCATTGCTTGCACATCTCTTTGTGGCCCAGCTGTATGATATACAAGCTGCTCTGAGAGACATCAGAGTGTGGAGCAGTGTGTTGAGACTCATAACTTCAGGGAAATATCTTGTTCAAGAAAACAGGAAAGTCTTCATTAATTTTTAAAAGGAGAAGTACCTCAGGAGAAGCTGCCTTGGTGTTTGACTTAAATGATGCTACCTGGCATCAATTTATTTGTGGTTAAGAGAGAGAAAGAAGAAGAAGAAGAAAAGACATGGGGATTGTTGCAGTTGGGTGACAAACATGATCGGTATATACAGTCATAGGAAGTATGTACGATATTAAATAAGATAACAGTACTTGATTTAGCTGATCTTAAAAAAGGGTATAGGGAATAAATTAATACACATAAGTCTATTGAATAGATATCACACATGTTATCTGACAGTTCCTGAGTGAGATTTGTTAATTCTTTAATCCATTAATATGTCAGTTTAATCATGATAACTGAAATGAAACCTTCAGATTGAGGATGAAGATGAGTTATTGTTGTGTTCTCTCTATTTATAAAGGCATTGATTGCAGGATGTAATATTTATAAATCTGTATGTATGCAATTGTCAGTGGCATGGAGTTCAAACATCACATGACCCGGTGCCTTTTACCGTCCAATTCTGCTAATGCAATGGGGTGACTGCCCACAACCATCTGTCTATATGCTGTATATATAAAAGAAAAATGTATGCATTCAAACCCTCCTTCAGACCCATAAACAGAACTGAGAGATGGCAAACTGGCAGAATATCAGAGCATATGTATGAAAGTTGCCATTTGCCACTTGTCCACAGTGGCATGAAGACTGACACAGACCCAGGCCATGATGGAATGGCCTTTAACCTTGCACAGGCTTATCCCTGCTGTATCCACCTTCGCCTCGCCCAACCACAAATCCAACCCAGAAGCCTTTTAGAGGGGATTTTCTGAGAAGGGCAATCTGTTGGCTTTTCTAAAAGTGCAAGAGTAAAAGAGACCTTTCACCCTCCAGGCCATCAGCTTTCCTTGTATGTTTATTTGCTGGGTGAACATCACAAAACGCCTGGCTGGAGTGTAATGAGAATTACAAAACTGTAACAGATAACAGCTCAAGATTGTTAAAGGTCACCAACGTATCTCTCTTATTAACTATTGAGTGCTCTTACAGTGTATTGTTGTGGTGGAGCTGAATGTCTTTTGAGGGTCTGGTGAAGGACATGCATTGTTTCCTCCTTTCACTGCATTCTATTTTGTGCAGAAAGGGACAGGTACAATGGAATACATTAAGGCTTCAGTGAGAGGAGCCATCGGACCAACAAATACCTCCTTCACACACATGCACGCCACACAATGCAGTGGAGAGAGACAGGAAAGGTGGGCGACAGACAGTCTGTGAATGGCATGGGTCCTGTTGGGTCTGTTATGCTAATGTTTTTTCCCCAACCATGTTCACTCTTGCCAAACCTTCCATGGATTCTCCGGAGTTTACCTTGATGTGACAGGATTAGAGCTAAGCCTTGACCCAGCTGGTGCCGGGGATCCTTTTGGTTCACCTCAGTTTAGCACTGAGAGTGTACTATATACTGCAGCGCACTAGAGAGGCTTACCCTGCTCAACATAAAAAAACAAAAAAACAAAAAAACATCCATGCTTTAGTCAGCCCATTCATTATGACTACTGGCTGAGGAAATCTAGATTCTGTTATTTAATAAAGATTTTCTTCTACCTTAGCACAAAGACTAGAAACAGGGAGCGAGAAAGCTAACTGGGTTCTGTCAAATGCAAACAAAATCTGTTTACCAGCACCTCTATATATATATTATAGCAGTGATATTCAAAAAATTAAATATCGATAACAATGTAATAATACACATAGGATAATATCTTGATGGCAGACGCTCGGTCTTGTAGATCTTTTGTTTATCAGTTAATCTGGTTGCCTTTTCACTGTCCATTTCATGTCCAAGTTTAAATTGTTCTTTATATGCTTCTGCACAGTTATGGTTACAGACTCTCTCACAATCTCCCTAAACTCATATATTATTTATTTGCCAAAAGCAGAGAAAACGCACAATGGTTAAAGACAAATTTGACTTTAAGCAGTATTGTAGTTTTTTTCAAATTTTCTACAGATATTGTGATAATATTATTATCCTGAGTTCGTTTGGCCATGCACGATAATTGTGTTGTGAAAAACTGATAACACGACAGCCCTGAGTAAAAATCATGTAAAAACATTAATTCGCTGTTTTCCAAGTAGTTATGGGCCGGACTATTCCTATGTGCTGGGTCCTGACAATCATGAAATACTCACACACAACTTGTAAAATGTGATTCATAAAATCTTCAGTCTCTGGTTTTTGTATCAGTTTAACAAACAAGATATAATGTGTTAAATGCTGAGTTCAGAGGTGCTGGTAGATCCATTTTGACTTCATCTTTAGGATAACAAAATAACAAAAAGGTGGCTTTTTATCAGGTTCAGTTTGCTTTCTCACACTCACATTACACACACACACACACACACACACACACACACACACACACACACACCACCCTTCCTGAGTGCTACATCACATTTTCCACAATCAATACAAAGTTTATATGAGAGGCTTTTATGGTATGGTAAGCTTAGCTTTTATTTTCATGGGGAGTCGAGAGAGGAACATTATTGTGTGTGTGTGTGTGTTTAAAGTCAAGGCTGAGTGGAGATCCTCCTCAGTCTGGACCTTCACAGAGTTGAAGCGTGAGTCACGGTTCACCCCACTGCTGCGTGCTGCGCTGTGTAAGGGACCACATAGTGGATGAGGGACATCAATAATTCAACAAAGACAGACTTCCTCTTTCTCTGGTTCTCTCCGTCCCTCTCTCTTTCCCCAGTGCTCTGCCTCTGTTTCTAACTGACTGAATCTTCCTCGTGCTTCCACAAACAGCCTCCACCTCTGGGCTCCCTCACCCCCCTACCTCTCTGCTCACCATCCCAAACCACTTAAAATAAGCTGCAACACGCTTCCAAATCTAAATCTGAGGCCCAGGCAAGTAATCTTTGGCTTTTAAGGGATTTTTTTCTACACTAGTAACAAGACATCAAGTCAGCTTTTCGTGATCATGTAAGATTAAACAGGCTTCAAAGATTCTGATCCTGTTCTGGACACTTTATCAGCAGTGGTGAGCCTCACTAAGTAAGATGTAAAACTTGGAAGAGTCTAATGAGTGGTGAGTTTAGGAGATGATATTTTGATCACACAGTAGCTCAGTGGTCTATAGTCACTGCAAGAAGGTCCTGGACTTGAACCATGCATGTTAGGTTGGACTCCAGAGTAATTCATCAGTAAACATTTAGCTTGGATTCGTTTTTGTCAGAGTAACATCATTGTTGTCTGGGTTGTTTGGGTGAAGCTACCAAATTCACCCCAGTCTCACATTATCTGTGAAAGTATAATGTTCAACGCCATGATCTCAAGCAAACGTCATGGAAGGTTGGAAAATAGTAGGGTAGTGGTTAGCAGTAGTAAAAAAACATACAGAATATAATATCTTGTAAATTAGCTAAAACATGTAAAAACGCCAGCATGATATGACTTGGTACATTTGACGTTACAGTATGACCATCTGACAGGTGGAACAAATCCAACATGCCTTTTGTTAAATGATGTAACACAGATACATTTCTGATGCGACATTTAGTAGTGCCAAAACATTATGGTGACTGTAACAGCCCAAACTTGGTGTCTGCCTTATCTCGAAAGAATACGTTGATGTTAGAGGAAAGTGCAGTCAGTGCAGGAGCTTTTTACTGGGATTATCAGGAGGGCTGACAGAGGTTGTTCAAGAATTTTCTGATGTGTTTGTCCAGGGCATTATTGCGCTTTGAGAGGAAACATCTTTATGTCTGTCCCCTTTTGATCATTATCTCTCACTCGTGAGTGCCCGTGAGCTCCATTTCCTGCCTAAAACATTGATTCCATATGATGAAAATGCCCGAGGGAGAGACACAACCTCCATTAAAAGATACATTAGTGGGTATTATACTGCTAATCCCAAGACCTTTAGGAACCTGATAATCTGGATTATGGAATTTTTAGATCATTTTATTGCAGCAGTTGTAGACCCCCAACCATATACCAAGTTATTTTTCTCTCCTTTGGTTTCCTCTATATCTCGACCTCTTGAATCTGGGGGTGCTTTTGCTCATCTTTCATTTTAATTCCAAGATCCTGGTGTTGTCAATACATGTCTCTGCCAAGCACACATATATTCTTATTTCAGGACAATGCGTGGTATCATATAGTATAATCCAAATTAGGTTTTATGAAAAAAATATTTTGACACAATTTGTGTCCACAGGGTTGAAGGTTAATAGCCAGCTCCACTCGGTGAGCTGGGGGCTTTGCACGTAAAAATGTGAAACAAATTTAGTCTTCGGGTCCCTGATTTGAACAAATATGGCCCCATTTACAAATGGGGGAAGAGATGGAACATCTCCAAATGCTGTTTGATAATGGTGCCACGTTAATAAAGTCTGCCATCCAAGGAGTCCACCCAACAACCTGGACTGTCATTTTCAATTTACAGTATTATACCTCTCACATGGTCCACTTAACCTGCCTTAAACACATTATATGTAGTTTTCTGCCACTAGGAGTCCCTTAATCAAAACAATAACAAAATATGAAGGTTGGTGACATTGTGAAGAAGTGTGGGATGATGGGAGTTGTTGTCTTCACCACCATTGCTGTCATTGCCGTCAGCTTCCCTTGGTTAAGATTCCTTCAGTGTCAATCGTTCAGGACATTTTTACGGAGAGCTGAATTATCTGTAGAGGCTCCTCCTCTCGAAAGCAAATGGACCAGGTGATTAAAACTGGTAAAAACATAAACATGAATAAAGCAGTTTCACGTTAAAATCAGTGTTTCTCCAATGTTCGAAGGACACAGGAGCTCTTGGAGGGGGGGGGGGGGGGGGGTTCTTGGATATCCTAAACTCCTTAATCCAGTTATAATTCATAACTAAAAAATGACCAAGATCTAAAAAGTGTGTTGTAAAAATGTAAATTAAAACTGTGTAAGAAGTCAATTTTGACCACTTCTGACAGACAACTACAATGCTGATACATTTGCAAAGAAGATGTGATGCCACTGACAGGCCACCAAATGAAACGGACCGTTACCTTGATTAAAATCACATATTTCGGTAGGTTTGAAAACGGATGGAAACATTTGGGATACAGTATATAACATAAGTCTAGTTGTCTTTAAACATTGTGGAAAGGTCACAAATTATACCTTTAAGAGTAATTGTTTTGAAATACTATCTGATGCAGGTCAACTGATCTCTACACTACAGTTTGCAATGAAATTTATCTGATGTTCTCCATGTCTTGGATATTCAAACTGTGCTGCCAAGATCTTGACAAATCAATGTTTTGGTAAACCAAATGATGGTTGGGTAAACCTTGGCTTAATTTTATGAGATATGCAGGTCAAGTCTGTTTTATTTTTAATTTCATCACTGTAAAGAGAATAATAACATCTGGAGCTGCTCCTTATCTTGTTACTCTTCTCTGTGTAACAGCCAACCACAGAGAGCCCCTGCACAGGAAATCACAGTTTTCCATGATGTGTTCACTTAGAGCAATCAGACCACAGCAAGTCTGACTCATCCTCACACTTGAATCTAACAGACCAGCTTATCAGCAATCTTATTATAGAAACGCAGAGAGACAGACACTGCAGCCAGTTTTACAATGTAATCCTGCAATTCTGCCTTTATGCCATTAGCAGTTCGATCTAAAGGTGACAAAGTCGAGACTGAAGAGATTGAAACTGTCAACAGGGTGTGGTACATACTTTTGATTTTTAATTCAGGATTGAAATAACTCCTTGCAACATACTTGCTATTTTTTTTTTTATAAGGAAAGACATCACACTGTGTAAAATTCAAAGATCATCAAAAAAATTAATTGTTCAATAAAAAAACAAGCAAACAAACTTGGATGGATGCATTGAATTAGAATAATATGATTTCATAGTAGGCTTCACTTTAAAAAACACAAACAAGAAATTAGCTCTATAAAGGCCATCAGGCCTCCTCTAATCATTCACGTTGTTCTTGCAATGAATCAAATCTCATGAATTTTTCTGCTGACAACAGCTGAGCTGAAAGAGCATATACAACACAGGAGACATTGAGAATCACTGTTGATAATTCAGTAACTGAATACCTTGTGGAGAAATAACTGAGGAGCGCCTGCCAAGAGGTGAGAGGTTGCCATGGAAACATATTGAAAGGAAAGAAGATCCATTTGCTAAGATCTTAACAAAACATCTGACTCAGCCCAGATATTTGTTATTAGTCATATTTGCCAGCAGTTCAGATAAATGGAGTTTACAGTCTAAATAGAGCAGAGACACATATACCAAGATTACATTTATCTTATAAAATGGGCAGTTAGTGTAGTGTGCATGTTAGTCCATAGGTAATTATGCACAAAACTGATAACGTTTCAACGAGTTAGTGAAACTGATCTTCTTCAAACTAGGAATAAATTGAATGAAAGAAAAAAAAATTCCCATGCCAGGGAAAATGCCATTTCACGTAAAATAAGCCACCCTCAGTTCCTCACGCATCCTCTGCACTTCAGTCCATTAGCTTGACACTGCAGTCACTGGATCATTAGGCCTCATCCCCTTCAATAATGCAAAAAGAGCAAACCAGGCAAACACCACACAGCCTTATCTGCCTCTTGCCTCTTAACACAGCAGGATTCAACAAGGTAAAGAACACATTATCCAACCGACAGGGTGCAACAGCTGGCATCCTCCATGGCTGTAAACTGTGCGCTGGCGGGTGTGTGTCTAACTGACTGTATGTTGTGCAACTATGCAAAAAAGTACAGAATAAATGAATACTCGCGGTATCACTTATGCACTCATCTGACACAGTTATGATCCATTTCCTACACCACTGATAAAATCAAGCAAAAGAAAAGGTAATCACATGAGAGGAGCACTGACAACAGTTGCTCCTGCTTTTAAACCTGCGCTCCTTGATTCTGCAGACCTGAATCTCAAAATCACATCAGCCTAGTTAACATCTTGTCAGCCATCAGCCATTGCTTCACTTAGCTCCGGAAATAGCTGTCAACACATGCAGGGATCCTGATGACAAATGGCAGATAGGTTAGGGCTTTGTGACTTGACATCGCCGCTGAGAGGCATCACAGCCCTGCCCACCTTAGGGACTGAGCAGCCAATGGCAGGATGCATTGACTGCGCGACCAAACCAATGGGAGCAGGGCTGCTTTGTTCCCCTGCCTGCCTCTCCAGCTGGTTGCTGAATGGCTCTGTTTTGTGCGCACATGTGACCGCGGAAGGCGCTCACTGGTATTTAAACATCATCGATTGGGTGCTGAAGTGGACAGCTCCCCATCCAGATTCACTATCCAACACCAAAACACAATGGCTGGTTTGACTCCCAGTTACATGGTCGCTCTGAAGCCCCTTTCTCTTCTTCAACTCTGAATGAAGATTCTCCATTTTCCCAGCCGTCCAACATCTTTCAGTATTTAAGGACTCATTTTAAGCTGCCGACGAGAGAGGCGCCGTTGTAACTACACAAACAGCAGTTAGGTGGATGTTTCGACACCTGTAGCTGAACCTGGATCGCAGTCTCATAAGAAAAGGAGGAGGTTCGGATTGTTTCACATCCATCTGCCTCCATCCGTCCTGCAGGAGAGGCGCTCCGGCGCCGTTTGATCTCGAGTGGTGAGGCGCAAAGGTAGTCTAAAGCCATAACGGACGCATTAATTTCTAAGCCGCTCTCTGTGCCTGCTTGCAGACAGGAAAGAGCATGGATAGAGAGGCATTTGCTCTGAATAGCGCGTTGAGGGGATTTGTAGAGCTGGGGTTGTGATCCCGTGGAAACTAAACTAGGGACAACATCTAAAGCACTATTACTGACAGCTCGCCATTTCTCCTCAAGCCTCTTTTGCTTATTTCGTCGTTTTGAGGAGGATATAGATAATTTTTTTTTTTTTTTTTAAAAAGAAGTCATGGGGAAAGAGGAGTGCAAAACAATGCTGGACGCTTTGAACAAAGTGACCGCCTGTTACAGGCATCTGGTCATCGCCCTGGGAAGCACCTCGGACTCGCAGAACCTGCGAGAGGAGCTGAAGAGGACCCGCAAGAAGGCCCAGGAGCTGGCCGTGGCCAACAGGACTAAACTGACCTCTCTGCTCAAAGACAAGACCATCAGCAAAGAGGACCGGGCTGAGTACGAGCGCCTATGGGTGCTGTTCTCGAGCAGCATGGAGCTCCTGGAGGTGGACATGAAAAGGTCCCTGGAGATAGGGCAGGATTTCCCCCTCAAGGTGCCGACGAGACACCTTATCCAGACGGGGATGACCGGCAGCACCACCACCGTGGCGGCCCGGGCAATGAGCGTGCAGAACATGAAGTACGAGGCGGACAGCAACATCGACACGGCGGACCTGAGGGACCTGCAGTCCGAGATCTCCCAGGTGAGCCAGATGATGGAGGAGATGGAGATGAAGGTGCAGGTGGCGCCATGGGCCGTCGAGGCGAAGCAGGAGGCAGGAGCGGAGCTCAAGTCCAACATGAGTGTCGGAAATTCCTCCGTGGGTGTCATCTCCATCTGCGAAGAGGAGCCGAAAGAAGAGGAAGGCGGCGGCGGCAGCAGGGGTTCCGGCGTCGGATCGATATGCGCCGTACTTGTGTTCTTTGTCATCCTTACTGTCGCCGTGGTTCTGGGATATTTGGTCATCAATATGTCCTGAAGTGTCACCCTGAAGGATACCCTGCGAGGCTGCCCACAGGAGCGACACCGTGGGTACAGAGCCGACAGCTCCACGACAGAGAGCGAGCTTTTTGTGGGTTTGAGAGGAGCTGGAAAAATGTGGACAAGTTATTAATCTTTCTCGGATTCGTGAATGTATTGGGCGGAGTTGAGAAGTTGCACTAGATAAAATGTAGAACAATATAGCCACTCGGGGGAACTGGACGATGCACAAATAAGTATTTTGAAGGGCCAATGGGTCGTGTATTTTTGGAGGTGGGGGATGAAAAGACATAAAATTACGTGACAGTGTCTGGCCATCAGGATGATATAAACAACACGTAATCCAAGTGGATTAGTGGAAAAGCTCAAGCATAAATGTAGCCTGCTGTTAAGTATTCCCCCTGATGTGCTGCTGATTGATGCTTTAAATTTATGATTTCAATCCAGCAAAGTCAGATGTGTTCAAAGGAGCAGGGGTGGGGTGGGGGGTGGGGGGGGGGTGGGGGGCATCTAGTCAGAGAAGTAGGACCACGTAAAACTAATACAGCCACCGTCAACAGTTAACCTTTGCTCTTCACATCACACAGACTGGATGTGAACGAATCTGCACTGTTCTCCACACTTGTTAGCACAGTTTTTTAATACATCATAAAATCTGTATAGCCAGATTGTAGTAGGCCTGCATCTTACTTCATTGCATCAAATCACAATGTGCTACATGAGAGCCTTTGGACCTATGAGACTTCCAGTCTTTTAAAAATGCACCCATTCACTGTAAGCCTGTTCTTGTTCCTTTACAGGTTCTTTCATGCAAACAGTGTTGAATGTATACATTGCAACATGTGAATAGAGGGTTTGTACATACAGTCTACTGCTGTGACAGATAATGTACATACTCAAGTATATTTATTATAATAAAATTTTGAAAACACACTTGAAAACCTGCTTGTAGTTTGGAGAAATAGTTCCGCAGGTGCTTTACAAGACAACGCCAAGGCAGTTTCTTGCACAAAGAATGACCATGCAAGAAGTGAATGACACGTTCTCTTATGCGTATGGCTTTGGGATATTTAAGCTAATGGTTTTAGCCCAGTTTGACTGCATATATCAGATGTGCACAGAGATATTTTAAGTAGAGGATTATAATCTTAGACGTAACCACCCTGGAGTTAAAATAGTGCTTGATTTAAAGTGGAAAGGAGACTAACACAGATACTTTAACTCCCTAATGGTTTTAGATGTAAGAGTCTTTGAGGGTATTTTTGGAATAGTACACAGGTGAGCCAAAGTCCATACTGTGCTATGACTCTTGGGTGGGGGTGGGGGTTGGTTGTCCTGGACAATGGATGGACACAGATGGGTCCAGCAGAACCAATACATATGCTATCTATATGCTATTAAATACCAAAGACTAGCTGATAGCTCACAGCAATAAAAAAAAGCATTTCAAATACTGAGTCAAAATAATTGTGGAGTTTCAAAATTGAATTTTTTTTTACTAAAATGTATTCATGATTTATTTGAAACAAATCTCTATGTGGGTTTTACAGGTGACACAATAGTTTGCATTTGAATTTTCAAAACTGGAAATGGGATGATTAATCCACAGTTAAATTAATGAAACATTCTCCAATTCTATAGTAAATTAACTACATAATTTACTTACTTACTTTATGGTATATTATTATAATTAATAAAATCCCACACTGCATCACCGTTTACAAGGTCTTTGGCAGGAATAAATTTAAAGCCAAGTTTAGGTGTTCTATATTAAAGATATTGGCAGTACTTTAAAAGCCTGTAAAGTGAGTTGTTAAAAAAAATACTGGTAAGAAGTGTTGAGAAGTTACTACGTAGTATCTGTAAGGATTCTCCAAAACAGAGTGACCTCAGGATAAATAAATCCATGTTTCTTCTGATCTACAGCACAGCTGCTGGAAGACATGTTGTTGTCATCTTCATTTCACAAATACATTTTTGGATTTATTGCTAATTGTGCATTTTATTGAAAAGTCTGTTAACATCATAACTGCTTGCAGCCCAACAGGTGCAAATCAAATGAGCTGTAAACTGACTCTAATGATCACATCCCCCATTTTTATACAGTTATACAGTAAATAGTTTCCAGGCGTTTAAAGAACATTCAGCCTTAGTTGCAGGCTGTGAAAGTATATAGAGATCTCACAAGATCAATTTGAATTACAGCCACCCTCCTCCTCAAAGCAGAGGCCCGACTCCTTGTGGGAGTAATGGATTCACTGCAACAAAATTGAATTTTTCTTAGGCCTATAAAAAACTGGCATGTGTAAAATATTCAAGTTGCAGATTGAGATAGCAATCTTTTGGGACATTAAATGTTTATTCCGCAGACCACTTAGATGCCCTTCTCTGTGTTCCAATGTGTTTTATTCCTTGCCGTCTCTCTCTTCTCAGCCCTTTGAGGTTTGAAACCTGTGGAAAAACATTAATAGAATATTGTAAAAAGATAACTGGACTCCTTGTGGCGACCACAGAGCTGAGCAGACTTTTTTGGCAGGACTTTGATGCATGAAAATCAGTGGCATGCTCTGCTCACATCTAATTCACAGTAAGCTCTCTGACATCTTGTTTATCCCCGTTGTCATTTCACAGGGGCGCTGAGCTCTGCTAACAGTGAGTCAGCTCTTAAAATTCACCACAGACTTTCATTGTCATCCAGAGATCCAAAAATATAAAGGTGATTAATTAAACATGAGGAAGAAAGGGAGGAGACTGAAACAGTGGAAGGGATAAAGCTTCCTGAAACACTGTGCTTTAAAATTTGTCCCTCGCGCTTGCTCATGCAAAAGCTCTACTTTAATGCAACTTTGAGACTGTTTCTGCTATGCTGAAATGATTTTGTTGCAATCTCTGTTATGCAAGCTGCTTCTCAAAATAGCCACAGCATTAAAGTTTTAGAGTTATGGGCTTCATTAGGTATAAAAATTTACCCTTTACAGGTGAGTAAACCCACTTCCACATCCACAGTTATTTGGGGGCCTTTAGTTTGAACGTATGCATGAGAGAGCTATTTATTTGCTTCACTGTGTCGCTTGGAAACAAATAAACTGAGCAGACTGGTTCACTGAGAGGCGAGCTGCACACTTGGCAGAGACAGACCACTGCATCATCACCTCATCTGGACGAAGTTAGTGGGTTTCCAAGGCTGTGGGTTGCCATGGAAACCCTCAATGGACTCTCCACCGCAAACAGCACAGAGGATTGAGCAGTGTTATTTCAACTCACCCCCTCTCTGACACCACCATCCTACACACACACACACAGTGCTCTGTGAGGACGGCGGACAGGGGACTAAACCTCATGTTTTCTAATGCAGACAAATTAAATGTGTCAAAGTGTGCCTCATTGTTTTAGGAGAAAATGGTTCAACCAGGTCAGAGTGACATAAGGGTCGGATCAACACCGGCAAACTCTCTGCACATTAGCATCGTTTAAAAAAGCAGAAACATACTGAAAAACAGAGACCTGGTTATGAGTGTCATTGAACTACAGTGACCAGAGTGATGGTGTGTAAATTGAAATTGCATCTACACGGTTACTAGCATGCTTTGTGACAGTAGATGTGAAAATTTGTCAAGCACCCATTGGACTCATTATTTGACCTGTTCCATTCAGTTCATACCTGATGTGCTTTCACATGTAAATCACAAACCATAAGAAGATGTAGTACGCATCACCTAAAAGCAGCATGGGACAGCATCAGTAAAAGGATCAAATTAATAATGAATAAACTGATGTGTTCAATTATAAATTACTTTGTAAATGGCAGACACAGGGTACAACCCATTTGACAGAGATTATTTCTTAAGAGTATATAATTTGCCATGGATACTGCTGTGAGCAGGAAAGACACCCAAAGGTGAAAGGATGGAAGACTTGCAGAGCCCCACCACTGACATATGCACTCCTACAGTGAGGGACCACCACAAACACACACACACACACACACACACACACACACACACGCACACACACACACACACACACACACCACCCTTAGCTCCAGGTGTTGTCTCTAAATCCCTTTGATATAATTGGTAGTCGGCCTGTTACTATGGTTACAAGCTAAATTTGGTCAAAATAAAATGATTACATTATTATTTTCTGTAAAGTGTGGAGCAAAGTAAAGTGTACAGACAAAGTCTGAACAGGAAACTATTTAGTATCTATTTACATGTAAAACTTGATTCTGAACATTTCACCACATGAGTGGACCAAAGAGGTGGGGGGCTGTGGGGATTACGGTTTATTGACACAATAAACAATAACAACATCAGTCAGATTTGAGGTCCTTCAATCAGACAAACCCCAAAAGTTCACACTAAAACAAGTTATGCGTGAACCAACCCAGAAATGAGTATCTGGGTAAAACCAAAACACTAGAAGTCCTGCGTACACTGAGTACAATAAGGCATCTTGCATTTCACTTCACTTTTAAGCACATAAGCCTTTTTTTTTTCAGTTCTCCTTTTTCACTCCGGACCATCGGCCATCCTGGGACCTCTCTCCTGCTCTTGGCTGTCAGTGCCTCATTCCAGATGTTTTGGATCTGGATCTCGGTCCTCCAGGAGTCCCAGCCTCCCCCTTGTCCCTGTCTTCTTCTGTGTGCTTGTTTCCTTCTCCTAGACATGTGACTGATCCGTTAGGGTTTTGCTTCTTTGTGCGTTTGTGTAGTCTGCCCTCTTTACAGGTGTTCATGGTGGAGAGGAGATCATGTGGCTCAGGTCTTATCTGTTGGACCTAGAAGTTGCTTGATATCATCCCACATCATATTCTTCATGTTTGTTTACAGTCTATGTGTTGTCCTGATTGTTCATAGTTCATGGTGTATGTTGTTCTATTCAGTACACACATTTTGCATGTCTGTCCTTGAAGAGGGCTCCATCTGCAGTTACTCTTCATTATCTCTGTAACGCCTCTTGAGTCAAATTTGTGAAATTGAGCTTTACAGATAAAATTTGACTTGACTAATTTATCAATTGTAAATGCATCAGACAAAAACAAACAACAAACAAACAAAAAAAAAAAACCCCAAAACAAGCAAGGAAGCCAGTGAAGGGTGAAAAGAGACAAGCAAACCTTTACAGTCATTAATACAGTCTGGTGCAGACTCACCCAGAAAAACAAATCCAGGCTTATCCATACATAAAAATATTAAAGTAAATCTGTTTTGACAAGGCTTTTTTTCCAGTACATTTTCAGAATAGTGTCGGGGCAATTCAAAGCTGACTTTTTGGGTCATGTGTCAGTGGTGGCTGAACAACCGGCAGTAGGTGGTTGTATCTGGGCGTGATGGTGATCTGTAGAGTTGTGCTATATGGGTCCAAAGTCACCATGCGGTGTAGTGCTGAATCATCCTGAGGATCCTCCAGCTGAGAGTCTGTGCTTGTATCCACTTGAGTCTTTCCTGAAGTGTCCAACGGGTACAGTTTGTCACCTGGGAAGAGTGGAGAGCCCAAGGGAGCAAAAGAAAAGAGCAGACAAAGATATGGGAAATGAGCAAATGATCAGGCTCTGATCACTTAATCACAGAGACCATCTCATAAAACTAATGCCTAATAGTGTTAATATTCACAAAACCCAGTACAGGCATATGTCATATAATAAAAGGGCACACAATATATAATTCTGATCGATGGTTCTCAAGTTTTTTCACATTAAGGACCCCTAAACTGACACAAATTTGACCACGGAGCTCCAGCTGACAAGATTTTTTGCTTTCAGATGTTTTATTACAGAAAGTGTTTGAAACCCGAGACCAAAATAGTCATACGTTCTGTCACTGTGTTTCTTATGGATGGAAATATTGTGAAAATAAATAATTCCCCTTTTTGCTAGGGACCCCAAGGGTAGCTCGACATGGTTCCTGGCGGTCCCCTGCAGAAAGGGGGACTGTGAGAACCACTGTTTTAGATCATGAAACATCAGTTTGGCATTACTGACTGCTGGTTTGAGTGGGGATTACATAAAACAGACAATCAGCACCTGGAAGCAGTGAGATGTGGTGTTCATCTTTTGAGAACACAACAGGCAGCCACTGTTCGCAACCCTCTGTGGCACGCTGGCTGGCAAAGTTGTGGAGGTCATTCAGCACAGGGAAGCGACACATGCGGCTGAGCTCATAGAACTGTGGAGGGGCGATCCACAGCTCCTGTGCCCGGTAGCTCTGCAGGACCTCTGAGGGCGTGGACCACTGAAACACACACAGAGAGTGTTTTACAACTGCACAAGTGACTTTTTCCCCCTTTATTTAGTACATCAAATGGCACTTCATAATATAGTTTCCTTAAACTTGATCAGCTGTTATAATTAGCAACAGAAACTGCACAATTTTTGCGTAATTGACACACAATGAAAACTGAATTCAGAGATTTTTAATATCTTAAATTATACGACAACTTCTGAAATCTTTTAACTTAGAGCAAAGGGAAACTTTTGAACCATATAACTGGAAGCAAACTGAGTCATTTGGGGAAATGGATTATATCAGTTTTCATTTCAAAGACATGCTCAGTCATCTTCTGACCTGTTATTTCCCAGAATTGTTAATAACACCTGTTTTATCTGTGCTCTTTGGTTACATCTAAAAAAAAACAAAAAAAACAAACAAAAAACAAAACAAAATAAAACCAAACAAAACACATGGAAATCAGCATGTTTGAATTGATGATTTAATTCTGATAAGCTTGTGAGCTGCAGCAGCGGTAACCTTTAGGTTACTCTTTCGGTTCAGTTCACTTAGCCTTTTAAATCCCACCTGAAAAACTAGATTTTTGAATTTCATTAACTATTTATATGACTACATGATAGCTTTGTTGTGTGCCTATTTATTTTCACGTTCACCCATTTCACTGTATTCCTAAAACAAACATCTGGCAAGCACTTTTGGTCAGCACTTGATGTGTTTTTAAATGTGATCAATAAATAAACTGGCTTGAGTCCCGCATCACCTGAAAGCGCACTATCTCCTTTTCATCCTGCAGCGTGTGCGGGGTCTCCTGCAGGCAGCACATGAAGAAAGCGGTGTCAAACCTCGTCCCACCGTACCGGCCCACTGGAGTCAGCCAGTTTCCCCATTCGTGTAGAGCCCAGATGTTGGGCAGCACCTCCAGCTCTCTGCACATCCTGATGAAGTTGGAGGGGTTTTGGTTCACCAGAGCCCTCCACCTGGTGAGCTCACTGCCGCAGTGTCGTGCTCGGCCGGCGGCGCCTTCCTCCGGGTGGGACACGACCAGCAGCACGCCAGACTCCTCAAACGTCTCCCTCAGGGCGCAGATCCTGAAGGCGACATCTCCCGGGACAGGAGAGCCCAGCTTCAGTCGGTCCGTGGCAAAGATCGGGGGTCTGGTCTCCGCCGGTTGTTTGACACTTCTCAAACCAAAACTGGGAGAATTTCCGAGAGGCTTGAAAACGTCCAGCCACTCACTGGAGAAGTCCGCAGGGTCCACCATGCCCCCGGGAAACACATACGCATTGGGCATGAATCCACTTTTACTGCTTCGTTTTAGCAGCAAGACGTCGTAATCAAAGCGGGACCTGTGCGGCAGGTGCGCCCGCCCACAGCCGCCGCCGGCCGGTGAGCCCCCGGCTGTCCGCGGCGTCCTTGACGGCAAACTGTCCGCAGCGAGCCCGTGGCCCGCGGCTAAAATGAGAGTGGCCGCCTCCTTCCAGTGCTTCAGAGTGGTGTTCATCCTCAAACTGCGACCGCGATACTGTCAATCTTCACTCAGTGTTTCTGAAAGTTACAGTCCTTCGTCCCGTTTGTGGCGGGGGTGGAAGTGACGTAGTAGAGACCAACGCAAGCTGCTATCGCCCCCTACAGGCCGGAGGACCACAGCGCCGGAGGCACACCACCAGCTGGGCCAGGAGGGTCAGACAGCCCAGCAGGTGTCAACTGAGAGGGGGCTGACACTGGACAATAACACTGCGTTAGGTTTTTTTGTTTATTTATTTATTTTTTACTCAAAGATTCATTTATTCATTCTAAAACATATCATACACTGTAATATTGCACATTTGTGATAAACCATGTAGCCTAGCAGATGAAAAACTGTGTTACGTTTTCTATCACCGAGCATTATATAAATTAATTTAAATTTAACAGCATGTTAGTGCTGCCTTGTAATTGTAATAAACCTTGTTTGGATCTAAGATGTTAGAGCGCCCGCACACGGTCTCTAAACTGTGCACACACACAAATTTAGGGGGAAAATTATTATTTATACATCGTTTGTGCAACAGAGCCTTACACCAGGATGTTGGGACCCGTCTGAGCCCCGTTTCCCCCTGTCTGTCACCTCCATGGGCCTCGGTGTCTGGTATGGGCAACCGCCAATCTCAATGCCTGCACACAGGAACAACACACATTAACCTCTCCCTCTTAGGGCACTGCACTGCAGCTCACACACAAAGCATCCCCACAGGGCACACCACACTGCAGTACTGCAAATTGAATTAATACACTGTGCTATTTAGGGCACACATGCAGCCGCTCACAGGCGTCTACAGCTCGCTCAGCGGCGCCCTCAGTCCCCATGTAAAGGCCCTGGCTGCGTCTTAAAATCGACACAAATATGCAGTGCAAAATAAAACAGGAACCTGTCCCTAACGCCCTCTGCCTATCTTCACCGCCGGCAGCCCTAAACATCATGCGAACGGCAACCACAATGAGTGCAAAATAAGCGAGCGAGCTCGGCTGGGCCTCAGGCCTGTACCATCCACCGAGAGCCGCTTCCCAGAGCACACACACCTCTTCTCCCTGCTCTTTTCATTTCTCTCCTATTGTCTACCACAGCCCCTCCCTCTCACAGGTGCAATCGTTTGCCCTGATCCTCTGAATTCCTCCCCAGCGCACAGCGTCACTCACTACATGACCATTCATTTCCTCTGGATGCTGTTTTGATTAAATGATTGGTCTACAATCCAGGGAGAGGTGTTTCTACTTTGGTGTGAACTTAACCAGGTGAAAAAAAGTTCACTTCAAGTTTCACTGACCAGAGCTACAATAATACCAAGAGTCTGACCCATGGTCCATGCACATTATCACCCCCAACTCTGTTGCTGTAACTTAATAAAATGAAGTATCAAAGTTTAGTAATTAAATATAGTAAATTGTTACTTTCTCGCAAAGCAAAACTTCTGGGGGGAACAGTTTCTTCCTAAATTAGTTAATCTGCAGCACTGAAAGCACACAGTCTTAAAAGCCTGACTTTGTTGCTGTAAATGCACTTAGTCAGATCTTAAGCCCCCATGAATGTGTCTGAAACTTGCAGTCTGTTATTGGTCATAAGTTCTTGTTCTCAGGGTTACTGAGTTCATATAAAAATGTGTTCTTGTGTTAGCAGATTACCGTGAGTGGGCAAGGCTGTCTGTCTGCAGCAACTGTGTCAGCAGCAATTGCTCGAATTCTCATACAGGCCTCGTAAAAACATTTGTGCTTCAGCAACTGCAGTCACCAGAGGGAGTCAGTATCACAAATCAATAGAGAGCTGGAAAGGTAAACTACCAGACTGTTGTCATTTGGCTGTTTGTGGATGTCCTGTTTTTCTGAGGATGCCATCGTTAACACAGAAATTGAATTCTAACGTAACTGTTAAATGGAAAACCAGAGTAACTGTGCGAACCGTGAACTTATTTCTGTGTCACAATCATACTACACTCTGCACATTCCACATAATGTTTGACTTTAAAAGGGTGAATTACTGAACATTAATTTTAAGTGCTAAGGAATTCAGTCTGACCTACAACATGCTTTGCAGATATGTCACAGTTTGTGTTGATAAGCCGTATGCACACTATTGAAAACAATCGACAGATCTGTACATTTGATGCACAGCATACACCTTTCTTTTTGTTCAACCATATGGAAAAATTGTTCTCATTTTTAGCTCGACTCCTCTCATTTCAAGGGTTACAATAGTCTGCATCTTAAGATGGAGTTAATACACTTGTATAAGCAGGGTCAACACCTGGATTAACACACTTTGTTGTTCAAGACAATTGACACTGAATCGGAGACATGAGTATAATAAAGTCTTTTAATACACTGATAAATATTTTGGCTCAGGAAATAAACAGAAAAAGAAGACCATTACAGCATGAAATGCAGCTTCTCTAACAGGGAGAGACTGGTGAAGGTAAACAGAGGAGAGGGAGGGACAGAGTAGGAAGGGAATGTTACACACAAACATAATCACACACAAATGTACATGCGCACACACATGCAGAGGTGTCATGTGTCCGTATCAAAGAGGCTTTGTGAAGGAAGTCAGGCTATGTAAGCTCAGAGAGGAGGAAGAGTTTTCTGACTTTTGAAACAGTGTAAAAAAAAACACACAAAAAAAAACCACACACAAAAAAAACCCAAAAACGATGAAATGTCAGTCATATTCAACTTTATGAGCCCCAGTTACATCTTCATGGGATTGCTGAACAGCAGATGAACCACATTGTCTCCAACACAATTATTGACAGAAAATGTGGTGGGATTACTGTATAACATGGTTTTCTCAGTGTAACCTGCCATTACACCTGCATATTACCTATAAAGTAAGAACATATGAGTGTACTGTCGGTCAAAACAGTCCCAGATTCCCTCTTCTTTTACTAGTGGGAAAACCGGACACCTCCACTCTGAGCAGTGCATTTCATTAACTCAAAAACTAAGCTACATTTGCCTTACTCTCCCTTACTGTCTTTGCCCACCTCCCTTTTCATCCAGGGCTATCCAGGAGGTCCAATCGGATATGGGAACCTCCCACCAGAGGAGTGTGTTCACTCTCAGGGAACCTCAGGTTTTCATTTGCATCAGACATTCCTGCTTTCCTTCATTTGAGAGTTCATTTCACCGTACACCTGGGTTTAAAAAAAAAAAAAAAGCATTCAAGGTCCATGGAGCATCACTGAGGTGGTTTTAGTCCCATTCGTATGTAAGTGAAAATTTTGTTATAAAATGTATTTTATGTAATATAACAATATTTAATATTTATTCATGTTACAATATTTATATACTTTAGTTTATCAAGTAGCACATTTTAGAAAGTAATTGTCACAGTCAATTCAGCTTTTCACTACATTCAAGACAGAACAAGACAGAATGTTATGTTAAACATTTATATTAAAACAACAATTTGAAGTTAAACATTATCATGGGGAGTGAGTGTGGGCACCAGCATATCTATCTATCTATCTATCTATCTATCTATCTATCTGTCTGTCTGTCTGTCTATCTATCCAAGGAGATACAAAAAAAATGCCTTTGGTACATGTACTGATTAAAATGCACTGCAGTGTCATTTGACTTAAAATCCCCACACAAACAATGGTTCATACAAGATGTATGACTTCTTGGAATTTATGGTGGCCGTCTTATGAGGTGTACGTGAAAATCCACTCTAAACCAGAATAAAGAAGTTTAGCTGCTTTTCAGTTACAAAGTCTCTCTAAAAGGCTAAACCTGTCAGTCTCTTCCTGAGCTGTGACACTGACACTTAGTGTTATAAGATACCACTTGGTACCACTTTCTAGATGATGACACCTAGAAACCTAAAGAAACACTGTACAAAGTCAAAATCTAAGCAAGATCTGGATCTGGATCAGTGCCTGAGAGGAATAAAAATCAGTAAGATCAGAGGATTAACAACGTCAATACATTTGTTTTGGGATGGATTTTCAGTGAGTTGTTTTGCTTGTGTGAGCCCCATTGTTGAGCTGCTGGTAGCAGGGCTGGGTGGTTGCATGTAAACCTTATCATAGTTACCTCGTGCACTGGGTGATGACCTTTGATAAAGACAACAGAGATTAGATTAGATATCTTAACTATGCAAATAAACCATTTGTCTTGTAAAAGTTAATGTATGTCATGTAAAATGTGTGTCTGCATTTGTTTTGTTTTGGCCACTAGCAAACAGAAATGGATGAAGAAAGCATTAGGAGGAGGAAGGAGTCGCAGAATGGCTGCACTGGTCACAGTGTGGACTCTGATACCAAAGACAAGTCGCCCGTGAAAGCCACTGTGCTTCAAAAAGATGTGAGTGTGTGTGTGTGTATCTGTTTGCCTGTCCTGTGTGGGTGTTCCTGAGAATGCGCCTCTCTAGATGTTCACACACTAGGATCCCACCATCCGTACCTTTTTACAGCAACGGGGGCTGGGACTGAGTACCAGGCAGTACCACTACAACCATCTCTACATATTAACTCCACAGTGATCCACTCAGTGGCGTTGTCCAGGCCTCTAAGCTCCCTAAGGTCAATTTGGGGGGACTGTGAAGGTTTCACTGGATAAAATAGGATTATTATGCCAATGTTTCTGAACAACTGATAATGAGCATTTCCCGCTTTCCCCCTCACTCTACTAAAGAAGGATTTTCGATGACAGGTTAGTTGAGATGGAAAAAAGGAGCCTATCATCATTGATTTAAATCAAAGACGTGCGTCTGTGTGATGGATGAATTTAGATGAGAAGTATCCGACCAGTTAAATAACCAAGAATCCCATGACGGTGGTCATTAGGTTTTAGTGTGCTCAAATTAAAAAAAAAAGTCTACACTCAAGCTATTGTCTCTGCGAGGCCATATTTATGAACAGTGATACTTTGAGCTAAATGCAAACATCACCATACTAACATGCTAACAATGACCATGTTAACAAGCGGGTTTAATGCTTACCATGTTGACTATCTTAATTCAGCTTGTCAGTGTGCTAACATTAGCTAATCAGTAATAAATAAGGAACATATTTAGAAAGTAGACCAGTTAATGTTTCTCAGCTTGATATTAACTTTTATTAACTCATTGAACCTTTTTTTTTTTTTGGGACAGTGGAAATCACTCTCATTCTTGCCATGGCTAAAACAGTAAATAAACACAGTGACATTGTGGCTGTAAAATAACATTTCATTATTGATTACAGCTGCTATAACATTTTTATATTAGTTGATGTCACCTAATCTGAGGCGTTGGCATGACTGGATAAAAGCAAGGTGGATCATGCATCAAAAATACAGTAGCTTACACACAACTTCAATGAAGAACAAACAAACAAACAGCAACATTCCTGAACACAAACCTACAACAAATGTAACCCTGAGATACTATTGGCCCATTTTATTTACATAGTCTCCTTACAATCGAGAAGCAGACAACATGAACCTCCCATCCCAAATTGTGTTTCTGTCCACATGACGAGTTAAGTTTGGTGAACTTTTGTGAGTGGAAGTTTGATGTTGCTTACCATTTACCTTCGGTTTGTCCTCGAACAAACAAAGTAGAAGTAGATGACTGTGATAGGCTACTTTATCACAACGTGAATCCCAGGGTGTTTTAAAAATTGACAGCATAGAACACGTAAAAATAAAAGTTTCCTCCAAACAGTTTCTGGTTGAATTGCACTGAAGATAGTATTCAAGAAAGTTCAAATATGAGCATTTAAATAACACATTTACCTTTTGCTCTATGTAATTTTGGTCAGGTTGGTCTGCTGAGCGGCATCTGTCTGATTGTGGGGACTATGATTGGCTCTGGCATCTTCATCTCTCCTAAGGCTGTTCTGCTGTACACCGGAGCTGTGGGACCCTGCCTCCTCGTCTGGGCTGCCTGTGGTGTGTTAGCCACACTGGGTAAGAACGCCATCCAAACTAATACACCAGATCATTCAGCATCAGAGTGGTGCTAATGTGTTAGGAGCCAAATATTCTTTTTCATGTCTGTATGTAAATGATGGTGGACAAAACATTAAAAAAACACCTCTCCTGAAGGAAACCCTAGGTTGGGTAGGACTGCAGCAATTTGAGTGCTTGCTGTTTCTCAGCAGCGTGGAACAACATGAATACAGGACCATGAAAGACACAGACATAGAGATGAGATTGATCTGTAAGATACTGCTTTTATGGGATGATTCTAAAGCAAAAACATACACAGTATTTTAAAGTATTTATAAGTAAAACTTGATTCTAACTGTTTCTAACTAATTCTAGCTTGCTTGCATATGTGTGGCATCCTCCTCCCAGGAGAACATTGGAAACTAGCACAGTGTGTCTGTCAGACCAAGCAGCTGGTGTTTTTCCAGTGCACTCTGTCTTTGTAAACACGCTGTAAGTCATCCTTGTAATACTTTGACTGAAGGGCTGCGATGGACAGAATGACAACACTAAATGTGCATGCAGAGAAACTGGCACAATAAACTGTCAACAACAGAACTGCTTTGTCAGTGTGATTGTATGGCTGCCGTAAATTCATCAGGTGAAGCACTGTTCAGTTGCTGTGTTTTTGTATCTATCATCAATACATATATTAGATATATTAGTCAAGCTGCTGTGTTGTGCTCAGTTTTTTAAAAACTGAATAATGCAAAGATTTCCACATAGCAAAGCTGCACGTTAGGAACTTTGTTCATAACGTTCTGGCTTAGTGTGTTCACTTTCTCACAATTTGGATACATGGGACTTTGTCCTTATTTTCAAGGTGATAAAAGTTAACTGGTTTACAAGTTTGGCAACACAATCAAAAGTTCTGTGTCATTAAAAATGATGACCTAGATCAGTTTGTCTTTGCACAAACGTACTTATAAAACTTGTAATAAATAATGTCATGGGATTAATTTTACCTTAGTTTTTAGGTCACCGTGACCGCCTTACCATGCTTACTTGATAAAATCCCTGGGGAAAGACTGGACCTGACATTATCTTCAAAAATAAAAGAAAATGTGTCTAATTATTAAATGTGTTTAATCATTATATTACACATAAACTCTCACCAATTGTAAGCTTTAGTCTTATAGTCCACTGTCTGTCATTAGGGTTGCATTATTGTGCATAGGGATAAAGGTATTAACAAGGATTTAAAATTTAAAAATGACTGGCTTTGACTTCGAAGGTGTTTGGCAGAGACTTTGTTCTAACCAATTGTTTCTTAGTAGGAGAAAGTCCAAAACTTTCCTTGAACCTCCCACCTGGAGAAATTATGAAAACCACCTGTTAATTTGTTCTTACATGTCTCCTCTTCTCTGTGTTTCTCTTTATGTGTTTGTATGTGTGTCAACACATTCACAGGAGCCCTGTGCTATGCTGAGCTTGGCACCATGATCACAAAATCGGGGGGAGAGTATTCATATTTGATGGAGGCTTTTGGCTCCATTGTGGCTTACCTTTACTCCTGGACCACTGTCATGGTGTTGAAGCCCTCTGCCTTTGCCATCATCACACTAAGCTTTGCAGAATATGCCTCCACTCCTTTCTACCCCGGCTGTACTCCTCCTCTTGTTGTTACGAAGTGTCTGTCAGCAGCTGCAATACGTAAGTTTTACTTTAATCCTAGTTAGTTAATGGTTAAAAGCATTAAAGTGCGCATACAGCAGTAGTCACTGTAGACGTTATCGATCGTTTATCTGGCATCTAAATTGGACTGGCCTCTGAAGTCTTTCGTCAATAAGCTTCCATCAATCATCAAAACGTGTTCTGAATTAGTTAACAGATAGTGTAAATATAATACTAGTGGCATAGTGAAAAGTAACATCAAACCAACACTTAAGGCTTTAAAGCCAGTTTTCCCCTTAAATCAATGGCAAATTGTTCAAAATTACCTCAAAATTTATCTCAAAAAACACTGTGCAAAATGCAAATGTGAAGTAAAATTATTCAAAATTAAAAGAAAGAAAGATAACCTGGTCTAAGATATACTGGATGGTCAGTACAGATTTTTCCTGTGTGTAACGATAAAAACAGTAAGGTCAACGTTATGCAAAAGCTTTAAGAATCCAGTAAGAAAGGCGTTGAAAATAACAATTCTTTTTCGATAGAGGAAATTAATTTCAAATGTGAATGTACAAATGTTGTAATGCTTATTATCAAATTTCTTTTTTCTTCTCAGTGCTAATCGTCACAATCAACTGTTTGAGTGTCAGACTGGCAAACTATGTGCAGAACTTCTTCACTGCAGCCAAACTTTTCATTATCGTTGTCATAGTGATAGCTGGCATTGTTCTTATGGCTCAAGGTGGGTTCCTTTTATATCAGTCTCTTTGATGTAAAACTCTGCTTTTAAAGTTTTTCCTTCAATGTTTAACTGTAACAATTTATTTATGTACTGTTGCGTGTTCCCCTCCAGGAAAGACTGAGACTTTGTCAAACGCATTTGATGGCACAACATCGTCTGTTGGAGCAATCGGACTCGCATTTTATAATGGGCTTTGGGCTTATGATGGATGGTAACAGTTATACTTTACTTAACTTTACCCTTCAACAGATTGTATAGGATTGACCATACTGCACTCCTCTATAAAGTAATGCTCTGAAGTCCCTTTTCCTATTGCACCGACTTGCTATAAGGAGCACTGTGACCCTACTCAGCATCCAGTTTTATGCTCTTCGTCATGTGGCAATGGCAGCTGTTTGTGCTTTTCCCATGGTACACAACAATACAACAACACATGAGCCTACCTTCAAGCTATTTTCTTGCCTCTTCCGTACAACCCTCAGATAACTTTTTTTGTTATCTCCAGAATAGGCCATGTTCCACCGTGCTTTTTGAGCCCAGATACATGGCAGTGCAGTCGACTTTCTCCAGATTTAATTGCAGCTTTTTCCTCTGTTGTTCCCTTGGATCTTGTGCGTATGAGATCCATTTGTATAGCCATGGGACACTGTCTTCCCATGCTTGGCTATACTGAAAGGATGCTTTTCTGTATCTTTACTGACTCTGTACTTGCACAGTAATAGACGTCTTTGTTGATTTAGAGAGGTATTTGTGTATTTCAGGGCACCAGCAGGTGAAGCCTGTCACCACCTTCTCGCTAATGAGAATGACTGGTGGAGTTTCACATTTACTGACCATTTTGGGTTATGAGTTCTTTTCCTATGTCTTTTTCTGCACTGTAACATTGGGGTTTCCACAACAATGCTTGTGTCTCTTGTGCTGTGACCAGCTGGGACTTTTTAGTTGCCTCTGTCCGTCTTCCTCCTGGCACAGGAGTGTGATGCAGAGTACGATTGCCTGACTTAAGGTTTTTTTTTCTCACATTGGGATTACAGCCTGGGGTGCAAGTGTCAGGCTAAAACTCTTTCTGCTGATAGGGCTAATTAGAGGGGAAATACCATAGAAATACCATGTCACTGACACTGAAGATGCTGAGGGGGCACTACAATGATCCCTTACATAGGGTCAACGCTGCAAGTTAAACTAGACTTGGCTGAGCAAGTACAGGCAAATTTTGATATGATGCCCTGCAGAGGAGCGTGATAAGGCCTTTAGAGTTAGTGGATATTTATTGCTTCATCACAGCTTGGCTTAGCCTTTATTAGCAGTATGCTACCTTCAGAGCAGACACATAAAATTCCTTGTTTTTTCACTCCATTGTTTTCCCAGGAACCAACTGAATTTTATCACAGAGGAGCTGAGAGACCCATTCAGGTAAGAAAACGACGACTCATTGTTGAAAGACTGCAATTTTTAAGTATTAGTTTTTTAAGGTGTTCCTCTACAATTCAACTTAGTCAAAAACATGTTTTTTTTATTTATTGAAAATATGTAACGGTGAGTATACAAAAGCAAGCATATAGATAGAGTGTACACTGTAACAAAGTGCATACAAGAGGGCAAGTTGTTGAATAGATCATTTATATCAAGCAGAGCATATATCCTGTTAACATTTGGACAATATACAAGTTTCCCTCTTAAATAGATTTTTTTGTCAATTACTCTCAGGAACTTGCCACTGGCCATCCTCATCGGGATCCCATTGGTTTCTGTGTGCTATGTGTTGGTCAACGTTGCTTACTTCACTGTTATGACCGCCAATGAACTGCTGTTGTCTCCAGCTGTGGCTGTGGTAAGGACCATAGAAGGCTGCCAAGGTTGTGGAGAAGCTGAGGGCCACGAGTTCATAATGACTTTTCAGTTAAATTAAATGTTTGTCTTTTATTATTATTATTATAGATTAAACAGCTCAGTATTCATTTATTTGTCTTTTCCTAAGTATTTGTTTATGCTTCCTTAGACTTTTGGAGACAGAGTCCTTTACCCTGTGTCTTGGATTGTTCCTCTCTTTGTTGTCTTCTCCACGTTTGGTTCTGCCAACGGAAGTTGCTTCACAGCTGGCAGGTAAACGGGGCAACCATCATAATTTTGTGAGCTTAAAACTATGTGGTGTGTGTATTTATGTGCATGGGAAAGACAGCACAAATAAAGAAAGCATGAAGTTGAAAGAGAGAATACTGAAATGTGTTAGAGGTAGAAAAACTTCACAGACAAGAGGAAAGAGGTAGAAATAGGAAAAATGTGAGAATACTCACATTTCTGTCTTTCTCTTCGCACAGACTTTCTTATGTATCTGGCAGAGAGGGTCACATGGTGCAAATCTTGTCCTATATTAGTCTAAAGCGCTACACCCCATTGCCTGCACTCATATTCAACGTGAGTCTTGCATTTTTTAATAATTTGCTGAGGTATATGTATTTTTTCACTTTGGTTTTACCAGCTGACCTATTTAATGTTAAATGTCTGCATAGTCATTCATGGTGTTGAATAAGGTTTGTTGCTCTTAAAAGCTACTCAGATGAGTTCAGATGAATTAAAACGCCCAATGTGTTGGTTCCCTCGATGTGTAAACACAACATTTTCTCCCTTTCTCTTTCTCTGCTTCTCACTGGTTTCTGTTATTGTTTTAGGGTGTTCTGGCTATTTTCTACATTCTCCCAGCAGACATAAACACCCTCATTAACTACTTCAGCTTTGCTCAGTGGGCGTTTTATGGTCTGACAACACTGGCTCTCATAGTCATGCGTTTCACAAGGAAGGAGCTCCACAGACCAGTGAAGGTGAGGCTTTCTGATTGAGGTGCAGTTTTTGGAGGCCATTCCTCTTTTATATTGCTTTATCCCAACGGCCGTTTAATTCAAATTATTTAATATGTTACCTTGCAACTGTAATCAGTGTCTTTGCACACATAAACAAATATCACGCAGTATTTAACACCGTTTGCTTCAACTCATTTCTGCTGGAATGCTGTGAAAACATCACTGACTGGCTGGTAGTGGGACTGTGAATGTATCCAGACAACACTGTGAATCTACACATTACAATATTGTCAGCTGGACAGGTGTGACCCAGTCAACATTGCATATAGCAACCACAATAAAATTTGCTAATGGATGCAATGACACTATACAGTAGTAATTAGACACATTTTTTAAAATATGTTTTAGACTGAATTTGGATCTGTATGAGCTCATACTATTTGTTTGCAGTTGAAGATTTGATTTGAAGCTAGACATACCTGTGTGTGTGTGTGTGTGTGTGTGTGTGTGTGTGTGTGCATGTGTGTGTACGTGTGTGTGTGTGTTATATCACTTTTAAAAAAATTTCTTTAAGTTTTAGCAAAGAACAAATTACCTCCATATATCCCTGCAACTATCAGACAACAATCTTGAGTACTTTCTTAAAAGAGTTATTTGTTAGTTTTGCAATTGCTATATAGCCAACTTTAGCATTAAGAGCTGTTTACTTACAAGTTCAGAAGGCACGCACAAGTTCAGCATCAAACTTTATTCCTTTACTTGCCAACTGCTGTTTCCAGTGGTGGAAAGCAACACCAATGTTAACTCTTGTTTCTATCACATCTTTTCTTCCACTGAAGTTAGCTTGCTAACCAGCTAGCTCTTCTCCACACTTTCTGATAGCAACTTATTACAGCCTCCAATCTGCCCCTAAGGCATAGCGCTGCTCAGAGGGTGTATTATAACCTCGTGTCTTGTAAACACAATGATGGTTAAAGCTTTTGTCAAGTGACAATCACCACCTGGTCCCAGCAAGAAAACTCCCAAATAGCCTCTTTAAGGAAATGTTACTGATATTCTAGATCACTGGGTGGAAGGAGAAGTAAAAAACCAAACACTTGATCCTATGTAACTGTGATTACTTAAAGGTGCCGATTGTCATAGCAGGCCTAATGGTGCTGGTGTCCTGCTACTTAGTCCTGGCCCCCATCATTGAAAAGCCAGAGCTGGAGTACCTCTACTGCACTCTCTTCATCTTCAGTGGACTTCTCCTCTACTACCCCTTTGTCCACCGGAAGGTCAACTGGGCACGCAAACTCATGAGTAAGTTTACTTTTCATTTTTACTGAAATTCAGGTGCTGAATTTCAAAATTCATGTCATTGAAATATTTCCATTATATTGTCTTGGCCACCAGTCAAAATAAATACATGAAACACATTGTCATGTTGTGCTAAGGCCATGGTGAACCCACTTGATCAGTGCTTCATTCCCCTGTAGGGCCCATCACTGTGCATCTCCAGCTGCTGATGGAAGTAGTTCCTCCTGAGACAAGTGAATGAGATTGGACAGAACTGATGACCAGGCCAACTTGTGTTGCTTGATGTGAAACATGTCAGACTTTGTCCTGGAAACAGTTGGCTGGAAATTTGGCACCAGGAGTTGGATCAGGTTAATAAAATCAGAGCTCACTTCCGTTGAATAGCTGTGTTACAAAACTAAAAGTGCATGTACTGTGTTCATGAACCAGGGTAAAATGCAATCATGTGTCATTTGGGCTCAGGCCTGAAAAAATAAAAGAGGATTCGTGGTCCTAGAGTGTGTGCCACAGGAATACCTCTGCTGTTATTAAAATGTGCTTCTGTAGTATGATAATGTCTTTCTCCACATCACTTACAAAAACCTTTCTATAGTGATAGATAGGGTACGACTGAAGGATGTTTGGTAGGATTTTTATGGTGAATATAACCAGCACGTATAACAACACTTTAGCAGTCACATCAAACATTTCCTCATGTACTCAGTGCGCAATAAAGTTTTCCCTGTGCCAAAGATCACTTAATGTAGAGCTGCTAGATGATTTAGATATGCATGAATCTGCACTTGAGCAAAGGGAAAAGGTATACATTTTAAATGCATTATGGAAATGACATGAAAGCGCAGCAGATCATGTAACAAGATGTAGAAGAATGTTTGTTTTCTTTAATGATGTTTGTGCATTGTTTGATCAATAATACCCTCACTCCTGTCTTTCACACTGGAATGTACTGGAACAGCGCTGACCTGCTGTTTATGAAAGGCATTAATCTTATTGAGAATGAAGTGGACATGGGAAATAAACAATTTCAGATTCCAGAAAATAACTGCATCGTGTCTTCCTGACCTGACTGCTGATTTATCTTTCGAGTCCTAATAGTGTTTATATTATCTCCCATGGGGCATAACTCATAAAATTACCCTCAAGTGTGGACGCGTGATGATGAGATATATTAGGTGCATGTGCTTGGTTGTACTTAAGGTAACTGATAATGTTATGTCTCATCATTCAGCACACAGCTACAGCCACACAAGTAAGGAATATCACAAGTAGCAGCGTCAGACTTCGTGGACAGAAATCAACATAAGGAAACTTGCAGAGGGACAATGAGGCATCACAGCCTCTGCACGAATTCTTGGTTCCTCACTCTCAGATAGTTGACTGGTCTTTGTTGCCCTCTAGTGGCACTGAAAGCTTCAAACTAGAGTCAAACTAGGATTTCCCATGCGTGATCCCTGGTGTAAAAGTGAAGATTTTCTCCACTGGGTGCCAGTAAATTTGCATTGGCTGCGCTGAAGGAGAGGACATTTGCAGAGAAGCTGCTCACTAACTTCTGCCAAATTCCACTGGAACAGTTAGATGAGAAGCAGCATGTCGGTTGTGAGGCCTGCTGTGTTTGGCTCTGTTTAAATGTGCATGGTGTTTTTGGTAAAGAAAGCTGTTGTCCTGCAGAACCAACTCAACAGGTCCCACATTAAGACTGAATAAATGTTGACAAAATACAGGGCTGTCTCCTGGTGCTGACCAGCTCTAAGATGAGACACGTGCACATTGCTGTAACATGAAAACAAACGTCTGGGCTTTCTCTATCATATTTTCTTCTCCTAAATTTTTTGAAATTTTGCACTGAGTAGAGATCAGCAGTTGCAGTATGTTTCATCACTCTTTAATGGGCACTGGGTCCCAGGATGAAAGAAACAACATTTTCCATTTGGATAACAGGCTTTACCGGTCTTTATGTGATGTTGGTGCTTTTGAGATGATGCAAGACAGTGCTCCATTCAGTGTCAGTGGAGTTCAGGGATTTGATGGCATTACAGAATCGGTCCACTTATTTGTAATCGTAAAATATGACTATTCATGTTCAATGATCTACACCCAAACTCCCTTAGATCACAGGGAAATGTAAATTGATGTTTTTTTTGGATATGTGTGTGTATTTTCTTGAATGCCTCAGTGTGCCTGACAGTGAGGCATCATTTGCCCTAAAGCTGAAGGTGTGGGGGGCAGATAAAGCAGCATAGTCCAGTGCCTTGAATATAAGCCTGCTAAATAAGACTGGTGTGTACAAATCGTCACCTGTCCAACAGCAAAAAAGCACACAAATCTTTCTAGTCATTTTGTTTCTTTTGATTAGTGGTGGAAGAAGCACTCATCATTTTTAAGCATTTAAAATCCTTGGTAAAAGTTAAGAAGTGCATGAACTCAAAGTGCCAAATGAAAAAGAAGTGCTTCCGCAGTGAAATGTCTCCTACAACTGATATATTACCATATAGGACGTAGATTCTTAATACTGACGCAACAATGTTTAAGATGTATTTTGCTGTTACAGCTGGTCTCTGTGGAGCTAGTTTATGTACTTTATGTAGAGTTAGGTAGTTTAATCCAGTGGTCCTCAACCTCATTAGTCATTAGATAAACCTAGGTGGTCTTGAGGTGATAAATGGGAGAAGAAAGAGGGGAAAACTAAATTTGGCCACAAACATTTGTCTTTATTTTTCAGACCTTTCTCTGATCTTTCTCTGATCTTTGCTTTTTGTGAAATATTGGATAATCTGAACCCTGGGCCCAAAACTGTTCACTGAAACTATCAGAGAAGGTTAGAGAGGAAATGTTTTTTTTGGTGGAGCTGCAAACCAGTCATAAAGGTCTGAACTGTGGCAAAGGGCCCCAAGTTGACACTTTTTTTTTTTTTTTAAAGTGTTACAGGCTTCATGATCTTTTTAAATACAATATCTTAATCTGTAAACAACTAGTAAATGTACTTGTCACATAAATGTATGATGGGTGAAACACACAATATTTGGGTGCAAGAACCTGCAAATTTTACTTAAGTGCAGTTCTTCCACTTTCAGTCCACTTATCCAGTACTTTCCACCACTGCTTTGCGTGCACGTTTAGAAATTTAGTTTGGTACTTTATATTCATTACATTTCCTACTGTAAAAATTACCCTCGCACAAGAAACACTAGAATCAAGTGTACATACAGTACCTAATTTCAATTTGAATAACACCTCATTCCTAATATACAAAATTTCACATGCTCGCACACAAGCTTTTCTGACTGTGCATCGTCATTTTTAAACTTTCCTAAGAGGTGAGGAACTGGTCACGTAAACTATAAGTGCAGTCGCTTCCGTCTATTAATTACTAACTATTGCATGTCTTAATCAAACTTTGCAAGAGTGCAATGCTAGATTGATTGAACATTAATATGCTAAATATTCTGATGACAGCGTATGTGCACTCTAACATACACACATTCTGTACATATGCATGCAGCCTTGCCTACATGGACACACACACTCACACAGTACACTCAAATATCATCTCATTAATGGATAGACAGCTCTGATGAGAACTCATCTGCATATCATTTTCATCACATTACAGACTTTTCCAATCAGTTACAGAATTAGCATTTGGATTAGAACCTCGCAATCATTCAACGACCTTTCCAAAAACTGTATTATAATGTGTCACTAATGAACATATGCTACAAATGAAGTCTGTGATTGTTCTGATTGTTTTTGGATTCTCAGAAATAGTGCTTCAAGACTTCAGGGAGTAAAAAGTATTTGGTCGCTGATTTCAATATAAATTTTTCTAAGGCTAGCTCAAGGTTTAAATCTAAGATATTTGACTTGACTTAAACACTGTTCGCTCAAGTATGTTTTTTTTTTTTGCTATTATATTAGACTTAATGGTTAGATGTGCTAATAATTTCAGAGTTTAACTGTAAAGTGGCTCTAGAAAATGCACTCAGCTCACCGATTCTGGCACCTGCAGACAGAGTAAAATAGTCCAAATACAGGTGGGGAAGAGAGGCAAATATCACTTAAACATCCAGTAGAGGAGTCTGTTTTGTCAACATGACCTGTTTTCCTCCATCGGAGGGCACACTTGAATAAGCAGTGGCAGTGAAGTGAGCCACAGCCATTTCACTGTGATCCTTTTACAGCAGAGAGATCCACATCCATTTTTCCCAGACACATTGCCCAGATTTGAGGCTCACCCCCACCTGGCACTGCTCCCAGAAATGTCCTGCCATTGCCTTTAGTGTGAAGAAAATTATGAAAAATGCTTTTGGTATGAATTATTATGTTTCAAATGACTGTTCTCCCACAAATGTTTCATTTATAACTTGCCTGACAGCCTTTCTCTTGCCACTGTGAATTTGTCTTTCTTGTTTCATTCAGACAGATGTGAGGCCTACTGCTCATTCACTAAAAGCAACACTGTTTAAATTTTGATAAATAATGTCGCTTGTGGCATGTTAGGGGTAATGTTGAATGCTAACATGTAGTACAAGCAAAGAAGAGTCTCAAAGCCACTGAATTAACTCAGTTATGGCAGTTACACTGCAATATGTTAAGTTTGCTAATGTTGACTAACATTTGTCACCATGAGCTAATGGTCCTATTAGACCAAGTCAAAGCTGTAGCAGTGTAGCAGTGTACTGAACTGAGGGAGGGTGTGTATTATCACCTCCGCAAAGGAGGTTATGTTTTCACCTGTGTCTGTCTGTGTGTCTGGTTGTTGGTGTGCATGTCAGCAGGATAACACAAAAAGTGCTGAACCAATCTACACCAAACAAGCCATGGTACCATGTGCCAGGGAAGAAGCCATTACATTTTGGTGTCGATCTAATTGAGGGGTGGATCCAGGAATTTTTTCTTAACATTGCAAGATGGGGAATTTTTCTCGACATTTAAATGAATTTCTCAATAAATTATGTATGTATTATTGTAATGTTAAAATCTGACACATTTATGGTGTTGAGGTCTATGATGTTGTACAGTTTGGTGCAGATCCAGATAATAACCTAGATCTGGTGGAAGAAAATGTTGGCATTGTTGGAGGTGTGAACTCTACTGAGTGCCATTCTAGTTGCTTATGAATTCAGTTTTTCATTAGTGAGAAGATGAATGTGTTCTTCTGTGTTGCACAGCTTACTTAAGACTGCTTTATTTTACTTTACTAAGTACCAGTAAAATAAAGTAGGTGCTACATTTAATTGGAAATCCCTTTTCCATGATTGTCTTAACTCTCTCTCTCTCGAACCCAAACCATTTAGCATCCTCAGTTGATTTTCTCTCTCACACACAAGGCAAACCTGCTCACTGATCCTAAAAATTAGCTTTTCTTTGTTTGCTCCATGTTTCAATCAGTTTCAGGTGTGGATGAGCTGAGCCCAAGGCGGAGGATACTACTGCTGATAAATTGTTAATGACATGTGGTGACCTCTGTTTTCTCTGTCAGCTTAAGGGGGTTTTACAATTAGAATGACTTCTGCAGTGACTTACATCACTTAGTGGGGAGACAATTCATTAACCTGAATATCTGGGTGACTTTTTTGTTTATACTTCATCTCTCCTCTTTCTCTTTTTGTATGTTCTTTCTGCTCCATCCATCTCTTTCACCGTCTTCCCCTTGTTAACCTCTTCCTTTCCTTTCTCTCACTCACATCCTCTCTCTCTGTGTGATCTCTAACTCGTTCTTCCTCTCTCTCTCTCTCTTTGTACTGCCAGCATTTTCTCTGTATTTTCTTTGATCTTTCTCCTCCTCCCCTCACGTCGCCCTGTTAAGGCTCTTCACCAACTTTAATTGAGCAACTTAAGATCAGTGGCTGACGCCACTGCACAGTCGCTCTCAGGTGAAACCACAGTTCATCCTACTTTGTATATACTGTATGTGAGAGTGTGTGTACGGCATATCGAATCCAAGTTGAGGTATTTTGGTGTGTTTGTGTTCATAAGTACTTACCAAATTGGTATGCACATACATGCACGACTCTGTTTGTGTGTGAAAATGAGAGGGATCAGTAATGAAATTCAGCATGTAAAAAAGTGCTGCTTGCTAATTGTGTTGCTGTGCATGCTCCACTCTTGCACCCGCTGTAGTTTCTGGCTGTTTAGCGGCTCTTTGATCAGCAGATAGTGAGATGGTAGGGAGGCTGGTAATGCTGGCTTCCCCGGCCTGATGTACGGGTGGCTTCACTACACATTCTGCACACAGTGGGAGACTGGACTGCTAGTGTGTGTCTGTGCGTATGTGTGTATGCATATGAGAGAGCAAAAGAGTGAAAGAGAGACAAAGAAGTACATAGGCAGATATAGGTAGAGAGAAATGTTGTTTTGAGAGGGAATAATTAGTTTTGTGGTGGTGGTGGGGGGGCATTTTGCAAACAGCTTTTACTGGCTGCCTGGCAGGGTCCTCTCTGATGTTGATCCTGTCTGTGTGTACTTCTAAACATTGCCTACAGCCACTCCTGCTTCACAGCCAAGTTATGATCTCTCAGCTCCTTGTCAAAGACGGTTTTCCTCATCTGTCATTGAGGCTTTGTGCAGCAGAAAATGCCACATTGATAAAAAAGCATTTGTTCTTAGCATCATTTCACTGAGTTCAATCAGCGTGCAACAAATTCAATACATTATACTGCTTTGCCAAGTGTTTTGCAAAAAATACAGTAAGGAGAACGAGAAAGAGATGAGAGAATGAACCTGAAATAACAATTTAAGGCAGACCACATCAGCTGTCTTCCACTCCAGAGCTATGAATATCCTTAAAACCTGGTCATGAGTAAATACCACTATGAAACATCCTGTCCAAATAGCAAGTCTATTCAGATCAATGATGCAGTTTTCACACTTATCTCATTAAAATGAGGTAATCCTGTTTTCTTACATACCCCCCTTGGAGCAAATCTACGAGCTGTGACATGTTGCTTGTCCTCCAGTCAATAACAGCCAGCCTGCCTATCTGCTGATGGCATTTACAGATAAGAGAGACTCTCATTTATGGACAAATGTGTTCACATAGATTTCCCATACAATCCATTTTTAGCATGATGTAGAGAGCCTGCCTTTCATATTAAAAGCCATGAATCAACTCTCTTTATCGACGCAGTGTGATGCCAGTGTAACTGGGTAATCAGCATGCACTGTACAGGCTGTGATTTGTTACTGTACATATAAATATAAAGAGATAATTTTGGTTACACGGGAGGCTGTGAGGTTGCAGGGCGGAGAGGTAACACCTTGGGTATTGATTAGACCGTACTGAGTTACCCCAAAACATAAATAAAATGCAGTGAAAAAGGACTCCACCTTTTCACCTGTAACATAAACACGATTATGTGATGTTTCACAGATTATCTGATCCTCTGCTTCTTTGATGTGAGCCATGGGAAAATGAATCTGGGAACTGCCCTCGTGGCAGAAACTCTTTTTAAAGAACAAGCCTTGCAGGAGCAGTTGCTGTATCAAGGAAATTTTTCTTCGCATTTTTACAGGGCTGTGGTGCTGTCCCTCAGTCTATATACATATCAAAGATAGCTACCCCACATGACAAGGGATACAGCGCTCAACATGTGATTACACTATTCCTGGTATATTCAGTGCACTGAATTTACTCACCCCCATTTGATCCAGTGTCTAATTAATTCCTTAAGTTCTTGTGTTTATTGCAGGGGAGGGTATACGGTATGTAAGGAGAGGGGATCTGGCTTTGAAGTGGTGTTCAGCAAATCTCTGGAGAACAACCAAGCCCGAGGCTGGACTCAGGCTGTGGGGAGAGAAGCAACAACCACTTTTCCACTGCGGGTCCAAATCTGGGGCTTGCCATGGTCGTATTTGCTGCACTGAATTACCATTGTTATTTGTTTATTTCAAACAATGTATCTTGTCAGAAATATAATGGCTTAAGGCGACAAAATGTCAACAGAGAAAAGACTAAAAGTTTGCTTTGACTGAGACTGAGCGGCAAATAGCAACCAAGCCTTTGCTAGCATTGTTTAGTCTGGGACTGGAATATGGAAAAGAAGATTCTGCAGTCCTCTGCGGTTTTCCCCTCCCTGAGCCCAAGTAGCTAATGAACTATCAGCTATCCATCTTCATTCCACCCAGGGCACACTTGTCCTTCCCTGCAGACAGAAGCTACTTCTTGGCAGGTCTTGCCGAGGGGAATCCAAACCTCCTGGCTCTGAAGTAAAGTGCTGTATTCTTATGAAAGTCATTTTGAGGTGACGTTGTCTCGATGATGGTGGTGGACTAACTGCTGATGGTTGACATGTTTAATACAACAAAGAGACACAGAGATGAACTTAAATATATTTTTTAATTTAACTAATACGTTTTATGGCCAATAGTCTGATTCTTCCCAGGATCAAAGATTTCCATAACACTGTATAGTACATTATATAAAGACACTATACAGGTGGGTTCATACACATAGATAATCATTCTAGTCAACATACTTACTTTGTCTCCCCGATGGGCTGAACATTAATATTTTCATGAGCAGTCACAGACTCACCTGGGCAATACAAGCGCAGTCTGACTGACCGGCTCCCCTGGTAATGGACTTTATAGCTGCATTGTTACCTTGGATACTGTGTAATCTAGTGTTAAAAATTAGACATAATACATCATAAAAATGAAAAAATAACATATGTACACATTACAACTAACAAATATAGGTTAAACTTCTGACATAGCCTAATTAAATTCTATATTCCAAGATTTTCTTATTAGACATAGTAACCGTGTAAAGCTCAAATCATGTATTTAATTTAATATGCAATAGGAATATGTTACAACAATCATTTGTGATGTTAGCAAAATACAAAATCTTGGGTTTCTAAACAAATTGCAGACATGTTTTGTGAAGTAAATGTTTGCTTAACATTAATCTCACAAGTTACTCTCTCACAAGTTAATCATCTCACTTACCTGGTCTTGGTTTAGCTTTTTGAATATCCAAAACCTGTTGACTCTCTCATTTTGGCCAACTTGTTTTGTTAATAGTTATACTGCTACCGCTATAATTCAAAGTCAGCAACATTATATACTGTAAATGATATAATGTTTGTAAATGAATGCAATTTAGAAGCCATCCACAGAGATACACAAGACAAGTCCCTGTTTCCTCCTCCAGCGCACACCTTTTTGGTGGGTTCAGGGTTAGACGAACATGCATGTAAGAAGCAATGTTTGAGCCAGTAATGTTTGAGTCATATCAGTGGGCCAGCATGTGCATATGCACCTGAATTAAATGCAGCCAAAATGAGCTGTAGCCTATTCGTTACACCTCTGCCTAGTGAGCAAAAATGAAAAAGGCCAATCTGATGTAGCTTGTTGATACTGACCATAACAAGCTGTTAGTATTCGTCTCAAAGTGCAGCTGAAGCTGACAAGAATTTGATCATTACCTTTAGCTGTATCCTGTCATGAACTATGTTGGACAAGTGGTAATTTTGATCTGTTAATGGTGGTACTAGATGACATTTCAGTGTGTCACCTGTACTTACTGCGATGCATCCTTTTGGGGTCTTCAGATCAGTGGATCGATAGTCACATTTCAAAGTCATCCAGTGGTTGTCAGGTTATCTTATTGCAGAGGGTATGCTAATAATGTGTTGGAGAAACAGGCTGGTGGACATCCTGAACAACTGACTGACAGTCAACCTCGAAGCCAAACAGGACACAAAGTGCTTCAGCAGTCTTTTAATGTTCAGATCATGATACCAATCAATGTAAGATGAAAAAAGCATTTATTAAATTACTTGCAAAAGTAACCTTTCATGAAGGTATATATGCAGTTCTGTCAAATACTACTTGAGAATCTTGGATCTTTCTCACACTGCAGACAGTTTGACTTATTGATTACAGTACAGGTATACTGGCCATATATACTATTCCATATATGCTGACATCAGAAACTATTGAGACTCCTTCACTTTTTGAACTTTTTTATATTTAACTATATTTAATGTTAAATGTAATTTAAAATGGATAAAATTACCATGTTTGCTCATCAATCTACACCCATTAACCTATAATTACAAAGCGAATACGTTTTCAGAAAGTTTAGCAAATTTATTAAAAATCAAAAACTGAAACCTCTCACTTATAAAAGTGTTTAAACCCTGAATTCTGCTTTTAGGAATCAAAAACCCCCCACACTTTTCAATGATCCACAGAACACAAGGGTGGCTTATCATTAAAACTAAAATGTTGGTCTAGTTCAGTGAAGACATATTTCTATGGAAATGTAGAGTAAAGTGTGTGCCCTCCTACTTAAAATACCCCTGCTAACTATACAGTGCAGCACCGTTGTTGTTGTGAGCTGTGGCTGCAGGGAGATAGTTTTGTATGGATCATACCATGTTAACTCCTGTACCGCACAAAATCAAACCTTTAAATCGTATTACTTACTGGGCTCCAGCAGCATTTTAGCATGTACAATTCGTAAAATTATGACATATATATATATATTTTTGCACTTTCTATTCAGCACAAACATGAAAGTTTAACTTTCGGCTGCCCAGCCCCCCCCCTCTCTGGCAGTGGTTTGTCCCTCACTCCAGCTGATCGGCCCAGGATTCCCCGGTGGCTCTGTCCGTTGCTGGTTCTGACGGTTTCAAAACCTTAACGTCGATTTAAACTGTTTTAACTTCACGGAGTCAGTGGCCGCCCGTGTCGGCAAAATCCCTCCTCGTCTCGGGAAAGTCTGAAGGATAACCCGGCCGAGGTAGTAACTCTGCACTTGTCAAAGCCAGGGGATTTCAACGCATATACGAGGCCCTGACTCCATCCCCGGATTCACCTGCTACGCGGAGAGCCTCTCACAGAAGACCGACATGGGGGACACGGGCAGCGAGGGCAGCAAGCCACCGACCAACGTGAACGTTATACCCCCGCGGTGCCCCTGTGGCTTCTGGGGGTAAGGCGAAATACCTCTTAAATGTCTTTCAAATGTTTTGGTTCTCTATCGACAGCTAGCGCTGTCGCTAGCCACTAGCGTTAGCAGCTCAAACAGGGATGAGCTGCTTTTCTTATTACCCCCCCCTCCCCATTGTTTTGTAGCATTAGCTGCTAGCTAACACCAACTGGCCTAGGTAACCTTCTCCCTGCGGAGGGAAGGAGCAGGGTAGGGGTGTGGGATAAGCCCTCCAGGTAATGTGACAGGTGTGACAGCGCTTAGAAAACCGGCTAATTAAAGAACTGAGCTCACAATTGAAGCAGTTGGTTCGAGATACCACAATGACTTGTTAAACCATAAACTGGAACTAAGCACTGATTGTTCTGCCAGTTCATGTAGGCTATAAGGCAGAGTATGTGCTTACAAACTGACACCTTGGCACAGTATGTTTGTTGAAGGTTTTCTAAGTATTCATCCTCATATGTACATTTTATCTTGCCATGTGTACACAAATTAACTCTGTCCAACTCAGCAAAGTCACATAATCCTAAGGCATTTATTGACATGGAGTTCACGCAACTGCTATGTGTTTGTTTTAAATGACAGAGGTTAATTAAATTCATACAGGCCCATAAAGCACATTTGTAACAGTAATCATTATTTACACATAAACATACTGTATAAAAAATCAATTAGAAATTAGGATGCTTTAAATTGTGATCAGCTTGTATCTACAAGTTAATATCATTTTGCATTTGTTTTTTACTGTTGCGCGAGCTAACTTAAAAGTTTTCATGAAGCAAGTTTTGTACAAAGGTCCCCCTTTAGATAGGGCTTGCTGTACTATTTTTGTGAACACACAATGTGGCTGATTTGTTGGACTTCAGTGAAATACATTTATTGCAGCCCATAGCTTTAGTGTTCTTGAACAGGTCAGGAGTGAAAGCAGTATGCCACCATTATTTTTTATCACATATTATTAGTCATATAACCCAAGCAATAAGAGTCACCCTAGTACACTAAAGAACCTCATTCACTTTTTGCATATTTTAGGAAGTGGTGTTTGGAGGTGACAGTTCACAGTTCACACTGTTAAGATAAGCACAAAAATATGTAAAACAAAAAGTATTGTAATGTCAGTCACTAGATCTCAGTGCCCAATGTCAGGCTAGAGTTCACCAGGTTTCCAAAAAAACATTGCAGTGTTTATCAAAATCATGGCATCTCAGTGTCTTGTTACAATACCAAAATGAAGCACTAAAAGTTTCATATTTGCTCACTAAGTTAGTTTATTTTCTGCAGTTGATGTCCTTCACATTTATAACAAGCTAGTAGAACACTGTGAGGTTTTGCCCCAATTTTGCAACTCTTTTGAGCAAGTCCACAATTCCCTGGCCCATTTTATATGGAATGTAACAGCTGGACATGGACACCGATTATTTAATTTTTTCTCACCACTGTTGTCACTGTGCCGTAAACCTGTATGTCTCCATGTTGACATATTATTTGTGCTGAATTTTGTATTAGAATTACATTCAGTCATGTGATATTTCCTGATTTTATTAGTTGATACTGGTTGCCTGCATGTGCCATTACACAACTGATCAGAACACAATAGACTGTGGGATATTGAAGCTACCCTGAGTAATGGATGCTCTGATGGTACACCCCAAATCTGGACAAAAGAAAGCTGAATTTCTCAGCTGCATTTCAAGGAGTCTTGGAAATGAGACTTGCCCTGTTGCCTGGTTGTGATGGATTTACTGTGGAAATCCAGCCCTTGAGCTATGTTCTTGTGCTTGCAGGCTTCGCTGGTAAAGTGTGAGGGTCCTTGGATCACCCATAGGACGGGTGGACTTAACATTGTGTTATTAGAATTGAAGAAAAAGGGCAGTTTGTAGAAATAACCTGTAAGTTGTGTAATGCTGCAGATGTTTCAACGAGATGATAACAATAGGCAGATTTAGGTGCACCATGAATGCTTATGACTACTGCTCTGTAGTTCATGAACCATAATTGCATGTGGCATTTAGAAAAACATGTCAAATTAACGCATGTACTTCCTTCGCTTATAATCTCCTGAGAGCAGCAGGCTTGACTGTGTAGGGTTAGGGTTAGGGAAGGTAAAGAAATAACTGTAAAGTAAAGGTTTATTTACTGATTTTTTTTTCACTTATTCTCATTATGGGACCAGAGAGGTGTCTCTCAGCCTTGTTTAGGTTGCCTGATTTGGTGCAGGAGAAGACAGTGTTAAATTGCAGATGGAGAAACATGAGCTACAGCAGCTATGTTTAGTCATCATAAATGTGTTTTTCTTGTACTTTGTAATATTTCAGTTTTTTACAGCAGCTTAATTAACAGATCTAAAACGACTTATTTACAGGCTGCTGTTGTTTCATGTTATCAGGCTAGTTTGAATGTTACATTCCTTCTCCCTGCAGGTGTGGATTGTTTGTATTGGCCTCAGTTAGTTGTGTGCATGTGTCTGTGCAACTCCTTGTCAAGGCTGGCAAGCGCAGCTTAACCTGGCTCACATATCAAGTTGAATATAGTTCTGTATCTCCACATCCAAACATCCAGACACTCTTGTTGTTTGCTAAAAAAAACCCCAAACAAATCAAAACACATAGCTTAATACTCAGCTCTGTTTGTTGCTACTGCAGTTAGCCGCTTTGTTGATACCGAAATAGATGTTCAGTTGAGTACTCCTTCAACTTTACATTTACTTTAACGTTCAAATGTGACATAATCTTCAGTTTCATTTAAATTGTCAGATAGGGAAGGAGACTTTTCTGCTGTGGTGCAGGTGGCACACAACGTGATATACAAAGTTTTCTGGAAATTCAGTTAAAAAAAGACATTACATATAAAATAACCAGATAGGAGGGACTGACTATGGCTAATCCTGTGATTTTAAAAACCTGACATGAAGGTAATATTAATCCAATTTGCAAGAAAGTAGTTTTGTTCAGTGACATATAGTAAATCATTGCTGGCAGAAGTGTAATACAATTAGAAACATTTAAGGAATTGTTATTGCAGTAGAAACAGTGCCAGCTGACACATTATCTCATGGTATATCATTGTCAGTTAATTAAAGCGGACCTTCCCTATGTTGTTTGGACCTGTGCACAGAGGAAATACATGGCCAAAATGTGCTTTAGCTTGAGGAGTAGGTTTCCTGTTTGAAGTAAACTGTGCGGGATACGTGAGGAAGTAAGTGATTCCTAAAATCCAGACGACTACCAACCAACTGTAATGATTTCATATTAGCACAAAAGATGTATAGCACTGAAAAGTAATGAAGATTGCTGTTGCCAAGGCTAAAAAGAATTGCTGGATTAGTTAAGTAATTGCTTAATCAATGTATTTATTAATTAGCCCTGGATTGCTATTCATAATAAAAATGTATTAGATCAATAAAAATATCAATTGCATGTCTGGCAGAGGTAGTGTTGCAGAAGTAATAAAGTGCTTTTGGCTTAAGATTTTTGCAATTCAAGACCTTAGAGAATACTGTAAGTGCACACTTTTCATGCCACTGTCGTGACCTTAACCCTTTTCACTCTGCAAAACACAATGGAGGGTTCATTGTCTGGTTCCGCACTTCAATGGACTGTAATAAAATAGCACAAGGATATACCGAAAATCAAATCCAAATGTCATTCGCTTCTTATCTCACTTTGTGAGAGACCCCCCGATCCACCTAAGTTTGTCTGTATTCCTGGCAAGTGTGCAGCTGTATTAGTTGTAATGTTACTGCTATATTTCCTTTGCTTTTTTTATAGTGTGAATAAGCTAGTTTATATAAAACTGTTCAAGTCAATGTTCTTTTCAAGAATTTTTCTGAGCATGTTGGAAAAATAATCTTTCAAAATTTACAGAAAATGTATCAAAAACTATATTTATAATTGATTTAATTGTTTAAGTTTAAGCAGAAATGTTTACTGGTTCCACCTTCTCAGTTGTGAACATTTTCTGTTTTTCTTATCATCTATGGGTTTTGGACTGTTGGGTGGCCAAAAGAGGATATTTTGATAGTTTAGTTTTCACAATATTTGTTAACATTTGTTCAGTTAAAAATGGGCTGCATTGGTTTCCAAGAAGGAAGTGGCTATTTTTAATTTTTAGCGGATGAGCAAGGTGGTGCTGCCCTTACAGTTGCTATTGAAGAGCCCATTAGGAACACAGGCTGCTTGAAATGCTTGTACTGTGAATGTGGAATTGAAGAGTATAATCTCTCCTCCCTTGTAACCTAAAACTCAGTTGAGCCCCTCCATCACTTTTTTCATCCCTGATAGATAAACCACCATCTGATAAAGTCTTGTTGTACTATTAACAGACTTGTATCTGTATTTGTGAAGTTGTTTTTTCATTTTACTGTTCACATCAGTAGTGTTTCATAGAACTCACTTCCCTCAAACATTTATCACCCACCCAAGCCCTTGCTCCTTTGTGTCACTCAAACTGAATTACCCAGATGACGGAGCCCATCTTCCTGCCTGTTCCAATCAGGTATTCTCATTAGTCACAGCAGTGGGTCAACTATGAAATAGACTGATTGTGAGCACTCTGTTCAAACTTCACTCAACTTACCAAGCATGCAGTCGTTTTCTGTCCTGCATGTTTTTTCTCAAACTTAGTCCCTTAATTACTCTGTGATTTGATTACCTCTGATTTGTAAGGTTGACGACAGGATATGACTTGTTGTTTATCCAGTATTGGCTTCCTCCCTGCCTGTGTCTCATGAGGAGATTTCTCCTCTATCTTTACTTCTTGCTTCCTGCTTTCTCTTTTATACCCAGGACCACACACCAGCAGACTGACAGACAGCCCTCAGGTTGACTGCAGCTGACCCTACATTTAGAAATGAGGACAAAGGTGTGCAACGAAGCACCCAAAATAAATAGAATGTGACTGATAGCAGTGACCGTCACGCTCAATGCGCAGACAGTAAGGGCGAGGGCTGGAGAGGAAATGAGAGGAGCCCTCTCAGAGGAAAGCCAGAGCCATCTGTTGTGAAAAAGCTGTGCCACTGAAATCAGTGAGGCTTTAGTGACCAATCCCATAACAACAGCTATTTTATATCTAAGACCTTTATCTGTGATTAGGACGGGGAAAGCATGTTTGGGAAACAGCAAGAATTTAATTTTTTGAAATGCAGGAAATTACTCAATTAATAGAAGCTTTTGTATTTGGTGAAGAGAGAGCAAGTTAATGAGGTTTGTGATTCTCCTTTCGCGACTCTTGCACGTCTTCATCAGACCAGTTGAGTGGTTGTCATGTCAGCTGTGTACATTGCCTACACACAAGCTAGGGGGCCTTTACATTTGTGATGGAAATCAACTGTGTGTTTGCAAAATTGAGCCGATGTCTTCCTCCATACTGATGGAGATTTTCACTGCCACTGCTACTTCATTGTACAGAATCAATAATTGTTTGTTAAAGACAGCTGATGATTGACCTTGACAGTTACCTATAAATACATTCATTTTCATTTCAGGTAAGGCAAGGTAAAAAATACAGTTCCTGACAGATCTATGTAAAAAGATGACAAAAATAATTAATACAATATTTTAAATCAATAGAATTAAAGTAAATATATAACAAACAACAGATAAATTTCATTCAGCTCATTTTAAAGCTGCATAAAAAAGTTTTTGACCACAAGAGGGCAGAAAGAGTCCAAAACATATTCTTCTAACAGTATAAATTTTAGACTCCAAACAAACACACAAACACTGACATAGCGCTGAAATAGCAAGTTGTAATGTTTACTGTCTAAATTTGTACTGGAATTTTTTTTTCTATATTTAATATTCCTGCAACAGTTATAAAATGTTTAGAAAACCAAACAAAGTTTCATTTCAGTTGATGTGGCCTCAGAGCCAGTCTGCTATAAAGACCTTGACAGCTTCATAGCATAACAGCTTTGAATTCAGTGAATTATTTAACACTGTAGTCTGGATCACACTCCTGATCGTCTTCTTCCCAGGATCCCCAGTGAGAAATAAAGTCTCAGCCTGCATCTTGGGGTCATGGAAACATGTTACTCTTGCTGTGTGGATATCCCCCAGCAGAAGGCACTTGCATTTATTTTGCATTCCCTTCTGTCTTTTTTGGAACTCTGGAAGTGTATGACTTGCTTATTTGATTAACACATTTGCTTTCCCTGTCTGCTCTTTTCATCAGGTCAAGCAAAACTATGAATCTTTGCTCAAAATGTTTTGCAGGTAAGTTCTTGTTCCTGCTGTGTCTTTGTTTGCTTGACTCATCTTGTGTCTAACATTGGCCAGCGCGAGTCTGGGGGTGGGGGTTTAAAAACTGTCTCAAATGCTGTAGCTGTTGTGCAGAGGCCTTGAAGTGATACAAAGTTTAGAAAGAAGTCTGAGAAAGAAACTCAAGGGTAAAGTGCAGTGATATGATAACTCACCCTTAACTCTGTTTTTTGTACAGATTTCTAGTTTTCTAGTTTTAAGGAAAGGCCATTTCAAACTGCATTTTATCAATTTTCTCAGCAATAAGTTGTAGATCTTGCCTTTATCCAGGTTTTGTTGGAGTTAGCTTGACAACCATTTTTGCTGCTGATTTTTCCTTCCAAAAGTGTGGGACTTTTGCTCAAGTCTCATCAGAATATTTTGTCCCCTCTCACTCAGGCTTTAGTTCATCCTCTGACAAAATCAGTGCCAGAGGTAAGAGTAGAAAACTATGTCCATTTACATTACATAAGATTCGAACAATATTGTGTCAGTGCACCACATTTTCTGTGTGTGAAATTGAGCATCACCCGAAGATGCGAAATGACTTCCCTTTATGCCACACTTGTTTGGCCTACTGCTACAACTGAACTACCATTCCATACTCCAGTAGATAGATGCATTCAAATATGCACACCCAAATGTCTCACCGTTTGCCTTTTTTCATAGACATTCAGAAGAAACAGCCAGACAATGATTGTGCCCCAAAAGCCTCCTCAAGCTCCAGCAGCAACCAAGCAGACATCTTCTGTAATGACACAAGCAGCAGCATTAGTCAGTCATTGATGTCAGTGCCTAATGCCTCAGAGGACCCTTCACCAGGAGAGATGGGAGTGACATCTTTACCTGCTCAGGGCGGTAAGACAGCACTTTATCAGTGAGATGTTAATCTTATCAGGTTTTCCTTTCAGCTCAGATGTGTGGGGCCAGTGCCTCTTTATTAGTTCAGATGAGTGATTTACCTTTAGCCATGGTTTATTGACAGATACATTTTTGCTCCCTTTTTCTTTGAATGTGGATATTGGGGCACTCCCACTGTAAAATGCCAGAACTGCATGAAGTTTAGAACTTGAAGACTTTGTAAAATGGTCAGAACCAGAGTAATGTAGCCTTTAGGCCTGGGTGTCTTTCTGTAGAAGACTGCTACTAGATTCTGCCAACTAAGGCAGCAGCAGCTGCAGTGCCCCTGCCCTGGCTATATTTGTCCTCATGGCACAGATAGAGAGAATGATAGGAAAGGGTATCTATTCAGAAGTGAAGGTTTTAAGAGGACACCTACAATTGCCAGGGCATCCGTCATCACTATACAGTGACAAGGTTATTTGCGGAGACCAATGCAGGACAGGACAGTAAAGTGGCTACCAGATGGATGTGTGGAGCTTGTGAAAAAAATTGCCCACCCTAACTTGGTTTTCTGTTACAGCAGCAGCTTTTTTAGCAATAAATACAAGCACCTGATTAATGCACATTTTTAGATACAGAGCTTTCATGGAACTGGCTTCTTTTTCATTTATAAATTGATAGAAACATTTTATTTTATTTATTTTCATTTATTCTATTTATTATCTCATTTTGGTCTAATTAGTCTTTATCTGTGACTAAAGATTACCATGGACTAATATTACAAACAGAAAGTAATTTATACCACCTTATTTTCTAAGGAAACATTTAATATCACCATTCTAGGAAAAAATCAAGGCATGATATACGAGTTATAATTAACAGAGCTGCTGCATATCAAAAAAGTAAAACGTGTAAATGTGACTTAATTTTTCTAGTATTAAACACTTCCCTAACTTTTAAAACTGTATCAGGATCAGATGGACCATACAACGTATATTTTCTATACCTGGAATCTTTTTTTCCCACTCACAGTCAGCCGTCTCTCAGCTGGCTTCAGTCTGCACATGCATGTTGCAGACCCCCTGTCACAGACATCTATCATGGTCACTGTGTGGGGAAAAAAGCTCACAGTCTAATAAAGGATTCCACACACACCAGTCATGGTTTTTTCATCCTGCTACCAAAATGGTACCAGAGTATCCAAGCAACTGGCGGTGAACTCTCCAACAGCTTCTGTCCTGTTGCGCTTGTAAACTATATGCCTTTCAGAAGAACATGTGTTCACACCAGACCTAATCTGACAATCAGAGTTTTCAGTTTTTTTACACAGTTGTTTGACTTCTGTATTTAGGATCCACATCTTTATATTATGCAGATATGCATGATTATGCATGTGTGGGTGCCTGCTGGGGATGTTCCAAACAACTAATCTACAGCCTACATACAACCTTATTTTCATTTTCTAGATATAAATACTGTAAAACTGCACTGATTTTAAGAAATGTCTTCTGTCCCACTTTCCACCTTGCTTGTTTACAACATCTGGATATTACTGCGGGGAGGTGTGCCAAGAGACATTTAATTTTGTTTTACACTTGTATCATAGAAATTACAGTAAAGTTATAAAAGGAGGAAACTTATATCCACTTTTTCTTGCCATATTCCTTTCACATTTTCTCTTTCCCTCCTTATTGCTCACTATATCTCCCTTTCAGAAGTATCCAGCACAGACACAGTCTTCGGTTCACTCTCCACTCCCACAAAACGCTCCTTTGAGTCAGGTATGCCTCAGTCCTATCACTAAAATGTCCATTATTGTATTTTGCTCAGTGTGCAACCCAGTAATATCAGCAGCATTGAATTGATTAAAAATGGCCAGGTTAATTGTTTTTCCTGGGGAAACAGCATAGTGAAGGATGTCGAGGATGTAATAGAGCATGACTGTAAGAAGGTGAAATGTAAAGCCAATAAAGCAGCTAGTAGAGTGAATGCTGGCTATGAGTATATAGACATGTGCAGTAGTTACACAGAACAATAACCTGGACATATGATGAAGATTTAAAATTGTAAAGGTCACACAGAAAGGGGCATTATCAGTCAGTGGTGTGCACTGTCACATCACAACAAGAAGATGTTATGTTTGATTCCATCAGTTTAAGAAATAGACTCAGGAAACAGGTTACAGTGATGTAAATCAGACAGAGCTGAAATATGCAGGCCATAGCATTATCATCAGCAGATTATCGATCGGATTAAGCTAAATGAGGTGGATGAGTGAAAAACACTACAGACTCTATTCTAGTCTAGATTTCCCTTTATGGTGCTTTCACCCTTAGGTGACACAACCTGCTGTACTCACACACGTGAACACGTGCACATGACTTAAGACAACTGCAGAGTAGGCAAGGCTTGGCAACGGTGTATGAACATGTTGATCCCTTGTCTGATGTAGTGGGATCATGTGAGCTGTGCACTGTACAGTAACACACATGCACACACAGCATCATTTAACCTTTTGCTGAGCTGATGTTTCACTTTTTAACGTTTTAAGTATTTCATTTTAAAGCCTGGATACATTTTGGCTTCTTCAGTCTTTTGTGCAACCTACTACACTCTTAAATCAAAGCTATATTTTATCAATTTGCAGTGTAAATGCTTAGGCTGTAAACATCTGTTTCTTTTTTTAGAACAAAAAACAAACTTGCCGGCTGTTGACTCCCAGTTAAATTTGTTCCAGCCTGTGTAAATTGGCTGCAAAGATTTATCTGGATAACAAAAGGCAGGCAAGGAGGAAACAATTTTTTTTTTTCACAACATGCACTGGCACATGTACAAACACACATACTCACACACACATAGGGATCGATGGGGCAGGCCAGGGAGCCCTGGCTGCTCAGCTTGGCCTAGTTCTCAGAGATTTATTGAACGCTGATCTGCATTTGGCCTGGCCAGGGAAAAAGTCTGCAGGATTGATGAGAAAAGCTGAGTTGAAATTCCAGCCGACCATTGGAAACTCACTACATGCTCTTGCTGTCTCAGGTGCTGCGTTGAATGTAATCTAATGCAGGAGACCCATTAATCTCCAAAGCTACTTTTTATTTAAGACAAAGAGACGTTTTTGTCCGGATGTGCCATCATCTGTTCTGCTGCAGTTACAGACCTCACTAAATCAGAGATTGATGATGTCTTTATATATTAAATAAAAGTTGTTATGGAGCCTATTACGGCAGGTCTGAAGTTTTCTTTTGAAATTCCAGTCAAGGCTGCGGTCTAGGACACACAGGAGATGAATACTTTTTGAATTATTATGTGGGTAGGGGAGTAATAAAACAGTGGAGGAGGTTTTGGCTCCAAGTATATTGGTAGACTAATTATTTAAAACCATTTCTAGTAGATTGGTTAACCTTCAAATGCTTTGTATCTTTTGACAACGGAGAACTTGTTCATTTTCTGAAAGCCGGTGTGACAGGGCTCCAAACTTTTAGTTGCTCACTGCATTAACATTACAGGATCATAAAGGATGTGCATTTTCTTATTTTTGTAAGAAATCCAAAATATGTTAAATGTAAAATTCAGATGTAAAAAAAGTTTATGGAGTTGCAGTTATGCAGCACAGCAATTGTGGCTAATAGTGTTTTTTTTCCTCTTTATTTTTGGGTGCATGTGCTTTGTCTCCAGCCTCAGAGTCAGAAAGCGATGTTTCACCTGAGAAGCGAGTAAGAGTGGGTGTGGTGCCAGAGTGTGAGGAGTCTTCATCATCATCGTCATCTTTGTCTGCATCATCATCATCCTCGTCTCGCAGTGGCTCTAAACAGCGGAGCCGCAAACGTTGCCATCGCTGCCAAACCAAACTGGAGCTGGTACAGCAAGAGCTGGGTTCCTGTCGCTGTGGTACGATGCTACAACTCTGTATGCACAAACATACATTAAACCACACAGTATGATCAGTGAAGAGACATTGGATAATAACATGCACAGGCCCACTCACACACTATAGCATACACATTAAGTAGTGGCAGCCATTATTAATGACCTCAGTTATGTTCCTTGCATATACATGAAGTAATAAATTATTTATGCGGTGGTCAGTATTGGCCTCATAAATAAATGTTAGTTAACTTAGTTGTAGTTTTGTGAATTTTACACCCAGTACAGTTAAATGCATCCACTACCTGCGCATGTGTTTGTGTTGTTGACAGAAATGTCAATGACCAGAATGCTTTTGTTAGCCTTGGGGAACCATTACAGAAAGCCTGAATGTTTCACATTGCACATAAAACATAAGCCAATTACCACAAACACTAATGCAGTTTAAACCAATATTTGGCTTGATAATCAACTTGTTTGCATACAAATTAAAGTACTTAAAAAGTCACAGCTCTTCACTGCTTAAAGACCATCTGCTTAAACCCACACACTAATTTCTAAATTGGAAATTGACTTGCCTTTTTTTCCACCAGGCACTGCTTAATGCATGGGCCATCTATCCTTAATAGTCCAGTGCTTACTACAAAAACATGCTTTTTACAGACTGAAGGGGAAATGGTGGCAATTACAGTGATTTCTGACTATTGCAGTAATTGCAGATTACTTTGCTAATGCTTCTGCAGAATGTAAGCTAAGAAGGTCTGATAATGAGTTGAAAGCACGAACACTTTTCAGATTGTAAATGAGGAAGAAAATATAGTTCCACTGCAGTATCTGATCCAATGTTGTCACACTCAGTCGACTTTTGCTGTTGCACAGTGACTATAATATTCATCTTACGAGGTGTGAGTATGACACAGACTAAAAGCACCGGAACTTAAAAAGCTAATGAAATCATACAAGCTCTCTTCAGATGTGGAGACCCAACAGAAGCAGGACCTTAGCCCTGCCCAGCATTTTCTAATGTCTTTCACTTTGCAAGCAATAGTCCTAAAATTTCTAATTTGACAATGCCTACCGTACCTTTTCCATAACCAGTAACCTATTAAAATTAGCTTGCTACATAACCTGTATGCCTGTATAATTATTTGTTCCAAATATGGATAATAGGTTGTAATATTCTATTTACTGTAAGTTGAGTAAATAATCATTCAGTCATGGTTCATTACAGTCACATAATGGCTGCAACCCATTTGCCCTTGCCAGCATGCTGCATGTAGTGCAGTGTCAGGGATGGTGAAAACCACATAATAGTCAACCTATTAATTAATGTTCTCACCGCAATAACAGCTTATGTTTAAAGTATATCTGTACACTATGTGTATGTGCATTTTTCAGCTTGCCCTTACTCTTCTGAAATGGTTTTTCTTATTTTTTACCTTCAGGTAGAATAAATATTGAACGCAGCTTCGATTTTACACTATAAAAAATTTAAAAAACTTTAAACTTACTGTGCACGCATAGATTTCATTGTATTACCCAACAGCATTTTTCCACTCACTGAATTTCCTCTGAGCCTATTGATATTTCAAAACTCAACCTAATTCACAGATAAGTTAAAAAACATCAGCAGTGAGCTTGGTGGAAAATGGTTGATTTTTGGTTTCTAGTGGGGAAATGATCATGGTTTGTTACCTTTGAAAACAGTGTTGTGAAAGACTCCTAAATATCTGGCTTATTATCAGTGGGTGCTGTTCAATTTAAGACAAATTGTGGCATGGAAATCTGTTGTAATGCACACAAGTTATTTTCAGGCATCAAAATTATTTGACAAATGAATCCCTTAAGGGAAATCATTGTATTTTCATTTTAAAATAGAGTAATAGAAATCCTCCAAGTCTGGGCAATGTCTAGCAGCCCATCCCTTTAACAGACTCAAATGTTCAACGACTTTCTCCCTTCCACTCCCTTTGTGTGCACTGTAATCGCATAGGTTTTAATTGCATAGCAACCAGCTGTCAAACTGGGCTTTTAATCACCGCTCATTGAATGCCAGCCGTGTTATTATGTGTATTAATGAATGAATTTAAGACGATGAGAGCTAACGAGCTTCTCCGAGCTTAACGAGCCTCCTACAGTGGCAGGGCCCTTTGTTGAGAGCGCTACAGTGGAGACGGAGTCAATGAGAGAGATGAGGGTTGTCTGCCTTTGTTGAATGAAGTCAAAAGAGGAAGCTTTCAACTACAATCGAATGTCTTCTCTGGTAACACGATGTTTTACAAAGGCATGTAAAGTCAACAAATATAATCTGAACTCGGCCATTTTGAAAGACTTGTATATTTAAGGGGATGTTTATCAACCTATAGTGACATGTAAGCTATTACCATCTTCCTCTTTTTAACTTTTGTATGGATTTTACTGGTTTAAAAATGTTTCAGATAATTATCCTGTATAATTGTACTCTTCATATATATATATATATATATATATATATATATATATATATATATATATATATATATATATATATATATATATATATATTAATATTAATATTTTATTCATATACATCATATAAAGCAATATTCTTTTGCATTCTGTCTCTTTTTTTTCATGCATGGTGCTGTAGGTTTCATTAAACTACAGCCACATTCACTGAGACACGAATTGATCACTCTCCCTCACTTTCACCCACCCTCCAGGTTATGTCTTCTGTATGCTCCATCGGCTCCCAGAGCAACATGAGTGTCTGTTTGACCACTTGGGCCGTGGTCGTCAGGAGGCTGTCCTAAAGATGGTCAAGCTCGACCGCAAGGTGGGCCGCTCATGCCAGCGCATCGGGGAGGAATGTTCCTGAATCTCGGTGGTCAGAAGGTGTCTTAGCACTAATAGGGATTTGATTTTTGTTTTTTTTTCTAGTCTCATTTTCTTTTTCAAGATTTCTGCAGGGTTTTTTTTTTTTTTTGGATACAAACCTCTTTTTTCTCCTATATTATGCTCCCTCTTTTTAAATCCCACTGTTACCCATATCCCGGTTGTTATCAGCTTCTGTTGACTTGATCATATCCCTGCTGCTAAGATGCCTTTTGGAAAATCCATACCCAGGAATGAAAGAACAATAAAGAGCAAAGAAAATACAGAGTTTCTTCACATTTTTGCAAGCTCCTGACACAAGTCCGATTGGAGTAAGAACGAATAAAAGGATGAAGATTGTCCTGGAAGCCAGTTTAAGACTATACCCTTTACCTCAAAAAAAAAAAAGAAAAAAAAAAAGAACAACAAAGAATGACTAGGAGGAGGAAGGGATGGTTACCCTTTGTGTACACTTTCGCTTCGGCGCTGTTTATAGACTGTTCTTTACCTCAAAGTCAGACAGAGCTGCTTTCTACTCTGCGCCAAGCAAGGACTTTAAGTCAGTGTCTTACCCCCTGGCCGTCCACCACATTTAATCCTAAACCTTCAGAAACACAAACACCTGTTAATCATCCACCTCAGGATATCAAAGCCCAATCTTCACCTCTCCTCCCACCAACTTCCATCTTTCTCTTTTGCGCTACAGGACACCTTGTATTCCTTTGTTTTAAGATTGTTGCGAAGGTGTTTCTGCCATTGTGGATGATGAAACTAGGGTGATACTGTACACACACACACACACACACACACACACACACACACACACACACACACATGGACACGGACACATGGAGACACCTGCACACCTACACACTGATAGTGGGAACAGTGAGCTGGTTGTCCTTGGAATGCACACAGATCTGTCTGCAACTTTGGGATGTGATTGGTCAAGACTTAATTTGTTGAGGATTTTCTCTGTCTTCCTTCTTTTGTCTCGAACTTTATCTCTTTTTTCTCCACAACCCTTCCACATGATGACATTTCCTCTTTGCACCCACGGTCTTTCTCAACGACAAGCGGATTATGTGTGCTGGATGTATACAAACCACAGGAAGACCAAATTAACAGGACATGATGGACATTAAAGTTTGCTTACGGTTTATGAGTGGACCTGTCTGCACTGTGCACATCCTCGCATCAGTATACTATTACACCCACTCACACTTTTATGTTGTTTTATGTGCTCAGCTGTTGTTCACCTTGAGCACAAACAGGCAAAATCAAAGGTTTCTCTGTACACTCTGAGTTTGGACTGAAGCAGAAATTGGCAGAGAATCACTCAGAGGTTCCTGTTGGGGACTGTGATGGCTGTTATGCCTTCATTTCAATTATCTACATTGTTTAAGTTCATTTTTGCCACTAGCTTTGAAACAAGACTTCATATTCTTTGGTTTTCATTTTTCTTCAGTACTTTAATGTTCCTGTTTCCTGCCCATGTTTTGATTTCCTGCTAGCATGATGAGGTCACATGCATCCTCCTCCTCCTGCCTTTGACTTTCCTTTTCTCATCTTCCCCCTTATTGATTGCTCTATATTTCCTCATTTCACCCTCTCTGTCTCCCCTCCTCCTCCTCCTTTCTTGTTTTGCTGTAGATGAGGGAAGAGAGCCAGGGTGAGTAGAGTGCTGAAAGGTAAAAAAATCAGCAAATAATTACTGTCAAAATGTTTTCTTGGTGGACTGTGGAAGTAATGAACATTAAATGAATGAATATTCTGTATCTTAAAGAAAACCTTATTTAACCCCTTTTTGCGTTTCAGATTTAGTTACACTTTAGTGTAGAGATGCAGTTTTTGGTTGTAATGTGATTCTAAAATGGATGAACGTGGAAAATTCTGTATTTTTGTTTCCATTGCTTTACCTTTTTGCTTCCCCTTTCCAACCTTTTCTTTTACTGAGAAAGAATAAACTGGATTAGACAAAGTGTGGACATCTCTGTTGTTCTTATTATTATAATGGATGGGAAAATTAAGGATTGTTTGGGAGAGTTTAGCAGTTTTATCATCTGTTTTTCTTCCACTCTGCTTTGAGTTTGCTGTTGCACTCTGCAAGAGGAAATTTGGGACTGGGATAAACATAATAAACATATTTTGTATGTTGTGTATTTTTAACAAATGCATGTGTGAGGTGATTGTCAGTTGAGAGTCGAGGCTTTGTTGCAGCATGTTGTAGGGTCTTCAACATATCCTAGCATCCTGCACATTTTTTATAGTGATGTAAACGTCTGTTTACTGCTCACAGAGGACTGCTATAAAGCTGCTATCATTTACTTAACAAATCTGTTTCAGTGTGTTAGAGTGTGTGCTTGTGTGTGAACATGTGCTCTCGCTAATGGAGAATTCTAACTAAACAGGCTTCTAATGGCAGCGATGAGTCTTGTGGGCCGGCTGCACTAATTAATGTTGTGAAAAAAGAAAACTTGCTATACGTAGCCGTGATCAAAAGACATCTTCAAACGTTGATATTGGCCGGCTGCCAGCCTGAGAGTAATCTCTCACCCTCCTCTTTACCCAAACTGAGCTAAGACTATGAAAGTTTGCACCTAAATGTGAATTAGTTGTAATAGAAGTTTCTCCTCTCTCAAGGTGGTTGGAAGTTTGAACAGCCCTGCTGGGTTACAGCAGAATTTTGATCTCTTTAAACTTGCCCTATGTGTCCCTCTGTAGTTCTCACTTTACATTCTCCTGTCGATTTTCAGCTTGGCCATTTTCTTGACTTTGGTATCTGACATGCAGACGGCGTTGCAGGAGTTTTCCAAGACTGATAAATTGATGCTTTTTTGATTATTTATATTTTTTTGGTTATATATGACTTCAGTTGGGACTTTGGTGCTTCCTCTGTGTTCTCATTTGTACAAAGGTATGGCATATGTTGACAGACAGTATATGACAACTGTAAATGCTGAAATCCTGAGACTGTTGGATCTTAAAATTTGTTTCTCTTACTGACATCTGTTTGTTTCTAACGAGGAGTGCATATTTTCCAGCTTTTTATTTCTTGGATTGGTTTGGAATACACTGAGGTTTTTTGTTTTTAAATAATCCCTTAAGTCCCCCCGGAGGCTTTTTAGAGCCCTCGCTTTGTTTTGGTTGCCAGTGTCTTTACTCTCTTTTGTGTTCTGTGTTGTCTTGATTATATCCTGACACACAGGATGAAGCACAGTGCCAGGATTGGGTGGCAACAAGGAGCATGAGATCTGTATTTGCTGGAGGCTGCCTAGTGTTAGAGAGGGATTTGGGGGATAAGATGTTGTGGCCGGTGGTAAGTAATCTCCTTACAGCTCAACAAACAAGGAAGCCTGCCATTCTCACCGCCTTGATTGGCGACCATCAGTTATCTACACCATCCTTGTATTGAATAAGGCCTTGTTAAATGCTTTGTCTCTCTTGCTACTCAATAAGTGCCTTCGTGTCTTGACTGTTATTACCTTCTCTTCCTCTCTTTCTCTCTCAAAACCACTAGTTCCTACTTCAATATGCAGACACCAGTTTGAAATCAGAGGTTGGAGAAAGAGTGATCTCAGGTAAATAGTTATTCCAGTGCAAGGTAACAACATCCATAGTAAGTTTTACTGTCTTATGATATAGGCTATTTTCCAGGCAGCACTGCCGTTACCCAGTGTAATGTTAAAGTCCCTTGTTAGTCTTATTAAATTTTATGAGTGCTTGTCAGTACGAAAGCACGTCTTTAATTACATCAGATGCATTACATCCATTTAAGCAGAGATGATGTTGCTCTCTTATTTATTATAAAAGTAAATGACATGTACATGGACAACTGATGTCAGATTTCATTAACAGTATATTTTCTTTAATCAAAGGTTTTATGCTTAAAATTAATAAAATATGCATTTAAGGCAGTGTCGCTTTGATTGAATTTCACTTAATTTATTCAAGAAACCTGCATCTTATTATTTCACCTTTCAAAAGTACTGTGGAGAGAATTACAGTGGTGAGGCTGCTGCAGAGAAAATGATTCATGAAATTTTAAGGCAACATTTCAGTAGAAATTTCTGCTTAAATTATATCAAAATGAAGAATCTCTTGGAGGGAGAACCAGGGTACTCTAAAATGTCTGGTGTAATGTTGAAGGCAGTGATAGAGCAGGGAAAGTGCTTATGTTAATAAACCTTACCACTGTTCCCTTTATTCTGGATAATGGCTAATACGCTGTTGTACAACCATGACAACCATTATTTTGAGGTTTCAGACTGTATGTCTCCTGTATGTTAGTTTCCCTTTAGTTTGACATAATGTGAAGTTTGTGAAGTTTTTTTCTTAACCATTAAATCAACTATAATCAATGTTTTTATGCATTATAACAGTGTATCAAAAGACTGTACTGTGATATGGGTCACTCATAGTCACCCCCCCACCCCCCCTCGTCTCCACAGTTCCCCTCAGCTGTGAAGCATCTTTGAGCTCATTGCTTTTGTTTTCTGGCCTTGGTTCGCTGCTCGCTGCTCTCATCAGCGTCCCACCAAAAACCTCTGACAAACACACCCTGCACTATATGCCCTGCACCAAACAGCAGAGAGACACAGTAAGTGACTAGCTGGTGAACATAGAGGAGTATTTAGCTAGTGAAACACAAGAGTTAGGGGAGACCAAAAACAGAGCTAAGAGAGAGTGAATATTGGACTTGCATTCATCAGAAATATGACTCCAAATGAATACCAGTGCTGCTCTGTGTAATGTTTGCTAACACCACATCAACTTAAAAGGTGATGTTAATATTGTGTTCACAGCTTGTTTCTGCTGCCCTAAGCAGGGAAACAGTTGTCTGTGTTCATTCGTCTTTTTGCCCTTGCAGCCGTTACACCTCTGCTATTAAACTTTACTGTCTGGTGAAGAAATATAGAATAGGCTAACTCTGTATCATTAAATTATCACTTTCAGATGCACCAGTATGCATTGCTGCTGGTACTGTCTATGTCATTAGCATGCATCATGGGTTGAGAGATATTATTTGATATTCTTTCAGTGTAACTCAATATCCAGACACACATAAGACATAATCCTATCTCATACCACAGCTAATGACTGCAGTACCATTCATTACCATCCTAACCATCTTAAACCACCACAAACTGACACTATGCTGCAGGACCCTCAAACAGGCGTGCTGCTGACATTTGGTCAGGTCTAAGAGGAAATTAGCGGCAACGGTGGAAGATCTTATCCCACTGTAGCCATTACTATCAGTCCGACATCTTTTTCCCATGTGACCTTTAAGGAAAAAGCTGACTGTACACTTCTCCTCAGTTACTGACTGACTTCAACAGTGAGATAAACCAGTGGAAAGGATGAGGCCTTAATGAAGAATTGCAGATGAATTGGCAGGCTTGTATTACAACGGGAGCCTGTAATGGATGACCAGTAAGAGAGTGTTTCAGGTTTCAAATTCCAAAAAAAAGAAAGATGAGCTCAATGTCACAAAGCAAGATTTAAGTAGCATTCCAGTTTTTCAAACCATTTAGCCACTAAGTATATATTATATAGTATAAATATATACTTTCTTTGCTTAACATAGTTTTCTGTTTTTATTTTGTTTCTCTTCTGGATATATGGACATGGTCACATATCATTAGACTCTTCAGTCTAGAGTGATAATGTATTATCCCTTTAGCCATTGTTTACCTGGTTTTAGAGGGTACCTCCAATGATTTTACACATCAAAGTCTGTGTAGAGATCCTGGGAGCACATACTGTATGTGGAAAATTTTTTCATAAAGCATTTTGTGGCTTCAGAGGATGCTTGGCAAAGTCTGATAAATTACACATCAAGTTTGTAAATGAAATAAATTTGAGGGTGTGGAGTCAGAAGGAAGTGAGTTCATGAGACCGCTTTAGCCTGCTCCTCATCTGTTATCGGGGCTAAGGCTAGAGGCTCCATTAGCCACTTCAAGCAGAATACACCTGAATCTTAAACCTGCTGTGGTGAAGCTGGATTGTGGGTTTTGACGATGCATGGAATAAAAAAGACAGTATGTCTGGCTGAAATGGTTGAAGATGCAGGTTGCAGATATCTTAAAGGCCTTCTGTTCATCTCTGTCTGACCTCTAATGTATACTGTACCATTTTTATGCCTCTGCGCCGATGACAACCAGAACCAGAGGCGTTATGTTTTCAGGTTGTCCGTCTGTCCCATTCTTGTGAAGCCGATACATCAGTAACACCTTGATGGAACTCCTTCAGATTTGGCTCAAACATTCATTAGGACTCAAAAATGAACCAATTAGATTTTGATGGTCAAAGGTCAAGGTCACAGTGACCCCACAAAACACTGCCAATGTTTTTGGCCTCTTGAATGTGGTATCTCAAGACCACCTTCAGGGAATTTGTTTACATTTGGCTCAAACATTCACTTGAAGATGAACCAATTAGATTTTGGTGACTAAAGGTCAAAGTTCAAGGTCATGGTGTGCTCACTTTCTTGTTTATGCAATATATCATGTAGTAATTATGACACTTTTTAACTCAAATGTCTATAATGATTAAATTAAGTGCTGTAACTCACTGGGGTGGTTGCCAGAGGCATAAAACCGTGAGGTGGTAATTCTAGTTTGCTGCTCATTCTTGCACATGGTCATATTGATTTCTCATTAGACCACTATGAGTTAAAGCCACAGGGTAACCAGCATCTGATCTTTTTTAACTTACTTGCACTAAATGACCATCATCGACATGAGCATTTTTTTAAAGTGTGGATATTTACATCTCTTTACAGCTCACATTCTCTGTTGATTTCTCATTGCTCAGCCAGGCCACAGCAAATGATGGCATCTCATTTTCCCCCCAAACAGCACTTTCCTTATTAATGTGTAGCCATCGTTTGCAGTGTGCCACTGTAAAGCCTCCATTATTTGGCTAGCTGGGTGGCAGCCACCATTGATTTCCTGCTTCTCAATTCTCTTAACAGAAGCCAAACTGGACAGCTTATTTGGATCTCTTTCTCTCTCTCTCTCTCTCTCTCTGTCTCTCTTTCTCTCCCTCAGTTTCTCACCTATCCTTTGTCTTCTTCACATTTATCTCTAAAGTGTCCCCTCTTAGCTTTCCCCTATTTCTTGCTCATTGGTGTAAAGTTCTGCTCTACTTTGGTCGCTGGTTTGGTTGGTCTGATTCCAAGACCCAGAGGTTAAAAAAGTTGGATCCAGTTTGGACTGAAGAGGCAACTTTGACGGCTGCAGCATAATAAGCAGTGAAACATCCTGCCCACTTTGTGCTTCAGTGAATTTAAATGACCACTTTGGCTTTTTCTTGGCAGAATCCTTGTCTGTTGTTTGTATTTAGTTCAACGTGACATTCATGTATAACCCACACTACACGTGTGAGTATCTGAAAGTACAAAATAACTGAGAAGACCAGTAAAAACAGGGCCATGTTGCAACACCTGCATCTCTTGTATGACCTTTTTGATACCAAAATCCTATGTTTTCATTTTCATTTTGAAAACATAGGATTCTGTATCTAGTGCATCTGCTTTAGGGCTCTCACAGGAACTAGATTCAAACATTGCGCTGTTTGTCGATCCCGACACCAGAGTCCACATTCACAAATTACAACCTTGAGAGAGCATGACAAACATTCGAAGTAGAAGTGTGAAGGCACAAGCAGAGCCCAAACCTTGTTAGACGAACATCACCAACTCACTGAGAATACTGGTTCTGCACAATTCTCAGAAGTCTCAAAAAATAACATCTGCAAGTATGAATGTCAATGGGCTGAAGAACATCAGGCATTAGTTTTCTGTCTACTTCGTTCATAATGTATCACAGTTTCTACAGCCAAATGGAAATCATTTTAATGAATATGATGTGTTTGTGTGTTACAATCTTGACATTTGTTACTGTGACACGAGTCATGAGAGAACGATGGACACTTCTTCTTCTTTATGGTTTATTTGAAACAACCAAAAATGTGTAATGGCTCAATTCTTATAAATGAGCTCTTATTATATCCAGCAGACTAACTTTTATGAAAAATAAAACAAATGAAGGCAATTATTTGTTAAGTTAGTGATCGTGCTTGTAATACCTTAATACTGTAAAAAAGACATTATAATATAGTGTCAAGAGTTCATGTCAATTTTTGAGACATATTTTGAATATCATAATATACTGTTGGGAGTGCATGTAATTTGTAGTTCATGGTAAATATGTCCCTCAGATTTTAATAATTTAATATGACAAGTTTTCACTTTCTTTAACTAGTGAGTAATTATAGAGTGAAGTTGTTGTTCAAGTGTCTCTTGACATCATATGAACTACGCCTACATGTTCTGAGGAAAATTTCATTCTTATTAAGAGATTTAACTCAGAAATTTACTTTCTTGATGTGCTTTCTGATAGAAAACGTGTTTCCACTTAATTAGTTGTTGCTTTGAGAGTTTGTTCTTAATGAGCTTATTCTGCAACAGAGGTGAGCTCCCAGCTGTGATTTACAGCATGGGCAAATCACATAATGTCGCCAGTAGGACCACATCTGTGGACTTAAAGGATTATTTAATTATTGTTTAAATTGTTTAAATATTATTTAAAATGTATTTAGTACATTAGCAAATAGTACATTAAGGTTGTAACTTCCTCATATACATATTTTCCAGTCAATTATTTTAAGCACACATGCTCTTTTTTTCTCCATGTGAAACCTCCAACCCGTTCACACCTGGGTGCTCCAGCTGAGTCACAGTCCTCCACTGTTAGCACCTGAGCAGAGCAGCAGTGGAGGCTGCTCCTTAGGACTGGCAACAGGCACTGAAAGAACAGATGATGTTTCTCAGTCACTTTTCCTTCTCAGTGCAGGATAGAGCCCCATGACTTTTGATAGTGGCTCACAGTGTTTGTTTTTCTGAACTATTAACATGCTGAAAACACTTATTCAAGATTGTACAGACAGACTTTAAAGACATACAAAAGATGATATCCATTATGTTGGAGCTGATCTGAATTGCCATCCACTTTGTCCCAGTATCGGCACTGAGGGACATCAATCAGTCATCAGATGGTCTCATCTTTTGTCTTACAAGAGTCCCTCTGATGACTTCCTGTCATTTACATAAACTCAACAAAAAAAAAAAAAAAAATCAAAGCTTTTGTCTAATGCTGACTGGGCTGTGTTTAATATGTAGTTCGGAATGATGTGATTTTGTCTCTTTTTTTCATTGTCTGAGTGTGTCCCTGTCATTTACATTTACTCATTTGGCAGACACTTTTATCCAAAGTGACTTTAAAGTGAGGGACATCACTTAAACTTCTGTATAACACATCATGTGCACAGGTACATGCTTTAGTTAGTCTCAGCCCACAGAACATATTACTACCACTGTCATTCCCGTTGAAAATGAATTATTCTTAAAAGCTGTTGGCAATTCACACTTGAGAAAGTTACCTCAAGGTTATCTGCCACTGAAATTACTACATTACTTTTTTCTGTGCATTGCACAGCCAATCAGGACCAGTCAGAGACGTTTTGGCCATTGGGATGCAGCTTAGGGAACATGTCGGAGCATGGAAAGCAGACGAATTTGAATTTAAAAATGCTGTAGAGGAGTAAGAAGGACATTTTAGTGAAATGAATTGTCTACATAAGTGTCACAAGAATGAATAATTTATTTTGATTCAGGTTTATTCAGTATGAATGGCATTGAATGGTGATAGGCTGCAAACCAAAACCAACAGTGCAAACATCAGTGCTGCTGTTGAAATGTCCAGACTTCTTAAAACTCTCACCAATATTTTCAAATGAATGAAAACATATGGTATAAGTTAAAACACATCCACTCTCACCAGGGTCAGGACAATAAAGAAAAAAACATGCCTTGCACTAACCCACAGCTGGCATGTGTTGTAACATGGGCTGCAAAATACCTGTGGCTCAGACACTGTGTATCCTGAGTTACTGGCTTACTGGCTTGACAAAAAAAAAATTCTTTATTTCTGTAGGAATGTAGATAACATGTCTTCAAACACACTTAGCTTCAATCAGTGTGGCTGGGCTATAGAAGAATCTCTTGTATTGCACAATGTCTGCAGAGTCCTTTCTAAGACTTGGGATGATCCATTCCCATAAATGTCAAGCATAGTTCAAGATCCAAAACTCAATGCTCCCTCAAGGCCACAACTTCTTTCTTTCTTTCTTTCTTTCTTTCTTTCTTTCTTTCTTTCTTTCTTTCTTCTATTCAATGTTATAATAAGAACAGAGCAGTACCAAGTATTGCCCTGCTGGCATTTTTGTTGGTTGTCAAGTCACAAGTGTCAAAGCTGTGTATTGGTGCAGTGTAATCTATGAACAGCTTCCAGCTGGGAGAAAAAAAAGGCCTTTTGCAAAGCAAAATAAATCTCTTGTGACTACATGTCCTTGTCTGACATGCAAGACGCAACAAAGCGGCATTGCAACTTCTACAGCCTCTTTAGATAAAAGAAGCTACTTAAGACCTGAGTGAAAGAATCATATAAACTCAAACAATTCTGCGCACACACACACACACACACACAGACACACACACAGACATACACACTCTGCTACATCATGTCGAGAGGCCTTCGGTATCAGCTCTGTCTAAAAGACTCCCATTTCCCAGTGTCTCACCTTTAGACACACACACACACACACACACACACACACACAGGGGATTCGCCAAGGGAACCACATACATGGTTTATCAATCAGAGAACGGCCCTACAATCCATTTCCTTCTTTTTCTCCCCCAAGTGGGGATCCAAGCAGAGGCCCAGTGTGTGAGCGTTCATGTACTGTCTGTGTGCCTGTATGTCTCAGTATATGTAAGCATCTGCTCTTTGTGTATATGTGTGTGCCTCTAAAATGCGTTCTTAGGTTGTAAATGTCAGCAGGGTGAGGGTTTCTGCTTTTTCATTGCACAGGATTTGGATTAGTTATTTTATTGTGTCAGCTGTTAAATGTTAAATAGTCTTTAAATTACACCTCAGAGGGTTTGCACACACTTATACACAGCCAGGAGCACACACATGGAAACAATGACACAAACACACATCTTAAACCCTTCTCCCCTGTCCCATATTTTTAACTACCAAAAGTGGAGCTTTTCAAAATGCCTATGTTGAGTAATCTTTTTGAAAAAGATGGAATATGATTGTCAGGAATAAAACTAACAATCATGGCTATTTTTGTGTCTCACTATGGCTGATCACACAATGCTTGTGTTGTCAATGACATATTTTCTGTTATCAGCTGCCTGCATACGTATTCAAGAATGATTGAGGCTCATAAATAATAACACCACAGTAATCACCTCAGGAATTACTCAGCCTTGCTGAACAGGTAACATTTATGACCCTCAATTACTGCCAAAGCATAACAATGCGCTTTGGCAATACGCCTATCATTTTCAGTGGAGATTAGACTCAGGGCTGTATTGGAAGTCCTTCTGCTCATTGTTTATGATGTGAACTAGATCCAAATGAGGCAGACAGACAGAGAGAGAAGGAAAGACTGACAAAGAGGCAGAGGAGTTTGCAGCTGAGATATATACCAGAAGATAAGGAAGGAAAATAAAATGATCAAGTTATAAGGCTTGTGTAAATGTTCTGTAAATTAGATGTTAAGCAAAACAAAGAATTGTGTTCTATGTAAAGATATGTGGAGTTTTTCTGTTCCCTGTTTTGGTATCTGATGTGCACATGGGACAGAGAGCAGAGGAATGACATGCAGGGAAGGGTCTGCCCGGCCAGGAATCGAACCAGTGACCTACCTGCTCAGAGTGTCAGGTCACCTCCCTCTCCCTACTACATAGGGACCGCACCACACCTGAGCGGGCACAGGCAGCATTCAGGTGAAAGCTAGCCTCCAGGATTTCCTCCAACCACAGTTTTTTGTCTAAAAAGGCCTCCAGCAAAGACAGAGATAGGACCGGAGCACAGGTGTACTGGCCATGGGGATGACCCGCTCAAATTCCTCTCGGCTGGTGGCTAACATCCATTAAGTTTTTTAAGTTTTTAGGCTCCAGTGTCATTTGTGTGGCCAGTCCTAGAGGACCAAGGCTGAATTTGTTTTCCAGTCTGACCATGGAGCAAATACTAATCTGGCTTTACATAGATGGAGAGCTCTAGGAGTTGATGGCTACATAATGCTACATGCCTGTTTTCATTAGTGACCGGCTACAGAAGGCATCATAACGTTTGCTAACTTGCTTTTACCTATATTATAAATTTGTTGGCAAATGTTGCTTTGGCTAGCAGGCTAACTGCCAGCATTGCTGTGGAGCCTATCACAGCAGTGCTAGCATGGGCTAATGGTTGTGGCTAGATTGCTTTTTGTTGGCTTTTGTGCTTGCAGGGTGACTTTATTTAGTTGTGCTTCTTGTTGTGTGTTTAGTAGGTGGTTTCACTGGGCTTGTAACACTTTGCTGAGAACGTGGTTGTGGGAGAGGGGGGGTGTGTAGCTGAGGGGAAGCTGCAGATGAAGCATTTGTTTTGGTCTGAGATGCAGCTGGTCTAGTACGACATCTAGTGACAGTGATAATCGTTTTTACAGGACCTTTGAACCTGCAATACTGATTTTTACAAACTGTGAGCGCGAGATTAACAATGTTATGGCAAATTTGTTGGCAAACAGCTTTTTTCAACAGTTTGAAGAAACATTATAGTAAATTTGGCGTCATGTTTCTGGCCACTTGATTAGTCTAATATTCGCTCCTCCTGAGGGAAATCTCTGGCTCTTAAGCTGCTAAATGTTCCACATATGTCCACCAGTTAGTCTGCTGTTTGGTGCTCAGTAAGCAGGTAAACCAGAGAGTAATATATTGTAAGAGTAAACCAGAACGAGAAAGTTGTGGGCTGCAACAGAGCCAGCAGCCAGAGCTGCAGACTCAGTTGGTGATTCTCTGTTGTTTCATTACATTATTTTCACTTTCTCAAATGATAAGTCTTTGTTATGAAAATATTGATCGTAGCCACTTAAAGGAAGAGCAAAGGAAAAGACGAAGCAAATGTGGATCATTTATTAGTTAAATAAAGGTCAGAACCTTCTCTACAGTATCAAAGATGAAACAAAAGCTAATTTTCTGTATTTATACATATTGATTCTCCTGTGACAGTTATTTGAACCAACTTAAACAGTGGAAAATAGGAAAGCGTGCCACTCAGCTTGCTGGTCCTGAAGCTTAACTCCACTAACAACTCTCAGACAACCTGCCTCAACCAAATTGTAATCAAAGAATAACACAATCAATGAACAATGACTCAAAGAAAACTTCAGTATTAATCTAAAACTGTTAATTTAAAAGAACAATCGAGCAGGCAACCTGACCAGTAGAACCACTTTAAAGTGAGAAAAATATTAACCACGTAGACTTATTAACCACAACCTTATTACAGAATCAAACTACCCAGGCTTCCTAGAATAAGCCTCTTGTGTTGATTCTATACAGTACAAATGCATTTTTTTTTTTTACTGTTAAATAATATATAAGTGTAAAGAATGTGATACATTAAAACTTGCAGCACCCTGAAGGCTGAAAAATATATCAGTGCATGCCAGCACCAGAGAGAAAACCATTTGATCAACTTATGAAAACTGTCTGCCCATTTGTTTTCCTGCTTTATGAGTTGTCACATCTCTGTAATTATTTTATTGTTCTTTTTTTCAGTAGTTCTGTTGCACACACACACACACACACACATATACAGAAATCCACAAGCATGCACTCATCATCATCATCTAAATTATATGTCAATTGTATGTAATTGCCTTGACAATACTGTTTGTGAACTTTCATACCAATATAGTTCAAGAAATTAGTTGAATAGAGGGTGCAGGAGTAAGGGGGGGGTTTAGCAAGGAAAAGCTCTGCTCGTCTGTCAGGGAGCGCTGACAACACAATCTCTCAGACTCCTCCCACTTAGCTCCCCAATTCCATTACCCAAGCAGCGATAAAATTTCCCACTGACATCCAGCACCACTGCATCTGCAAGAGGCTCAGGCAGAAACATAAATTTAATGTACCAGTGCTGTAGTGTCTAATTGTTAATTGTTGTAATATCACATTACAGGCAGCGGGTGCTAACAGTTTGCACAGGCCTGTGGTGTGTGTGTGAAAATAGGATTGAATGGGGAGGAAGTGGGAAAGCAAATTTATTTATCCAGAATGATCCATGATATTGGATAACCCAATCCAGGTTGGGTTTCAGAAAGGTAGCAGTCATGTTTGTGTGCATGTGTGTATGTATGTGTAAGAAAGGGATATTTTTTTAAGTAAACCATAAACTGCCGTCCAAACATATGGCCTTACTTTAAGTAGGTTGTTATTGAAAACTTGCAAACCTGCAAAAAAAATCAAGTCATCATGAAACTGAGCGGTGTTCAAAGAACGTATGCAATCAAATTAAACTATACACTTTCAAAGTCTCATAAACCTTTATCGATCCTGGTAAATTTCTTAAGCACACACACACTTGCTGCACATCCATACAGAAAAACATTTGGATCTTCAGTCTAAGCACAGCCTCTTGTTGTTTTCCCACTGCAGTGATACCTTTCTGGTCTTTGCTCATGGGACTGACAGCTAGACCAAAAGGTGAAGCAATTTAAAAGCTAATTTCAGGTAAACAGAAGATGTAGTACCCACAAGGTTCTTTCTTATAATGCAGCTGTTACACTTAATTTGGTGGCGTTACCCATAAACAAACTGTGTGTGAATGTTGGCAAACCTGGCTTTGTGAGTTGACTTCTCAAGACCTAGTGTTTGCTTTCATGCTGGCATATTATGTGACCAAACTCATTACCACTATGGGCATCCAGGAATTATAGAATGAAAAGTGCCACTCACACTTTTGGACTGCAGGTGAAATTTTTCCTCCCAGTTGTATGTTTGACATCACAATCCTCACAAGTGTAACTTTTCATCCAGAAGCAACAATCCTCTTATTTTTCCCAAATCTGGATTTAAGACAAAAAATATGAAGGAATGTCTTCTCCATTCAGAGCACTGGCAGGGTGAACTAAACCAGTTACTTTGTCTGAAGCCCCAGTCTGTCTCAAATTGTTTCTTTTATTGTGGCATGTTGGATTTTGGAAAGACCTAAACCCATCACACATGAAGGAGACAAACTCTTCACAGACAACTGAGCAGCTGGACAATATTGGCAATGACATTAGTCATGATAATCATAGAGAGAATGATAATTTTAGATTTGAGCAATCTTTTCTTTCTCCATCTTGTGGTTGTTTTGATTGTGATGCACTTCGTAATGCGTATTTAATGAGAAAGTGCTGTTCAAATGGACCTCTGTCTGATAAACCACACATTTGGTGCACAGATGTTCTGCAGTTTTCCATAAGCCTGTTATGAAATCTGGATGACTCGTCCACTTCACTGCCCAATGAAGCACTGCTGGGTGAGGTGTTGTAGATTTCCAGAGAAAGCATGTTTAACTTTAAACTTGCTTTCTCTGGAAACTAAATGACTAAATGAGGGAAACTGAATTTCTTCCTGCTGCTGTGACCTTCGTCTCTCCCTGTTACTGCTCTGCCATCTCAGACACAATATGTCTCTTTCTCTCCTTTTTTTAGGCTGTGTACACACACAAACACACACACACACACACACACACACAGAGCTCCATGTAGCTATATGAGTGTACAGTCAGCAGGGAGTGAAAGGCAGCTTTTTAACCGCTAATGGAGAAAATCTGACAACCCTCTCTGCTGCCTTTTACTTTCAATAGGGGAGTGGAGCGGACAGTCCAGACCTGGTCTGTTTTTAACAGATGTTTCAGGCGGGAGTGAGGACAGTGGGAAAGAGTTGCCGTTATGTTCAGAATAGAATCATTACACAATGCGTGTACTGTGCTTTGGTCTTTGGACCAGTCATCATAACAAAAACCCCCCAAAAAACAAAAAAACAAAACAAACAGACAAACAAAAAACATCAATATATAATATAATATATCCTAATTTAGCTGAGGCTGATGGAATGTCATTAAAGTGTTCATGTGGTCATAACCCAAAGTATTGGATAGACAGAAATTTTGATGGCGCTGTATGGAAGGTCCGGGGATCAAAGTTTTCCCATCCTCTGGGAACCATGAATGTCAGTACAGGATTTGGTGCCAGTGCTGAGATAGTTCACTGAATAAAGGAAAACTCTGACCCCAGAGTTAGTAGGATTCACCCTCTGGGGGTTTTTCTAATTCATTTTCAAATTAAATTGTACAAAAATTATGTCATATACAGTGATACATGATACATTTTCAACAACATTTTAATGCATCATGCAAATTCAAATCTTCAGCACTTCTCATGGAACACTAAATTAATCTAGACAGGTGGATGTTTCCATAAAAATACACAATGGCTATCTCCTTTCTCCTTTGGTGCGTCCGTCTTCGCGCATGAACTCACTTATCATACTTTATGGCATTATTTACCCTAACAATATCGTCAGGGTTTTACTGCATCTCTATTTTCACGTTATGCATCTTCCTCTCAAAATTTCCATTGTATTGTCACCAGGGCTGTCAAAAGATACATTTTTTCTTTATTGTGATTAATCGCTGAATTTCAATAGTTAATTGTGATTAATCGCATGTTTTCTCACATGATTAAAATTCTATTCATTTGCATTTCAGAACTGTTTTCTCTTGATTGACAACACATAACCGTCAGTCTGTCGGGACTAGAAGCTAACGTTAGCATTTGGTAACAGCACCAGTGACGGTGTAAAATAAAGAATCTTTGGCTCGGTCCTTAATCTCATTGCGAATAACGGGTTAATGCTGACAGCCCTAATTGTCACCCATTCATAGGTATTTACTTGTATTGTTCTGTGTCAACACAGCAATCGAACAGTAGGCTAATTACACATTTTTCACCTTTTCATAACAACTACCCAATGGCAAATATATTATTTAATCATGTAGACACCTATGGCTGTCACAGTGCTTGTTTAAACACTTGCTGCTATGTGCTAATTAGCCACTGTAAGATGGTGCAGCAGCTGACATATAAAGGAATATGTCACTTTGGTATTAGGCATTAATATTTTATTACTTTTGGGCACAGCTTTGTCATCACTGTTTTATTCTTATTAATTGGGCTCATTTATTTTAGGAACTTATTTTTACTTTTTCTTTTTTTGGGTTGGTGTAATTATAGAGTACCATTTTAAATACACACAACTTTGACTTAAAGAAATATAAAGGTTTGTGAATAAAATCAGTGCTGGTTACTCTGAAAATATTCAATGGAAGATTAGAAAAATAACTACAAATCTACCACAAAAAAGAATAATAATGAATATGAAAAAAGTGTAAAACATTACAAAAAAAGACATAATAAGTTATAGACATTATAAAGACCATGTGGGGAATTCTAACATTGCAAAGCTGTGACATGCTGCTTCTCACATTGTATTAATAACAACATATAGTCACCTGACGTGTAGTCTCTGTGGTAACACAGTGAAAGAGTTAAAGTGAAATGACTTAAACAGCACACAGATGCCACAGAGCTGTGTCATTTTCATTTGACATGCACATTTCTTGGCCTTCAAAGCCATTTCTAAACACAGATGTGCCTCCTGCTCTCACCAGAATAAGCTCAGCCTGTGTAGATGACTTGCTCTCTCCATGAGGCCAAATTGTTTACAGCTGAAGTCACGCAAATGCAAGAGCTGTTTGCAAGTAATGCTATAGGTGGTGTGGTGTGTGATTCACCTGCCAGAATGTGTTCGTGGGCTTAACAGTGTCCACATCAGTTACAGGTCAGAGAAAGAAAGAGAGAGACTATTAAAGTCAACAACAACATATTCAAAAGCAACACCAGCTCCCCCTGGATTCATCTCTCCGTCTCTCCAGTCCTAATTGGAGAAAGAGATGTCTCACTGTGATTGCTATTAGAAAGTGAGACTCTCAGTCGATTCTCATCATTCTCCCATAGCAGATCAACGCCTTAATGGAAAGGTCTCATCTGATACGTGCTTATTTATTGTAGTGCTCAATTAACACATGCTAGCTACTGTCTCCTGGGTAGTTTTAGATGAGTTGTATTCATTTTGTCTCTCTACTCCTCGTTTCTATTTAGCTAGTTATCCTCTTTGTTTTCGGCATGTCTGTTTTGTTTGGTTCAAATGATTGCTTAAAGAACGTTTGCTCAACACTTTTCATCCAGTGTTATTGTCTCCAAGGGGAGAGATATTTCAGAGGAAGTCAAAGCCGTTGTCCTAATGATGAGCACACACACTAACATATGCAGCACAGAACCACCAAATACGAGAATAGATCACATGAAGAAAAACAAGTTAGTAGCTTGCAAATATGGCATACATTCAACTGCGATAATTTTTTTGTATTGTTTACTTAGAATTGAATTTCTTTGACTTCTCCCAAATAAAGTACAATAAAAATACACACAATCTACATAACAAAACACACCATTAAAAACATATAGAACCCAACAGTACAAATGAGCAAGTAGCAGCAGATAGGTTAAATAAATACCAGAGAGCAAGTCTTAACAAGAGAACAAGACAAGTAACAAGTGTTCCCTGGTACAGTCATTTTGGGTTCAATGTCTGTATGCCATAGGGAATATAAGACTTTTCGTGTATGTTCTGGTTGGCCTTTGGGCCCCTGAATTGAGGGCAAGATGGAAGAAATTGTTTATTTAAAATCTTGTACTTCTACAGGCTGGATATTAAGTATGACAAAGCAGATGTTACTGGTTCCTCTTGGTTTTGTTTGTATTAGAAGCTCTTTTATTTTTGCCACATTCATTTCCAGTTCATTTGCCTGGCACCAGTCCTGCAGTAGAGTGACCTGTCTGAAGTAAGCCTCCTCATGTGTGGCATTATCTTTCAGGAGAAGACCAACAAGAGCCATATCATCAGCATATTTGAGCAGTTTGACATTACTGCTGTGAACAATAAGCCTGTGAATATTCTCATTTGTCCAGGTCATAGTATCTCAAAGGAGTTTTAAATCGAAAGCAACTGGACTTGGTTATTTGTCTAGGAAGACGTTTCACCTCTCATCCAAGAGGCTTCATCAGTTCTTTCTCGCACCTGACCAGGCTGGGACTGGTTTGTCCAGGTCATAGTATCTCAAAGGAGTTTTAAATCGAAAGCAACTGGACTTGACCAGGCTGGGACTGGTCAGGTGCGAGAAAGAACTGATGAAGCCTCTTGGATGAGAGGTGAAACGTCTTCCTAGACAAATAACCAAGTCCAGTTGCTTTCGATTTAAAACTCCTTTGAGATACTGCTGTGAACAGTTATTTCCTTTGTGTAAATGGAAAGCAGCAGTGGAGACAGCACACAGCCTTCTGATGCCCCAGTATTTAAAACGAGCTTGTCAGAGTGGACCCCATGCATAAAAACTCACTGTGGACGGTCAGCTGGAAAACTTCTAATCCAGTAAATGAGACCACCAGTCACAGTTATCTTAAAAAGCTTAAAAGCATCAATCAATTTGCATAGTTTTAAAAGCAGAATTAAGATCAATAAAGAAGAACAAGGGGTAAATGATTTTGGTTGTTGTAGGTGCTTAGATATTTGGTGCACCATAGTGAGAGGGTTGAGCTGATCCCTGACAGAGGACTTGAGGTGGGTGCTGACTACTCTCTCCATAGACTTAGCTAAAAGGGAGGTGAGTGAGACTGGTCTGAAATCCTTTCAGGATGTTGATCCAGGGACTTGTGGCACCAGTCTTATTGTGGGTTTTTTCCATGAGTTTGGAAGAATACAACTGTTCCAGCTGTATGAAACAACAGTAGTGACAACTCCTTTAAGGTGCTGAGAGCATACTTGAAGTACCCTTCCCCATAGACTGTCAGGCTCAGGAGCCTTCTTGGGTCTGATTTTGGAGAGATGTGGCTATATCGCTCTTATATAGCCGAATAGATTCATAGCTTCCTATCTGATTGGAGATAGTGCTGCAGCCTGATCTTGGGTCTCTCACATCATACCTTCCATAATAGATGTTTAGGTCATGAACAAATTCACCACAGTTTGCCATATTCACACTTTGCTCTTTCCTTTCTCTGCCTATCATTGTATTGAGCCCCTCGCTTTGCTTTGCCTATTCAGAATCTTTGCTCAACTTTTCAGAAAATCTGCTTTTGCTGTAAATACTGTGTCTCTCCATCTCTTTCTCCTTTAAAAGATCTATTTCATCTTTCAATGAAAATGCAACCCTGTTCTCATTTAAACACACTTTAAGATCTTTTTAGAGCCATGGCTTGGTATTGAACACTCACTATTTTGTTATGATAATGGTGTTCTCACAAAACTTATTATAGCATGTGATTGTTACCATTGCTGTACAGTTTTCAAAAGTGGTTAATCGCACTGGACCTTCTGTCTATATGTTGGGAGGAGATGGATGACATTTCGGTCCAACCTTCTGAGAGGAGACTGGCTCACTGCCTTGTATATGTTGCTGAAGCAGTGGTCCAAAATATGACTGCCAGAAGTGGGCATGGTTGCATATTGCTGCAGAGTGGAAAAGGTGAGGTGACCGGTCGTATCTGTTAAAATTCCACAACACAGTCACCAGTTGATCTACTGATCGAGTAAGCACAGCACTGAAGCTGTGAGTTATGGTTTCAGCAGCTTCCTTATTGCCCGGCCCTGGAACACGGAGAATCACAGTGATTTGTCCAACCTCACGCGGGAGGTAAAATTGTCTGAAAGATACTGATAGTAGCTCATAATCTCTGGTGCACACTATTTCATTCACTTTGAGTTGTGTGGTGTATGTGTTATCAATAAAGGCACAGAGTCCTCCACCAATGGATCTGTGAGATGACCTTCTATCACAATCTGTCCTTATGACTGTATAACTCTCAATGTTAATATCTGTGCTGTCCTTGTGGAGCCATGTCTCAGTAAAACAGATCAGGTTACTCCTTCAGAAATCTTTATCAAATCTAAGTTGCGCTGTGACCCCCCCCTTTAGTTTATTATTCAGTGAGATGACATTTGACAGAGTGATAACAGGGAGCTGGTGTCTGCTCCCCGTCTTCTCAACCTGTAATGGATTCCTCCCCTTGAGCTTCGTTTCTTTTCTTTTCATGTTGAGGGAGGTCCCTTAATAGACTCTAAAAATGTATAACATTAATTAATGTTGACCCATTCTGATCACATGGGGAGATGTGTTGCAGACTTTCTAACCATCCTGGAAGTATGGCTCCAGGGATGACAGTGTAGCTTTGTCAGTTGGTCCACACCTTTGGTCCACACTGAAATATCACAGCAGCACTTTGACAAATACTATGATTTGTATAAACACTCAAAATTATTACTGATGTCCTTTTTCAGTACACCATACCTACAAATATGACAAAAATATTATTCACTTTCCTGCACAGCCTGGCTTTGTCAGTTCAGCTCAGCTCTAGAGCAGCTGGCCTACACTGAACTCCTGCATCAGCCTATATGAGGCTTATGATTTACCAAAAGAACTAGAGGTGCACAAATAAATTGATTCACATTAGAATTGCAATTTTATCTCTACCAATTCGAAATCGATTCATACATTTCGAAAAATCTATTCATATTTTTCAGTCTTGTAACAGTGCTGGGTTCCATTTTTTCCTGACATGAGTTTAGCTTGCCAGTCCTATAGATGGTGCAGTGTTGGTCTCCACTCAGATACTCCTCTTTGGTGTGAGCAAGAAGAAAGTGCAGTGAAGTAATTCAACCTGCCCCATCTTCACTGAGAGAAAGCATTTGGGCAAACTTAAGATTTTATAACCTTGAGGGGAAGAAGGAGCTTGATAAAACCCATGTTATATACAGGCTATCTCTGCACAATATGAGGAAAAAATGCGATGTATGATAACGTTCAATATTGCGATGACGATATGACTTGTGATAGATAAACAAATATTGAAGTGTCCATATACAGTTCCTATGTCTTCCTCTGCCATCTTGTTAGCTAACCTTACACTCACCACCAAATTGACACCAGTTCATCTCAGGGTAGCTGGCAGCTAGATGTCTGATTCATCTGATTGGCCAAACAGTGTGGATGCAGGGATTTCACTACGTTTCTGGAGGTCTTATGTTGAGGTTGCAGCAGCGAAACAGTGGAGGTTCTCTCATTGGGTGTAGCTATATAATGTTATATTTATCTTATCTCATATGTGCAGGTTATCTGGTTCTTTATTGATTTATTGATGATTTTTTTTTTTTTTTTTTAAGAATGCACATTTAGAATAAACAAAATTAGTTTCTAGAGACTCTGCTACTGCTTATGTTTACAGCAGCAGACTCACTGTAGGCCCATATAAACTCAATAATATCACTCTGAACACAAACGTGAAATGTCTCTGAGATGCTCAGTGAATTAAATAGTTAATAAGTAAAGATGAAAAGGCAGAAAACATCCTTTGATTCATCATTCAGTCTTCTGACGTTTCTTTATGTGATGCACTTGCAAAGAAACGTGCTAAATGAGCCTGTTACACTTGGACAGCTTGTGCTGCTTCCACAGTACTGCTAGAAATGAAAGCTAGCTCAGTTATGTTTTCATTAGCCTAGCCTGTTGGCTTCTCTTGACCTCTGCCTGCACTGCAACATTTTGTCTGCATGGAAGTTTAGTAAGTAAATGAAATCATTCAAACACAGACAACTTGTGCTCGTTCACCTGCTGCTTAACGCCACGCTGTTTACAACCTACTACATTCATGGTATCATCTAATATTACTTCGCTGGATGTTTGTCTGTACACTGCATCATATTCTTAACTTGATTAAACTGTTCATAAAGTCAGTCTAACATTTGATCATGTGGTCATGGTTGACTGACGTATATAAACTTGTTTACATGACCTTCGAAACCAGCCGCAACTTAATGGTGCAAATGCACTCAAGTACTGAAACAAATAGCACTACACCGCTGACCACCATATATATATATATATATGTGTGTGGTGGAGAATTTCTGAATCGTGCACCCCTAATAAGACTGTGATGTGAAAACATGAGATTCTCACAGTCAGAGAGACACTCAGCTGAACACTCAGCCACATGGCGTGTAGCAGCATTTCGTTCAGAAATTTCTGTTTTGCTGACTTAATTGACAGTCAGCAGCGGAGCTGAGATCAACAGCAAGGAGTTGCACTGCAAGTGCAATGAGTCAATCCACAAAATGTGAATCGCTTTGAGTCATTGACTTTTAGGGGGCAGTGTTTGTAAACATTATATCTGCTTAGCATCACCATGTTAACTTTGAAATTTTGAGCTTATTAGCATGATGACTTGAGTGTTTACCTCAAAGAACAGTTATCATGGCTAAAACTGTTTTATCTTTTATTGCAACGATCTTAAGGAAGAAATGTTAAAGCTCATGTTACAAAATAATCCACCAACGCAGCACCTTGCTGGATGTCATCACATCGTGTTTTGGACAGCTCTTCCTCAATGCCATAATATCTTGTTTTTTTATTCCTCCTGAACATGCAGTATATTGATGTGACAGCTGAAGTAATGAGTAATGTGACTAATTACTTCTGCTGATGAGTAATGTAATACAATTACTTACTGCAACACTGCTCGTTGCTCACAAACACAGTCCTCAGTCACAAATCAAATGTAGCAGATGAAAACCCTTATTGTGTGTGAAAGGGGGCAGAGGGAAAGTCATGGCAATACAGCACTCCAGTCTCTGTCCTCTTCCCACCTCATACGACCACTAGAATACATAATGAGCCAGACTCCTGGGGCAAGATTAAAAAACTCATTTAGAGCTCCATCCTGCGGAAGTATGACAACTCCTGGGCTATATTATCAACTGGATGTGGTGAGATTAGAGTCTGTGTCTCCAGCCGGCCTCACAGCTATATGTATGGTCAAATCTGCTCACCCTACACCTAGGATGATCACTCATGGGATAATTAATGGGGTGTAAACCTAAACATAATCCTTGCTTAGAATATAGGTTTGGGATTTTATGAAAACTGGTGTCCTCACTGGTCCTCACTTTCTTTGCACCCGTGTCATTTGCAGACAGCCCAATATTTGAATTTGTATTATTTCCTAAAAGAAAGGAGCTGTTTTAAGAAAGACATTCATGTCTAACAGATGCTCTGGGCAAACTGCCAGCTCTAGCTTAGACTTTCTGGGAGATAACCTGCCTTTCTGAGAGGTAATTGACTGTGGGGATGACAATTGCAAGGATGCCATTGACTTGACTACCATCAATGGAGGCATTTTGCATTAAGTACGTCTCCACTAGTAATCACACACACATGCAGGCACACACACAGAAAGGGCAATAGCGACTGCACATCTAAGAGCTGGGAATGTAGAGATCCAGACAGACGCTAATGTGGCAAATCATTATCTATTAATGCCCGAGTCTGATTCACACACAACATTTGATGTAGATGTAGCCGTGCCGCTTTGGGGGCATGGTGGCTTTTCAGGCTGTGACTGAGTTGATACAGCTAGTGGTTTATCTGTGGGGTCAAAAGATGAGGGCCAACATGTCTCTCTGCTGATGATTTTCTCTGTGCATTCTGCTTTGTTGACACTCTGCCCTTTAGCTAGCTTATCTTAGGATCTGCTGGCTGGCGGCTGAGGCTTTGTGCGAGTGTGTGTGTGTGTGTGTGCATATATGTGTGGATGGTAGCTTTGCACTGGGTTAGATGGAGGGAAGAATGCATAGCTAATCAGAATAATCAGTCTCTTTTCTCTCTCTTTATCATGCTGTACTCGTTACGATGCAGGATGCAAAGAGCTGACCCTCAACATGCCACAGAGCAAGGATTATCCCCTCAGGGGTCGCCCTCTCCAATTTACTGCCTTTTCTCCTCCTCCTCTGAGAGCTAACAGGTCTGTATGGGGATAGCGAACATCAGAATGGACCCGTAATTGAAAGGGAGTGGAGAGTGTTGACTGCTTGTTTGTTGTCAGGGAACAAGGACAGAGTAAGAGGGCATCGGATAGAAGGCAGGGTTGAGGGTATAGGGAGGCAGGGAAGTAACTGTTTTGGTATAGCCCCGACTACTCTCCTGTTAGTGTGGGAAGAAAATGCAGAAAAGTAAATTGAGAAACAGAAGTAACAGTGGTTTCTCTAAGAATATATTTTATCCAGGCAAAAACAGCCATGATTCAGTTGTGAGAGTAACCCTTGTAAAAAAATAAAAAATAAAAAAAAATCCCCCATTCTGCACTCAACAGTGTTGCACTACTCCCCTACTGCAAAGACGACCTGATTTGATTGGTTCAAACCATGCTTTTCCCCTACCAATAGTAATCACAATAGATGTAACGACAACTGGCCTGTGAGAGATGTGAGTTTTTTCAGTGTGCTCTCTCTTCGTCATGGTTACATAGCAAATGCAGAATAAGTGATGCAAAATGAAGGACTGCCACATTAACTGCTATTTGGGTTTGTGTGGCTTATGCGTTAGAAAAATGTAATGAAAGAGCCTGAAGAACAGAGTCTGCGTTGATCTTAAATTTTACAGCGTAAAATCCATGGAGATTGACTCTTTTGTATAAGAATCAATTGCCCACTCTCTCTAGTCTCTCTGTTTGTGTCTATTTGTTCACCTAAAGGAACAGAAACCAGCACCAAGCACAGAGCCCAGGTTGGCGACATGAGAGGAGGATAAGGGTTGGCTGCCCCAGCCACACAGTAAGTAGAGCAGGGCCCTCTCATCAGACCAAGCAACTTGTTGTCGGCAACTGATCGCATTCACTGTATTTCGAGGCCTGTAATAGCTGGTACAACCTTCAGGCTTAGAGGTAATTAAACCTCATGGAAAAGAGGCTTTCAAACTGTCCCTCATGGATGCATGGGAGAGGTAAGGGGTACATGGGGGAGATGTGAGGCAAATATAGTTCATGAGGTGAAAAGGACAGGTGCACATTTTTTAGATTAAGTGTAAGTTGCATGTCCTGAGGAAATGAGGATATTATTATCTCTGATGTCTGTTTCTTCAGTGATAGGTATATCTGCCTGCAAACAGGAACTGGTTGGTGTCTAGTTATCTCTCTTTTGTCTGAGTGGAGACACCACAGTGTCAGACTTCGCTGGCCTAAATTAAACACGAAAACATTTTGCCGTCATAGAATTGTGTATGATGTATGAGTGTGTACCTCTGTGTGTATTTCATACATAAAAGTTAACACTGGCATTGCTACTGTGTTGTAAATACTTGGCCTCTTATAAGCAGCTTGAAAATCAGCAGCTTTGTGAACAAAAAATAATAATGAAAGCATTCAGTATCATTTATTATTATTATTAACATATATTTGATATTATAGTGCAATGCCTAATGGCTATTCTAGTAAGTGTATTCAACCTCTGGTAGATTTGGTATGTTTTGTTAATATGGTGTAAATTATGTGAATGAATATGAATCCAAAAAAGGTGCCAGTGAGGTAATAATCATGCAACCATGCTAAATTTCGCAAGCAGCTGTGGCAATGTATTAATAATTATGACATTAACTGTTCTGTGAAGAGCATATATACCATTAAGGCATAGTCTTATCATGTTCATCTCACACACATAAAGTTGATATGTTGGCAGCAAGAGTCTAACACCTCTTTTATGCTTTAGGTAGCTGGAAAAACTTCATATCTATGTTAATTCTTGGCCCAGGAGCCTTTTTGGAGGAAGGAAATGACTTGATCTTAAAATTTAATGAGGACTTCAACTTAGGTGTTATTCTTTTTAATCACACTATAGAAAAGACTTGTGTGATAGAGAACCTCATCCCACCAAAACAAGGAGAAACACACATAAACAAACACTAACTCCATTCAAGGGGCATCTTATCGCTGGATTTATGGGCCAACTGGATACTGCTCAAAGGAAAGAGAGGGGGAAAAACACCTAAGAAAACAAGACAAACAACAAAATTAGTCATTTAATACCAGCAAATAAAGGCTTGGAAAGGAATGAAATATTTGATCCCCTAGATGTGAGTTTGAAGCAATTTGAGCCGGCAAATTACCTCCTTCTAATAAAAACTCAAATTTGGAAAGAGTCAAGGAGAGAGTAAGGAGAGAGAGAGAGAGAGAGAGACATTAGAGCTGGTCTTATACCACTGCTGCATTAATGATAGTGTTTGCCCGTGGCCAAACACACAGAGAGAGCTGTGTGTTAGCAGCAAAGAGAGGATAATAGTGCAGAGAATTATTAGACAGATCCTTCCAGCCTGTGTTTGAGTCAGTTCTTTAGCCCTATTACACACTGCGGGGGGTGGAGGGAGGGGTGAAGGGAGGGAGAGAGATTTAAACAAGTAATACTGCATTACACGCATTAAAGGGTGACAGTAATTACTTATACCACTCAAACTGAGGCATTAGACAGTAAAACACAAGCTGTGCATCCACTTCTTTCATTTGCCTCTCTCCCTCGATTAGTTTCTCTTTGTCACCTTCTCTCTGTTTTTTCTCCTCTCCTCTCCTCTTCTCACTCTCTTCTTACCTTGTCTGTGTCTTTCCGCTCTTCCTTATCAGGGTGGTAGCGGCTGCCTGGGTAATGAGGATCAGTGTTGTTTTAAACATGAAATGGTGAGAGGGCCCGGCGGGGCGGAATCAATAAGAGCCATTACCTCTCCTCTGTAATGATGCACCCCCCTCCCCCTTTTTTCTGTGCACACCACCCCTTGTCCCAGCCCATTTCTACCCGCTATCCAATATCGGATGGGAGGAGGTTATGAATTATCGAATCCCAAGGGCAATGTGCCTCGCCGCCAATTACCCAGTGAAAAATGACCCTTTCTTTGACGTAAGGGTGTGTGTCTGCGTGCAGATGTGTGTGTGTGTGTGTGTGCATGGGGTGGGTGGAGAGTTTGACATGGACTGGCTGATGTCACACAGTTGTGAACAGCTACGCCCCCTCTGTCTGTCTGTCTATATGCACACACTAACATGCATATGTAAAAACACTTATTTAACCATGGCTGTTAATTTGTGACTGATGATAAAAAAATAAAAAAAAATCTTTGTTTAGTGTGTGTTTGGACGCCGTGTAGGTGCAGCAAATTATCCATCAGCTTAAGAGGACAACGGGATATATGTTACTACACACTGAGCAAAGCCTTTTTCTTGCTGGTGGTGCAGTTTTGCACGATACACCATAGCTTCAGCAGACAACAGACATCATACCAACACATTTCACATCAGTTACTAGCATCTGTCAGTGGTACAATTTTCTATGATACTGTGACAAGTCTGTTATTCATTTCTGCTCATTTAACTACCCCTTAAAGGCAGATAATAATTTTTAACATACAGTAGTTTCTCTTGAAAAGCGCTACTGAGATATGACTGCCAATTTGTCAAATAGGCCTCACACACACACAATACCAGTCTGCTGAAAATTATGTTCACTGTGGACAATTAAGCAATAGTGTTTCATGTCAAACACCCACATTCCTTACCAGTAAAAGTGTGTGCCAGTAATGTGCTGTTGATGAAGCCCAGGCTGGTGGGTCCCTATCTCTCCTAACGTATCTGAACCATTCTTTTGTTGCCACGTGATCAAATATTGTTGGACGATCAGTCAGTTACATTGCCGGTGAAGGTTTAAAAATGTTATCAGTGAATGCAATCTGATCTTTTCACAGAAATCCAGGTTTGGTGTTTGGCTGAGAGAATTGGTTCACTTATAAGACTGAAAATACACCAAATGAGGATAATCCTTTGGAACCCTTAGTCTATGAGAACAGGCAGTTTCTCCTTTAGAGGCTTGCACACTCACCCTTGCAGAAAAGTACTCTGAAATTGCAATATACTTGTTACATGTTTCAAGCAGAATGGACCTAACACTTTGTTTTTAAACGTATAAACTTAGATAAACAATTAAATCCTACCGTGAGTTAAAGAGGGTGAGAAACAAGTATGCAAAACTAGCAAACAATCCGATATAACAACATTAAAAATGCTCATTAACCTGTGCATTTAAATTAGCAACCTGTAATTTACTTTCTCTAAACAACCAAAAGAGATACACAGTAAATAAGAACATGACGCATGGTTGAGCAGTCTCCCCCACTCTCCCGGGTGTGTTGGGTCTGGGGGAATATGGTGCTGAGGGTTTCTGACAGGAGCAGTTGTTTGTGTGCTACCACCAAGTTCACTGGCTTGACCTGACCACATACATGAATTTTATAATAACTTTATTTACTTGAACGCTACACCTCTTGCCCAATGTAGATAGGCAACAGTTTAAGTTATATATATAATTTCCCTCTCTATAATTTCCCTCTCCTTCAGACCTTTACCGTATACTACGTAGGTCAGCATCCCTTGTGCCATGAGGTCTTAATGTGTGTGTGAAGCTCTCTAACGTTAACACCTTGCTGCTCCTCCAGTCTCTTACTTGTCAACACTAGTGCCGGCTCACTGAAAGGTGCACAACACTGTATACTTGAAAACTTGAAATGTTTAATACATTCATAGGTGTACACCAAGCATATATAGAGGGGAAACTGAACTTGTTTATCTTGGCACAAGTCAACACCTTGTTAGGGTATTATGGTCTATCTAGACTGGCTCAATAACTAGATGCAAAATTCTTAAGAGCCAAGCTACCTGTGCCCTACCTGGACACTCTTCTTAACCTCAGAATCCTCTCAACTCCTTTCAGTGTCCACCTTCCTTTCTCATCTGCGTACTGATGTGTTGAGTTGTCAAGTGTAGACGCCTTTTTATCACTGGTTAACAGAGTTACATTGTGTTTATGTTACCCATTGTCTCTACCTCTCTCTCTCTCTCTCACACACACACTCACACACTCACACACACACCCACAAAGAGACAATGAAATTATCGGTGGTCTCAAGTGTATCTTTTCTGTCCATTTAGCTGTTTCTTTGTGGGGAAGTGCTTGATGCTGATATACAGCACTTTGAGCTCTGATTGAATTACACTGATGGGAACATCAATTACAGAGCATGCTACCAGAAAAACATTTTAACCAAGCACTTCAGATCATATTACAGTCTGCAGTACTCTGATGGGCTGACAAATTAAGAATCTGGGCAGAAGACATACTACATTTTAAAAGACAAATAGGGATTTTCATTAATCTCATGATATTTTGCTCATGATAAACTCAGTAGGATGGAAAATAACTATTTGACAACTTGCCAATAGGTGAAAACATAAATTTGAGGTACTCCAGTGATAAACAGTAATAGTTCTTCATGTTGTTTAAATAGTCTTTAGGATCGTGTCACCTCTCCAATCATTGCTTTGTATCTCTGTAAAATAACATCCAGTAGTATTTAATCAGTACTCCAAAATTTAATAAATGCTCGCAGTGTAATTTTCCCAAAACTCCATTGAGTCGTATTTTAACTGTACCTCTACACTTATTGTAATTTTCAAATGAATTATAAAGAAAGTACAGGATATCAGAATAACTACCTCCCTGTTAAAAGCAACATTTTGACACCTTTATACTGTAAGGACTTGTCCACCAATATATTTGTAAGTACAGTACTGTATTTCATTTTTACCTTACATCAGAGCTAGACTGTAATTTGAAGCCTGTTAGACAAAGTGTTACTCCTTTATTATTTGATTCAATAGCACTTTGTTTTGTTATTATATGTATGTTTGGCAGTACATCTATATTTTACTGGCAGGTTATCTATAAATGCACTCTTCTAACACGTCTCCAGTTTCCTCAGGGTCTGCAAAGAAAATCACACTGCTGTATAGACTTTGGTATTCTGTAACAAATCCAATTAGATTTGTGAGAGAATTAAATTATGTTGTATATTTGCTTTTCTAGGAAGTTCCAGGTTGTGTTGAAAGCTGTTTAAATCTTAAAGTCTTACAGTGATGGTATTCATGTCGTGTAGGAGCCAAGTGGGGACAGACTGACACTGATGGTGTTTGATTTCTGAGCAGGAGTTTCTCTCAGTGGGCAGGACAACTTGGACAGCGGTTTGTTCTGACTTGATTTATTCTCCTGGATATGAAAACAACATGATTTCATGGATGATCACGTAGAAATAGTCTGATGCAAGTTCCCTCAGAAATGAAAGGTTGATCTGTTTTTCTTTTATTTTTTCCAACCGACAAGGCAAACAACGGGATCATCCAAGGCATGTTTCTTGAATCTAACTTTATTCCGTTGTGCTGTTTTTGACTGAATTAAGGGTGTACCCAAAGCTGGGTGCCCTTGATAGAAAAACAGAAATGATGTATTTGTTAAAAAAAAACCAAAACAAGAAAAGATAAATAAAGAAGATGCTGTAAAAATAATAATGAAAGAAAATACTACAGTTCTGACGGGAAATGCTGTGTTTGTAACTTTCTGAGAGGCTTATACTTTTGAACTCACTGCAAGAGAAAGTTATTTTCTTGACCCACAGGACAACAGAGCACTTACTGGAAATTATTGTATGACACATGCAAGGATAATGTCCTTGTCACTGTCATCATGCAGCTTCACCAATTTATTAAATGTTCCATATTTTACACTTTTCTGGTGTTTTGAAGTCTTGATATCCAGAAGAAGATAGGTAAAGTTTACAGCTCTAGCAACAACAGGGCATCGGTGTCGGTCTCTGAGCCTCTCTTCTGATTGGCTGGCTCTTTTCTGAATGATACGCGGTCAGGCCGACCACAGGTAACAGATTGTAGCCTAATACTGCAGCTTAGCAAAAATCCTTGGTAAATGCAAATGGTGACGGTTAGTTAGTGCTGAAATGAGCCGAACAGACGGTTAAATTCAGACTAAAATGATCCAGTATATTGGAAAAAATAAACTGGTCTAAAATATTACTGTGCTTGGGAAGGCTTATAATCAAAAAGACATGGAAATTTCACTTTCTGCAATATGGGACCATTACAAAAGTGGGAAGCGCATCTGTGTGAGTGTGTAGCCGAGTCAAAATAGTAAATTTGGCAGGTGTTTGTATTTTCTTGTTGTCTGTGTTCACTTCTTTGTTGGCTCACTACACCCACCGCAATCATGGCTTCTCTCAGAAGCCTTCTGCAGTTCTTTGAAAAACAGGGTTTCATGCTGTGGGATGAATGTGTGTATGCTTGTGTGTGCATTTGCGTGTGGCTGCCACCCAAGGTTGTTCCTACAACATGTTGTCTTTTGAGATTCATTGCCTTAAGCAGCAATGATGCGATCTCAGCAAGACATGCCAAGACTGCTGGCTGTAGCCCAAGACAAGGGGCAGAAAGGAAAGGAAGGAAGGAAAGAGACATGTACTTGAGCCATATCCCTCTGATTTTGTTTACTCAGAGCAAAAGTTTTATTTGAATTTAAAGTGCTAAGTAACTGTTTGTCTTGATTCCTGTTGGGAACTTCAGATGAAAACCCCTGATTGTCTAATGCTAACTGTTGCCCACAAATGATTGAGGGGTACAAATGTTACCATCATGTTAGGCACAGAACAATCTGTGTTGAAAGTTGGCTCTTCAAAAAAAAAAAAAAAAGAAATAGAAAGAAAACCTTTCCCTTTCCCAGTGACCAGGATCATTGTAATTCAGTTGAATAACAAAACAATTTCCATTAAGTACTTTCTAAATGTACCTCTCATTCCTTCAGCATGAACACTTTTAAGTCTCCCAATTTATGCACCTTACATAAGAGGCTCTAAAGCCTAAAGAAGCTGACTCAAAGTTTTCAGCCTCTTGCCAACATAAAAGAAACAGTTTTATACGATTGGTACACTGATGCGAGAGAAATGATTTGGGATATTTTAATTCTAGTAAATGTATGTCAACCACTGATGTGAGATTAATTAACACTGCGTGTCTCTGCAGAACTAATCAGTCAGTGTAGAAGGCATTCAGAGTACAGTAGCACAGACCACTTTGAAGTTTAACATCACAGGCTTCAACAGCCTTTTCGATAGATGGACATTTGACTGGAGGGTTGCTAGTTCTAATCCCAGGCAGTTCTGGGAAATGTCAGCAGCTAAACAGAATCACAGAATGAGAAATGCTCTGCACTGCCTCCACTACCGAGGTGTCTTTGAGCAACGCACATAACCTGCAGTGGCACCTGGTCAACAGCTCAACTCTCGAAAGCTGTATGGTGGACTGCCGTGCTCGCTCTCTCTCTCTCTCTCTCTCTCTCTCTCTCTCTCTCTCTGTCTCTCTGTCTCTCTTTCTCTCTGCAGATAAGACCAAACGGTTACTGAGTTCAGGCAATGAAAGTTACTGCAGAACATTAGAAACTTTAATCATCATATCAGAAACAACACATTACAAGTCACAGGTCAATGAATTATTTGATTTGATATCAGGAAAATAAAAACATGGACTACAATATGAAACTATGACAAATCATCATATCAGACAAACTAACAAACAAACTTAAGAGTCAGGACAAATACTTGAGGGGTAAATGGTGTGTGGGACACTAATATTGCATTATGTGCTGCGATTATGCTGCCAGGCCTATAATGGATTACAACTGCATGGTATTTAGTGATATTTTGCTGCTATAGGCCTATACTGCCGGGGGACTTCCCATAATGCACCGAGCTCCTCTCTTCTCTCCCTCTCCATCTGTACACATTCATATCCCATTAATACATGTTACTAAATTGACTTCTTCTCTCTCCCGTAGTTGAGTGCTTTCTTGTCCTTCTCCTCTCTCTACCTGTCGCTCTCTAAAGTTATTTCTGCCTCCGGAGCAGAGTCTGGATGTGCGATTACTGCTAAACACCCACTGCTACAATTATTATTATCATTATCATTATTATTATTATTATTATTATTATTACACATGTCTTTGTGGAAATGTGCTGTGTTCTCTTTGTCTGCTGTCTTCTCTTTCTCTCCCCCTCTTGGAAAGTTCTCCTGAACTTTTCAACACATCCATTATCCTATAACTGCAAAATCCACCCACTCACTACTAGCAAACATTAACCAGATATTCATAAACCCTCAAGGTCAAAATATGGATTTATTTCTTTGTCACAGAGAATTATTTGAATAAAGGGAGCTGGTCATGCAATAAATGAGTTGGAAAAAATGAAACTGGACAGTTTAATATCCTTCTGTTTTCAAGGTGTCTGTCATACAATTGCAATACATTTACAACCGCAATCCTCATGACTACGCCGGCTGCTGTGGTAAAGTTTTTTATTATTTCTAGTAGTAACTTTGTCTTTAATTTTTCTTCTTTCTTCAAAATCCTGGTATTATTATATATAGCTGCTCTGTGTGGAACTAGATAAAGAAACATTTTGTTCTAAACCAACATCTGTAAATAAATGCATATTAACCAAGTTTTTTTTTTTTTAGTTAAGTCAATAATCTTTATGAAAACAGGAAAAATAACATATACCCATGTCTCTGTAAAATAAAGGTGCTGAAATAGAATATTCCTTTTCTATTTTTCCAGTGACAGATTGTTTGCTGTACCCTGAGAAGCAGGCTGTTTGATATTTAAAGTGCTTGCTTCACTCTATCCAGCTGCACATAGAGTCACTGCTTTGTGATAAACCAGCATCTCTCATGGAGAGGCCAGAAATACAAGGGCCCTTTACAAAGGACGCTGATTTCAGACCCCATCAACACACACACACACACACAACACACACACATACTTGTACTTCTATCTTTGTGAGGACACTCGTTGACATAATGCATTCCCTAGTCCCTTACCCTAACCTTAACCATCACAACTGAGTGCCTAACCCTGACCCTGACCCTAACCTTAACCTGAACCTAATTCTAACCATAACTCTAAAACCAAGTCTTAATCCTCAAAATGTGATTTGAAGGAGTCTCAAAAAGTGAGGACCGGCCAAAATGTCCTCACTTTCTCAAAATGTCCTCACTCTGTTAGTAAAATACTTTTTTTGGTCCTGAATATGTAGCAAGTACAAGTACACACACACACACACACACACACACGCATCCCGATAGTGGTGATGAGCTGAAACACGCCCCCATGTGGCCACACTGGTAAGTAAAAATTCGCCGGCAAAAAAGTGGAGAGAGAGGGGGGTGGGGGGGGGGTGGTGGTGGTGGTCAACAGTCAGTCTATTTCTGCTGTCAGAAATAATTGGTCCACGGGGCCCCTCTATTAGGCCAAAAACTTTCGGAGCGCCCTTCAGATCTAATTGGCACCGACGATCGGTGGCAATGCAGCTGGTCAACTCCATCAAAGAGTGGACAACAGAGAGAAACAACGCTGTTCCTGTGACTCTTCAAAGACAACTCTTCGAACACACACGAGTTGAAACGTATTTAAGGAAGGACCGGGAGACCGGGAGGTGAAAAAGAGTGAGTGGGGCAATGCTGCTCTGCTGACAACCTGTTCAGTGCGGAGCTGTGAGGCTTGAGCGCATCTATGTGTAATCCTCTGTCCTCCCTCCCCTCCCTCTCTCCAGCCTTCCATACCTCTCTCTCCCTCTCCGCAGACAGGGGCGGTCGTTCTCAGTCTGCGCACATATTCCACTTGGCCAGCATCACTTGGAGTCCACGGACACAGCGCTGATTGAACGAGCGGAGAGAAGCTCATTTTCAGAGCGCATGATTGTGTCAGAGGGGCTTCACTATACTGTCACCAGAGAGAAAGAGAGACACTAAAGCCACTTCAACCACGCCTTTAAGAGTAAATAATCCACAACAGAGGAGACTGGGTGCACAGGATTTTGCCCAACTAGCCTTGCTTGAGTTTTTCAAAGGGAAAGTGGTTTTTATTCTCATCTTTGGGAAGAGGGACTCTGTGGAATCGAGCAGCGGTGAGATTCCGCTGCCCGCTTTTCTGTGCGTAAAATAAAAGTTTAAAACACCAAGGAGATTATTTGAGAGATCTGGGAGCTCGGCAAACTCCACAATCTGTTCTCCGGGAATTGTAAAGCTCACATCGGACGCCCACTGGAGGAGGATATACAACTTTTCAACACATTTTTGTGGAGAGGCTTGGGAGGCGGGTTGGTGTAACGGAGAGCGGAGGAATCCTCTTCTCTGAGCCGGGAGGAGTGCGCGCTGCGCTGGGTAGCAGACAGACCCAAAGGACGGCACCTCGGAGACAAGGTAGAGACACGACGGGGATTACATGCCTACACAGACACTGCATTTATATTGTTGTCAGTGTTATCCTGTTTATCTGTTTACTTTCCGTCTTGCCCGTGTGCCTAGGCTACTTGCCAGTAAGAATGAAATGTGCATTAGAGGACGTCTAAAAATACAGGCAGTTTTTAATTAAACTCTGTTCTACATCAGTGCCAAAGTTGAGCCATCCTTGCTCCAGTTACAGTTAATTTGCGTCACCGGCCATACTCAGATTCTGGGTTTACCTTTCTTTCATTTGCATAGGCCTGTCTCTTTTTTTTTTTTTTTTTTTTTCTTATATGAGCAATAAAAAGATCTACCGGGTTACTACATCTCAGTAGGCTATAAGTCAAACGCTGCGCATCCTGACTTTAATGCAGATATTAACTCAGATGCATTGTAAATGAACTTTAATCACGGCGCGCCGTGCACCGCTCAGTGCAGCCGACTCAGAGCCATCACACAAATACAAGGGCCAGACTTCGGCGGAGACCCCCGTGTTCGGTCGGAGGAGTCCATTAGCCCCTGACTCCTGCTGCCTTTCATCCTCTCTCCTCAGGTTTTCCACAGGTTACAAACTGCGCGGACGAATAACACTAACATGTGATCACACCTGAATGTTTACAATAGCAGAGCTGCATTTAAAAAAGACTGTACAAATATAACCGCCGACAAAAAAAAAAAAAAAAGTGGAATTTGAAAATAAGAAGTCGACCTTTACCCCCTCTAACTACTGCAGGGACACTGTAGTTATAATTACACTGATCTGAAGGAAAGGCAGCGTGTGTCTGTGTGGGTGCTTGAGGTCCAAAGTGCATGACCCCACTTGTTGCTAATGTCCTCCGTGAATACTGCAGTCTAATCCTCAGTCCTGACCGCACCTGCCCCCCCCCCCCCCCCGCGTTGGAGAGAGGAGGAAGTTTAGTCACGTTAAACAGCAGACAATCCTGTCAATCTCCAATTCTCTAACGCACACAGCCCTGCGTGTAAGCTTCTTATAATCCACGATTTGTGATTGAATTACCCGCCCTTTAAGTTGAATGAAACGATGTAGGCTGTGCAGCCAGGGCTAAATTGCTCTGTAATATTATTTTCACGGCTTAAGGGGTTGGAGGAGACATAGCTGAACACGAAAACACAATTGAAAGTATCTCTTCTTCCTTTTGGATAACAATCACTCAGCTGTCGCCTCCTGTTTGTCACATGCGTTTGCAGGCTGCTCCCCTGTGAGCCTCTGTTTTCACCTCTCTCTCCCTCTTTTCTCCCTCTCTCTCCCTCTTTCTCAGGTTATGACGGTACTGAGCTGAGCATGGAGCTTTTCTGGATTTTCTTATTTTCTAGTGTCTATCCTCTTGCCTGGGGCCAAGGAGTTTATGGTAGGAACTGATATTTACTAATGTATTCCTATTATTACATCAATGCATACTTTATTAGTGCAGGCTGACTGAGCTCCATTGCAGCAGCGATGTTAATTTGTTCAATTATTGGCCCATAACCTTAATTAAGGCTTCTCCATGCCGCATATTGTCTGCCTTACAGTAGCTACAACGCACTAATAGGAGGCAGTGGGCTATAATAACTGACGTTTAAACTACTGCAAGAATAGCTTCAGGGAGATCGACAGCAAATTAACTTGTAAGGGAGATATTGCTTCTTGGAAGTCACAGGAGGCGGCTGGGAAAACATCCAGCTATGAGGTGAAGGGGAAACCCGCCCCATGCAAATCCAATCTCATTCCATTTTTAGGCAGGTATGAATCTTTATGGTGAAATTCACAGTAGGACCTCAGATTAGTGCTTCATGACAAACTGCATTGTTAAAGGATGGAGGTTATAGCTTGGCTACAGTTTAACTCACAAGTGCCCTGTGCTTGCTGCACACACTCTCTCGCTCACACACACTAACACACACAGAGAGAAACACACAAATACAACAGGTTTCAGCTGGAGGATGAGGCTGGCAGAGCTCTCTGAAACGTGGCCCGTCTTTGTCGGGTTAAACAGGACAGTCACACTGTGCTTTTGAGGATAAAGCGGAGATTTGTCCCCTCTTAAGGCTGTCTCACTGTACTACAAAGGCTCGGTTTCTTAAGCTACAGGCGCCTGGCCAGATATGCATCCTCCTGTCCCTTCAGGCAAGGCAAACACACAAACTGAACTGTCAGCTTTGATACTTTGATTCTGATGTTTGAAGGCATGTGGCAGCCATTGAAAACAAGGCCTGTTTAGTCATAGTTGCACAGAGTGCTGTTGTCATAAGCAATCCCATAGCCTGCCGTCACGCCGAGAAATGCTGACAATCTGTCATTTGCTGAAGCATATAGGTCCATGCAGAAGTCCTTGCTAACTAACCAAGCTTGTACCGCTCTAATACTTCCCTCTGCCACTGACGTGTCCGTATTAGCGTAAATTCTAACCATCTCTCAGGTGTCAAATTAGCTCGCACATCTTTACTTATGTAATTTGAACGCCTGTTGACACAATTTACATGTTGAGTCCTTTGTAAACAGAGCAGTGTCTGTGTCATCACGTGTACTTATCTGGGATCATTTGTTAACGGCAGGTGAAGGCCCTACTCCTTTTGATAAAGCTCAGATTCACCATAAGTCTGTTTCGAACACACTGACATGTTCCTTTCAAAATATTTCCAGCATACAAATATTCAGTATTTTCAAACACAGCAGGTTAAAAATACATGAGATCCAGAACTTTCAAGTTACTTTCAATGCCAGTGGTCATTTTGTTGGCGTGTGTGTTAGTTTTTTCAATCATGGAGTGACTTTTCTGATCTAGTTACGCTGTCCTGCAGAAGGCTCACATCTCCAGTTTGCCCTAGTGCATTCTTGTCCTCATTTATTTTTTTCATAATAACCGTATGAAACAGTTTTGGGTTCTCCACGGGGTGATATACTGATTGTCGTGAAGAGTTTGTGCTTGCGTGCCTCATGGGCTCTGTCACAAATATGCACTGGGTCGAAGCAGAGAGGTGTGCAGTCAGTGCCACTTGTGGAGGTTATAATGATATTTTCTTTTTTTCTAAGATTATATCTGATACTAAAAATATATATTTTTTAGTTGTTTTTTTTTTGTTTGTTTTTTTTTTTTTGGTTAGTGTTATAGGTTAGTTATCTGATGTGCAACAGCTGCCTTTCAGTCTCTGCTGAGGGAGGAAAAGTCTCAAAGCTTTGTGGGAATGCCAGCATTCACAGGCCCCACATTCCCAGGTGGACTGTGTGGTGGCGGTGCTCAGCTGTGTGTACCTGTGTAACAACTGTTTCATGTAGGTAAATCATCATCACTAAAAAAGAGCCATTCAGAAAGAACAAATCGCTTCACTATTTGCACAATTGCAGTAAACAACACGAGTAGGGAAGATGTGGGAGCGAGCCAATGAGATTGGCACGCTCCCTCGCTGTGTATGCAGATATGCATAAAATGGTTTCCCTCACTTTGGAATTGTTTAGCACTTGCTGTAGCAGACAGATGCGACTCACTGTCCATCGGGAGCTGAACGGTGAAAGCGTGCCTGATTGATGTCAGCGCTTTGGACGGCTGTGAGGTTCATTTACTGTAGCCCTCTCTGGGGTGTGTTTGGATGTGTGCGTCTTTTCTGTCAGCTCGTGCCTGCGTGTCTGCGCGCGCAAGTGTGTGTGAGTGTGAGTTGTGAGAATGTGCCAAATGCATGCACGAATATGAACTGTGTGTATGTGTGCATGCATGTTTGTGCAGCAGACACGCTTTTCTTACCACAGCAACAGTTTGCTGGCTCAGCAGGGACTTGTGGATCAGTCGGCTTCTCTTGCAGCAGTGTAGTATTGATTGTACTTCTGTGAATTCTGATAGGCTGTCAAAAAGCTTGTAACACCTGTCCATCAAACAGCAATTGGACAGAGAGGGGCTCCAAGAAAATGCAATGCTGTACTTCACAGAAAGATATATTTTTGCCACAATAAGCTTTGTTAAGAAAGTTGATGAGTATGATTTTATCTTAAGTCTTTTTTTTTTTTATTAGCCTCCTCTCCTTTCCTCTCCTCCTTTTTTTGGGGGGGATAAGCTTTTTTATATGCATTGCCACACACCCCTCTCCAAACACCCCTGCATACATATATATAGTGATTTTCAAGTTTCATTTAATCTGGGACACACTGTAATCCTAGGCATTACAAGCATGATGTGGCATTCACATACACCAACTCTCAACATAGTTAAGGATTAGGGGAGGATCTGAAAATTTAAAGAGCGTTCGCAGGAAGTCACTTGTCATCTGAAGAGCTCAACAGTTATGACACCAAAGCAGACAAACAGTGGCAAAGAAAGTGCGCCTGCATCTTTGTGTTGCTGCGTCACATCACACTCTGTGAGGCAACAGAGTTCACAAGGACACCAAATTATTGATTGCTTGACAAAGTCACACAAAACCATGAGCTGGTGCTGTAGATGGAATCCAAATTGCATTCGCCTGTAATATGATGCTTCATTATCTGCTTGTTAACAGGAAATTTAATGAACTTAAATCAATGATATTGCTTTAGAGTGTCCTTTTTTAAAATTTGAGCGAGGGCCTTGCAGCAGCAGAAGAGCTGAGGCCTTGCCACTGGCCATAGAACAAAGCACTACAAGAGATGCAGAAAATGAAAAAGTTTAATGCCTTAATGCCTAAATTGCGTACAAATTTACCATCACTTTGAAGATGTTGCCCAAGGAAGAATGAAAGGCTTGGAATACATTGCAAGTTTTTTATTTGCAGTCTGTCTGTGTGTAGACACACACCCAACATTTGAGCATCGTCTTAATGTGGAACTCTACTCGCTGCAGTGCATTAGCCTGACATGGCGCATGTGTTGAAAGGCGGTGACCTAGAAAGAGATCATTCCAGGTTTAACTGGCCTGGTCACTGGTCTCCCCTGTGACTTTAACCCTTCCCCTCCCCACATCAGCACTTTTTGTGTGTGTCTCTTTTATGTCTCTTGCTGCGGAGTTTATTTTGGATGCTGAATATTGCCCTTTTCTAATAAGCATCCATAATTTATTGTTTGCTCTAAGGGGATGGCGGAGGAGAAGGCAGAGGGAGATGGCGATAGGAGGAGACTAAAGCATTAAACTGGAGATGATAACCTTTTACCTCCCACAATCCTGACACCTACTATCCTCCTCCTACGCTTTACCTCTTTGCTATTTGTTGTATATGTGTGTGCACACACACATGCACACATGCACACACACACACACACACACACACACACACAGAGTAAAATATCTCTTTTTGCTGTACTGATTACAGCCATTCTCCACATGAATATGATCAGGAATGCCAGTGACTGTTGAGTGACCTTTCCCTTTGTATTATGCTCAATTAAAGTCCTTGGAATTTAATTAGTGGCGCTCATACAGTTTTTCCAAATGTCCAGATAAAAACAAGATAGATAGATAGATAGGTAAATAGGTAGACTGAGAGATAGACATCCTCTCTAGCCTTTCTCTGCAGCTGCTCACCACTAAAAGGAGACATGAGAAGCAGGTCAATATTTGGCCAGAAGAATTCAGTGGTTTGTCTGCTAAGCAAGCTCGATTATGGCTCAGAGTGCAAGACAATTAGGGGAGCTATTCTCTGCGCAGAACAGATAGGAGATAACGGGTTGGTAGAATTGGAGAGCTGATAAATGTTGGCAAGCATCTTTATTGTTTGTGATAGATATCAGCTTCTCCGTAGCTCACCACAATTAACAATTTAAACTTTATTTGTAAACTGCTTCACCTATTAGGAGCAAGTGGTGGTATCTGCTTGCTTACTCTCCTCCTCTTTGTCTCCTTGTCCCTCCCTCTCTTTGTGTGTGTCTCCACTCATCTGTCAGTCCCTCTGATCCTATCCCTTCTGCTAAAAATTTTACTGCACATGGTGCTGTAATTATTTCCTCTTGCTCTCATTTTTTCTCAAGTTAACGATGTTCATTGTGTAGAAGTGAAGCCCCTGCTGTCCTCATATTAAAAGGATCACACCTTGAGAACATTCAACGCAACTTTGTTGTTTTGTTGCTTACTCAGCTCATTCTTTGCCACTTTTTTGCCCTTAATCCTCCTGTCCTCTCCTGTCCTCTCCTCTCCTTTCCTCTCCTCTCCTCTCCTCTCCTCTCCTCTCCTCTCCTCTCCTCTCCTGTCCTCTCCTCTCCTCACTTCTCCTCTCCTCTCCTCTCCTCTCCACTCCTCTCCTCTCCTGTCCTCTCCTCTCCTCACTTCTCCTCTCCTCTCCTCTCCTCTCCACTCCTCAGTTTCCTTTTTTTTTTTTTTGCTGTATGGCTGACTGGATATTAAAGCTTGACAACATTTCTATTAACCTACAGGTCAGCAGCAGAGCCATAGGCCTATGGCCAAAGTGATATGTTGACTGTGGTTTACACTAGCCTCGCTACCTGGGGGTAAAGGATAAGAGTGCTAAGACAATGTCTTGAGAGGTCTGATTTATCACCATGCCTCGCACCAGTTACACCACTTAGTCTGGGGTGGGCACAAGGCAGTAGGTAGAGGTGGGGCTGTCTGGCACCCGATGGCCTCCAGTGAAGTGTGACAGTAATACATCTCCTTAAATAGTCTATAAAACTTGATGTAATATTTCTGTATATATGTGTTGACACTGAGGGGTAATCTGTCTTCCTGCCTCTTACACCTGTCTCATCAGTGCACGTATTGGGGGGTGGCTCCTCCCACCAGGTGTGATACATAAGCTATTTGTTTTTTTAAAGAAGAGTTAATTTGACATTTTTGCTTAAAGACACTAAACAAGCAGAGATGAGCAAAAACTATACTATACTTAATATAAGGTGTGGAGTATAACTTGTAATTTAGTCTTGTATAGCTAGACCGATCTCCACACCGCTGTGTCAGCACTGCACTGATGATCATTCTGCTGTTGAAAAACACTCTGGCTTGTTTGCTTTTCTTTAAAACAACCAAAATTGTCTTGGGTGGTGTTTAGCTCAGGATGCAGTGATGGTGCTCTTGCAAGATAGTGTTGGCGATAACTTGTTTTATTATCACATTTGCACATGGGTGATCACTGTTATTGAAATGGCGAATTCCCCACAAAGAAAACACCACAAAGAACAGTAAGAGACATATGTAGACTGTGTGATTGCATGATCCAAATTTCCACCAGTGCCTTCCATTTTTATTGTGTGCTTCGTTAGCTTGGAGGTAGTTGTTTCCTATAGTGAAGGCGATTTGGAATGGTAACAGTCCAGTGGAGGGGGAGAGACAACGCAGCCAAGAGCAGGCTTATACTTACATCTGGTGAGTTAGATTACTTGTAGTTTAAGTGAACAGTTTGACAAGCTAGTTTGCCGTCTTCCAGAGAGTTAGATGAACTGTCATGTCTCTACAATAAACATGAGTCTAGAGGCAGCAGCCAGTTATCTTAGCTTCGCGTAAAGACTGGAAACAGAGGGAAACATCTAGCCTAATTAACGTGGTACATCTCATTTGCTTAAGCTGTGCAAACATGAAAATTCACAGGGGTTATTTTACAGGGGTTATGAGCTGAACTGTTTCTTGGTCAGGACCAGTAAGTCTCTGAAGTCTGCTGGTTGCCTGGCAACTGCTGCCAGCCAAGAAAATGTCATGAATTGTCAGTGAATTGGTTAAATTTATCTAAAACTTTGGGCAGAGCCAGGCTAGCTAGGTATATATTTATTGTACAGATTTAAGAGCCATATGAATTTCCTCTAACCCTAACTCTGTCATTTTTTAAAATGTCAATCTATTCATTTAAGAGTTCAATTTTATTAAAATAACTAACAAAAATCCTGTTGAAAAGCATTGTTAGTATTTAACATTAATCTTAGCATGACTGTTTTCTGTCAACGTTTACTAATCCACACTTTGTAACAGTGTGACTCATCATCCTCTGAATTTATTTTGCATAAATAAGACTAGATTTACAGACTAATACAATTTTTGTTTGATGAGGAGGAGTGAAATCACCGTAGGCTCCAGCGGCACGTGCCTGTGCTGAAGTGCCGACAGAATTATTCAGATTTTTGGCCCACAGATCATCAAGCAACCTCCCTTCTACCTCTTTATTTGTATTACTTTGTTCCCGTCGTTGTGTTTCCCTCTCTCCCGGATGATGATGTTCTTGTTCATGCAGATCACATCCACGCTCAATCACGCACATGACAGCCCACGCACGGATTTTCACATGCACATACCAGCATGCATGTGCACACACATCGCTCACTGTATTTTACCTTTAGCTGAACTCATAGATCATTACCTCACTCTCACCCACTCTCAGCTCTCTGTACCGGGATGTAGTCAGTGTCACACACATACACAGTAAGAGCACACATGCCTGCTCGCACACACACACACACACACACACGGATGAGAGTGGTCCAGAGCGTAACAGGACGATGTGGGTGCCCTGTGGGTTGGAAAAACTGTCAGGGAAACTTCACTTTTCTCCTCTGTACTCCAGTCACTCTGTCAGACATTATCAAGCACTTCTTACTGTCTCTTCTTCAGGAGGGAATATGCCCACATGTGTCTGTGTTGTGTGCAATTTTGGGAGTTCATTCAGAGCATCTTAATATTTTAACAAACTGTAGTAGAGACTAAAATGACAAAGCTGTTGGAGAGAAGGTGTCTTTTATTGTGTCGTTTTGTTTTTAGTGTATGTGGGTCCTGATTCTGCTGTCTTGAGAGTGAAGGAATAAGGGCTCATCGTGTGTCTTTGTGTGTGTGTGTGTGTGTGTTTTGATGTGTGTGCGTTTGCATGCATGGATGTGAGAGGGAGGGAACATTTGGCATCTAACTTATTCATGAAGGCGACAGGACGGTTGTGAACAGCGGTGAGAACATGGCTTACATCAGAGACCGTCTGCCTCCTTCTGCACTCCTCTCACACTGTCGCTCTCCTTCTTCTTCACTTCTTCCTCTTTCGCTCTTCTCCTTTGTCTTCAACACTCAATTCTTCCTTTGGCTTCATTTCTTTTTTTTTATACTTTTAATGTGAATTTATCAAGGTATATTCTTAGCGTATATTTCAAAGCCACTATGTCTGTTTTTTTCATGTGATTATAGCATGTTTCAAATCACTGTGATGGAGTTTTTGTTTGTAGACTAATGTGTCAAATAGGTGCAGCCTTTTATTGTCTCTGCACCTAAATTATTTTACACAGTGACAATCAAACATCCAACTTAGTAACAATAAACAAAATGCATTTGAGCGAAGGGAAACTTTAACTTTGACTATTTTTCATAATCATGTTGAACTTGTTCAACTTAAAAGTCTACTGCTTTACAATGTGACTAAACTGAACAAAAGTTAAATAATTAGTTTTAAAGTATTCCTGTGTTAAGTTAACTGAATGTGAGAAAAAACAGTGCATGCTGGGAAGGCTGCTAATCACATTTCTTTAGAAGCTCACAGTATGTAAATTCTGAAATGATCTAAAAAAAACGTAATTAAAAAAACTTATATTTATGTTGAATTACAGATGGAATAATAGTTGACACAGTGCATGTTCAAGAAATATTATTTCCATTAATGTTGGTTAGACTTTTAAATCAGGGTTGCTCTGATTATATTTTACAGTGTTTAGTATTCAGATATTTCGACAACCCTGCTCTGCTGGCATTGGCACATTCTGCCAGTATTTAGCTGTAAATCTCCTCGGGGAGCTTTAAAATCTTTGCAGTATTGTTGACTCACCCCAAGCAAATGGTGGGGTTTCACACAGCGTGCAAAGTGCCATGCATACAGGAAGCCATTCTGGCTGTCTGTCGCTGCCTGCAGCACAGACGTATATTGATCTGTCACTTCATAGAAAACCTGCACATAGCTACTGCCTGCCTGGGAAAACCTTATCATACAAAGACAATCTGACTTAAAGAGTTGCAGGAAGCACACTCACGCACACACACACACACACACACATACACGCTCGCGCCTTAAGCCACACTTTTCGAGGCTGCTCCTCCCACATATGTTCTGCCTCTCCCTGTGGTGTGCGCTGAAAACCCTCAAACAACAACAAAACAACCACAACTGCTGGAGTTGGTCGTGTCCAACTAAACTTTCTGACAGCAGGAAGGAATCAACACTGGAAATCTATCTTCTGCTCCTACACACGTCTGGCCTCAATAATTCAGCGATGCGTGCCGCGTGGAGATCTCGCCCTCTCCCTCTCACTGTAGCTCCCGCTCGCTCTCTGAGACTTGCGCTCCCTCAGTGGCAAACTCCCCTCCTCCCCCTCCCCCCTCATCTCCTCCTCTTCCTCTCCCCTCACCTCCTCCTCTTCCTCCCCCCTTGCTCATGACGGTCTTAGTAAAATTTTCTGCCACTTTTAATGTTTGAAATTTCAGCTCGCTGCTCTCACACTTTTCCCATCTTTCTCCTTTGCATCCCGGCCGGCTCAGAGGAGGTGGGGTATAATCTGTCGGATATGTTGAAAAGTCCCCATGTTGTCAGTGTAGCAATTTACCTGCCACCGGCTCCGCGTCCTTATCCCTCTCCTCCTCCTCCCCCTCCCTCATTCTGTCTTTACCCATCTACTAAACTTTTACCTGTCAAAAAAGATGTTCCTGTCATCTTCCTCTCGCCCCTTCTTCTCTCATCTCTCTGATCCTCTTTTCCTTCCCAGCCATCCATATAGCTACCCTTAACGTCAAATAAAATGTTCCCATTCTCTATTTTACATCCTCTTTCCACCCTAATTCTCTCTCTCTCTCTCTCTCTCCAAATCTTTTCAACAGATACATCCCTTCACTTTCCTTCCTCCTTTACCCTCTCCCTCTTTCCTCACTATCCTTCCTTTTCTTTATATCCAGCATCTCTCTCCTCCAAAGCCCTGTCATCTTCTTGCTATCATACAGTGGCAAGCATCCGCCCACCTCTCCACACACTGAATATATAGGACGTAGCGCACACTGTCATTGAAAACTGCAGACAGGCTTTGGGGAGCAGGGGTGGGGCGCTGACACCGGGGAGCAAGGAGACAGCCTGGGCTAGCAGCAACCTAAGCAAATCAGCGTAGAGGGAAAGCTGCATCATGAGGAGAGAGGTGGTTTGATTTGGATGGAAGTGTGTAAAACAAAAACAGAGACAAGTGTTGTTGTAAGCCTGGCATGAATCACAGAAAAATAAGAATACATTTACTGAACTTTATGCAAACACGCTGCCTACTTCCCACAGACCCTAGCTGAGAGTTAATGACACTGTACTTCAATGCTTCCCAATTTCTTTTTTTTTTTTTTTTGACTGCCCTATCAAATAAGCTCAAATACCCCTTCATCCACAACACCTGTCATGTTCCAAATGTCTTCAGATGGCAGAAGCTGGATGTTTGAATTTTTTATTCATTACTTTGAGTTATGTACTTTGACTCCTCTGCACACTTCTTAACTAGTTTCCATGCACTTTCAATCTCAGCCCATAGTGTTGAGGTGTTACAGCTGACTCAAGCTGGTGTGAGTCGTGCCCTGTGCAGTCTGCCTGTTGCAGCTGGTAGTTTGTAATCATGTTTGTGTGCTTATCTTGCACCTACACACATACCTCAAAAACTCTTGCACGGATTGCCATGAAATATTGTGCAGACATTCATGGCACCAAGAGGAGGAATCGTAAAGACTTGAGTGAATCCCCTGACTACCCTAGCGCCACCATGAGGTTGATATATTTGCATTGCATTTTTTTTTTTGTCTATTTAGCAGAGGTACTCAACAATCTTTCCACTGCAACTACAACCTTGGGTACAAGTACCTCTGTCTGGGAATCACTGTTGTCACTACAGACATGAGAATATTAGGACAACCAAAATATTGTTTTAGTCCTGTATAAATGAGATCTGCTATTTCCAGATGTACGTATGAGGATATTATTTCAAAGTCAATCACTATGATGGCTTTGGCTGAGAAAGGACATTACTCCACTTAAATTTAAGTTCTCCAGACATCCTTCATTTGAGGATGAGGTGCTGTTAAGGAAGATTAAGTATCAGGTAAATTTCAGACTTTCATCCAAAGAAACCTACATCAGCTGATCTCATTGCTGAGTGCAAACATTAGAGCACTAGATCCCATTAGTTACATCATTCCATCATTTTATACATGTAAACCTTGACATAATAACTGTATTTCTCTGGCATTTATCACCTCATTTGTTTTGCAACACATTCCATTTCAGGCTTTAACACATCGAGGTGAAGCTGATGAAATCTGATTGAATTTTGACATTCGGTGAAATGACTTGGATCTGGCTTACAAAAGAAGAGAAAAAGGACACGTGGTAGCGCAAAAGACACATTAAAAAACAAAGAGAGCCACAGCAAGAGCGACATTGAAAAGGGCAGGGCCAGCTAAAGGAAGAAAGGCTTCCCTAGAGACAGAGAGCTCGACCGACAAGGAACTCAGAAAATGAGAAAGGAACAGAGGGTGAGAGCGAGAGAGAGTGGGAATTAGGCTGCAACCTAAACTTTATTTGTTTGAAACAAAATTATCTTTAGAAAGTTTACTGTAGGTCATTTTACGATGGATCACACTTTTCCAATTATAAGATAAATTCAATCAACATTATGCGGAGTGTTTTTGCTGGAACAAATCTCCTTCTCTGTAACCTCAGACTCCACGTTCTTTGCTGTAATTTACCACCAAAACAGGAAAGAATTCAAAAAACATTTGAAAATTATAGTTCAGCTTTTCTATCCATTAGGGCTACAGCTGAGGATTATTTATGGCTCATTATGTATAAATGTGTCACAATTTCCCATAGCTCAAGGTGATGTCTTCAGATGTATTGTTCTGTTCTGTCGTTCAGTTTGAGCGAGCGATCTACCAGAGATGCTGCAACCAGTACATTTTTGGCAATTCATGATTAAAAATGACTGAAGCTATGAATCAGTTATCTAAATTGTTGCTGATTAACTTCCTGTCACTTGACTTATTGATTAATGGATCATCTCAGCTCCACTTTCTGCCATCAGGATCAGTTGAGTATTTGTCAGTCTATCATTCAGCTTTATTATTCTTTCCAAATATGAGCAGCCAGGAATGGTACATTAGATGTGAACATACCTAACACTAATAAAACCTTTTGGACCAACAGGTAAACACAACAGTGAAACTACATTGTAGGTTTTGACTTAGCAGTAGTTCTTCCTGAAAGCACGGCACATTGGTCTCATGCAATCTGGAGGCAGAGACCTCTGAGACTTCGTTCACGGTTTGCAGCAGGAAAATGTTTCAGTGACAGGTGCCGGCTTGCTGCTGCTTCGGCTTTTATCAGACTCGAACCACCCTCATCTCCTCCTTTTCCCCTTTCTGCATGGGGAGCCTTTCTCAATATATTCTCTGATAAGACAACATTCCTCCTCTCTCTTCCATTATCTTACTTTTTCTCACCTTTTATGACATACACAAGAGACTACAAGTGAATGTGGCAGCACAGATGAAGCTTACTTGTCCCCGTTAAACCATTCCCCCCCCCTTTTTTTCCCCCTCTCTCTTTGTTTTTCCACATCGTGATTACTCACAACGGGCTTTCTCCACTGCTATATTTTTCTTTTACTTTCATTCTGTCTTTCTTTTCAAAGTCTTCATCCATTTAGAGTTCATTCTTCATGCCTCCTTGTTTTTAATCTTTCTTCCTCGCCCTCTCTATTCTCGCCTGCAGCACCCTGCAATGCAAACACAACCTGTTCAGAGGGGAAGTGAATTATTGAAGGCACTGCTGCCATTCCCTCTGTGCAGAAGTGGGCCGCAGAGGAAGGAAGGAGGGAACGGAGGGAGGAATGAGGGTGGATGAAAGAAATGGAGAGGATAGATTTGTAAGGACAAAGGTAGGAGGGGTTTGGGGTGCAAAGATGCTGAGAAATAATAATTTTGTTTACACCGTCTCCACACTATGTGGAACAGTGTTTAGAGTAGTGTAGTATAACTGTGGGTGTTAGGGTGGGGGGTAGGGGGTGCGGGGGTGTCCACATAATCTCCTGGGACTTACATGTTCTATTATAGACATGAAGCATTAGCAAATGATGCTTCAGGGAAACGTAATGCTGCTCGGCTCTGCTCTGGATTATATATTGCTGGAGACTTCACTTAAAACAGAGGGGTCATGAAATAGACGTCATTACACATTCAGCAGCTTCTGTCTGTCTTTCTTTTTGACACTGTTGCTGTCTGTGTCTTTTTCTTCATGTGCCCTCTCTCTCCGTAGCTGTCTGTTCTGCGTGCCTCTCATCATCTTGCTCTCATTCCTCAGTTAAATTCATGCCAGTGCATTACATTTTTCTTCAGTGTATCAGACAGAATGTTCTTATTGAAAGCATCTGAAGTCTTGAAATATCTTTGATAAAAATTGACAAAAAGAAAATGCCACATACACCTCTCTTGTATTGCTGATAAATTAAGTGCACTTTAAATATATTTTTTTTCCTTGTCAGAGATGATGACATGACAATGTTGTATTTGCATCTTTGCTATAAGCATGTTTTTAGGCGAATATACCTTGTTAAAAAACACAAAGTCAGCAATATTCAAAATACAAATAATTCTTTAAAAAAAATTTTTTTTTAATATGATAATCTTGTAGAGGTGGTGGAAGTCTCAGTAGTGTCTGCAGGTTCGCTTGCAACAACTTCCACAACCTCCACTGACCAGGGAAGGCAGCCTGTATGTAGCCTGAGCTGCCAAACCCAGGGAAAAAAAAAGTTTGTTAAGCACTTGCTGCAACCATAATTCCTGAGTGTTAAGCTTATTGCTTTGAGCGAATGGTAAATTGAAGTCGACTCAGAAGGATGCATCAGGATTTTATCAAATGAGACAATGATAATATGAGGCTACTTTATACAGGATGTGGAATAGATACATATGGCAAGACTCCCTCTTTGTTGTAGCGCACGTGTCATTGGGAAGGTACTAGCATCAACAATGGTTTGGGTGAATGACAGAGTGGAGGTGTGCATGCAGCTCATTTACAGTGTGTGTGGCATCATTTACTCTATTGTCTCATTGTGTAGCCTGGACTCCTAAAGAAATGGAAATAAATGGAAATACATTACACTGACATGAGAGAGATGGATAAATCCAATGCTTTTCCAAAGGTACAATGAAACCATCAAATGAACAAAACTGTTGATGAGTACAACATAATGTAGGGGAGATGTGCATAAAGATTATTATCATAACATTAAAATAGATGACGTTGTTGCTTTAGCTGACAAATTTACTTCATATCACAGCCTGATTTCACAACATATTGCCCTTTTGTGTGGAACATTTAAATCAAGACACAGCGACTATGACGCTGCACTGAATCAAACTTTTGGGCTCAGCTCCGACTTGCAAACACATCCTGCTGCACAACCCATTCTGCTCTAGTCTGTTATACGGGAGGTACGGGTACATTAGTTATTATTGACGCCGTCCTCTGGAACAAGCAATGAGGTACATTCAAATGAGAGTGGGTGAAAACACCCTGGTATGAAGGGTGTTTGTAGACTCAGTCTGGATAGAGAATACAGTCTTTCTGGCATTACCAAAATACAGTAGAGGTCTTCGGGTTACTGAAGTAACAGTTTTGTACACCATCACATGATGTAGGTCAGGGGTCAGCAAGTAAGTTTGGCAGGCCTTGCAGAAATTGATGAGAAAATTTCAACTGGAATTTTCTTTGGCACTGTTCACAAGTGATACGCTATGGCTCGCAGTCACATATTATATGTTTGACTGTTTTACTGAACTGGTGTTATTTTTTCCGTATCATACATTGTATACACCATAAAATAATATGAGTAATATGAGATTGGTTTTTATGACACTGGACTGCCAGAAATCAGACTTTAAGACATTATGCCAAGGGGTTTACATAAAAAAGAAAAAACTCACATTTTTTTGCATGCTTTATGTTTGGGTTATTGAAATTGAAATTTCATACACTTTCATCTTCCCTTAAGATGCCTACTTCCCTAATTGCTGCTTTTTGTTTGGCAGGGAAGGCTTTGAATCCATGCCCAAGAAAATATGTTTTTTATTGGTGCCAAATTGAATTGAAAATTGTTGATGCAATATAAATGCGCCTCACCACGGTATCGGCTCCCTGCCAGAGTGTTGACGAATGTACTTTGGCTCGATTTTAGAGCAGATACTACCCCTTTAGATGTCTGGGAGCATACTGGGGTAAATTTTAGCTTCAGCTGTGTTGTCCTTGAGCTTGACAAGTGATTTTTAAATGTCTTTTATTTAAGCTGATAAAGGTAGAGGGGGTAGAATTTGTGTATTCAATTAATCTATTTTATTGGTCATTTTTTGCATGTTATTAGTTAATTTTCTTTTTACTTATCTTTTAAGATAAGTAATCTAATCTTATCTTATTCATTGAATGCAACTCCCCTTGTTCCAGTACAATCTGTCCAAGACAAAGACGTTGAAACCCAATTATTTGAAGGGGTGTTTAAGCAAATCGTTTGTCATGTGTTTCCATCTTTCTGCCACTCTTTATCACACTTGTGTGTGTATGTATGGGTGGACATCTGTAAGGGAAATCAACTGAGAAGGAGTTACAAAGTGAGCACATTGTTGTGTGTGTGTGTGTGTGTCCATATTCAAGTGTTTATTTTATGCCTCCCTTTCTTTCACCTTCCTTCCACTGTTTTAATCTGACTGATTCTGACTGTAATCACCTCCTCTGAGACATCAGTGTACAGATGCCTTGCTCATTGGTTGATATCTGATCTTGTATTAATGTACCCTTTCCATATTAAAACTTTAGCCTGAATAGGCGTACTCAGAGCTGCAAACCGTGCACAAACAAAAACACGCAGTGTGGGTGAATTACTGCTCCTGACCTGTCAGGTGTCATTTTAAATGTTGACTTATCAGTATGATTGTTTCTTTGATCTTACTTCTAAATGGTAGAATAATTAATCTGGCACAAAGTAGCTGAAAACTGGGGATGGAAACACAGCTGAAGTCAGTATATAGTTTCTGTAAATTTCCCGACAGTAAAAATCCCACGAAAGATGTGAACAGTTGGCTGTATGGCTCAGAGGACAACAATGTGACAACTGGACTGATGGAACTTTGCTCATAGATGGAGGCTTTAACATCTGAATTTAATTACAGAGGTCACACTTTGAATTCCTTGTAGCAACAGTTTGAAATAAGAGCAGAATAATGAGCAGTGATAAAGCCACTGCAGCAGAGGACAGGTGACAAAAAAATGTCCATAAGCTCACCTATGAGACTCAAACTCAAGCTGTTGGCCACAGTAATTTGTCTTTGAAGTTGGATTTTCCCTTTCAATGCCCTCTCATGCTGCTCAAACCAGAACTGGGACAGATGTACCAACCACTGGGGAGGTGTAAAGATGTCTTTACACAGGGGAGCTGATCACAGAGCAGCCATTATCAGAAGCTGCAGGAGGTGACAAGGTCACTTAGAGATGTGCTGTCTTCCTGGCTGGTGTCCTTAAGTACAACTAAGCACAAGGTGCTTTTTGTGGGACACATTTTCAAGAAATCATTTTTTCCCACTGATGACTCAAAACCAACCTTCAGCAAATTGTTTTAATTGTAACTCTGTTATTTAATTATCATTAGGATCTATTTTCTTCTTTCATTTTCCTAAACATTAAATTGCACACCTTTTAAGGATCTGACCAAGTCTTCATATTGGATCCCACAGAAAAAACATTTGGACCTTACTTCCATTTATATGACTTGTGACACTCGTCTTCAAAATAAAAACATGTCTTAGACAAGAGTAAACATTTAAAAAACTTATGACATGTTTTACTCAAAAACCTTTACAGAATTCATTCAAAAAAATCACAAACTACATTTCTTTATCTAGTTTCGATAAAAGGAGCTATTTGTAAGTTAGCATTCACAGCAGTTTACGTGACAACAAAACTTAATTCCTTTACTTGCCGAGTGCTGTCTCCAGCAGTGGAAAGCAGCATCAATGTTAACTCTTGCTTTGCTTCTATTTCTATCACTACTTTCCTTCTAATTAAGTTAGCATGCTAACCAGCGAGCCCGAGCCTGGTTGGCCTGTCTCATCACCATGCACCATCCACTGAGTAACAGTTGTGTCCAGTCTGCCCTGAAAAAGTAGCGCTGCTCAGAGGGCGTATTATGACATCTTGTCTTGTAAATGCAAAAATGGCTAAAGCTCTTGGCAGCTGTGTAAACAGCTAGTAATGCTAACGCTGGCTATGTAGCCATAGCAAAATGTACAAATAGCTCTTCAAATAGTATCAGTATAAAACAATTGACCTCGGATATCAAATATATTCCATTCTATTCTATTTTGTTTCTCTGTCAGGCTGTCACACATACAAGACACACAAGTGGACACACTAATTGTCTGATCTTTTCCTTATTGGAATGTGTGGCATTTGGTAGTAATGCTATCAGAAGGGTGAGGTATGGATGGCATTGTGATACTGCTGTTTTCTAAGTGATTCTGATTAAGGACTTCAAAAAGCAACACCTACACTCTGAGGAACAGCAGTATATGGCAGTCACCTCTTTGTGTACCTTACTTTGATTGCTATAGGTCTGTACATCCTCACAGAGGGGATGGGGTCACAAATAGAATTCATTAAAAGTAAGATAAGACCAAGGGTGAGTTATAGTATATGTGAGGTAATTTTAAGTATAGAGCTTTGACAGTGAAGGAAGGTCAATAAAAGGATCTAATAAAGGCACACTTATGTTTATTTGTTCTTGAATATCAAACATAGATCTGCAGACACACACAAACACACACAAGTTTACCAATTCTGCACAGGACTCATTCCATACCCTGAATATTAAATTACCTGTGATGCTAAAGCTGGAGCATTTCATAAAAAAAAAAATATAGAGCAAGGTCCATCAAGCATATTGACTAAGAGGATCACACACTTACAACACACACACACTTACTGTACACGCAGGAATACACACATATTATTGAATGAGAGCAGGCGGTGCTCTGTGGTCTGCCGTGGTTGTAATAGCCTCATTATTCATCGATGTGCTCAGCTTATACACACAGCAAAGCCAAAAGGAGTAAAACCATAACCTATTATACACACATGGACAAGCACACAAAATAGCACATACAGTACAAACACTCACTGCCATGCTCCCATCACTTCGGAGGACATTACACTGACTTACATTCATTACCCGGAGGCTTACGCCAACCAGAACCATTACTTGCCTTACCCAAACCCTGCCTCTAACCCTAACCTAAATCTTAACCAAGCCCCCACCCCAAGATGTAATGATTTACATTATAGGTTCTTGCTTTTTGTCCTCAAAAAGAAGTTGAGTCCCTACAATGTGAAAAAAGATGCGTGTCCCCACAACACACAAACACACACAAATACAAACAGACACATACACACACAGACACTCACACACATCATGTTCACACAGAAATAATAATAATATCAATAATAATAATAATGATGATAATAATTGTTTGGGAATACTGAATGCAGACTTGGATAAAATGGGGGGTGTTGGTGAGAAGTTTTTGATTTCGCCTGGGACCAGGGAAATAATACAACCAAAGCTTTCAGGGTAAAATTAAGCCCAAGCTTTAATTAATCCATTTGTCAGTTCAGTGATCTCTCTGTGTGAAAGTCATAAGCCTCTTGTCTCTGTGACTTTGATATTCACAAGTCTTGTTAATTGCCATGGCAACACAGGCCGCTGTAACAGTGAGTGTTGGTGGTATGGCTACAAGAGAAGATTGAAACAGATGTGACAAAAATCTAGAGTGGACGACACAAGATTTTTTTGACTCACACAAACAAATTGTATGAGTCATTGTAAGCCTTTTTTGTGATTCATCTTGTAATTTACATCATTGATTTCTAGTTTCTCCCACAGAAAACACCTTTTTGACCTGTGTTACATTTTAGTTTTTGAGGTTACTGCCAGGAGAGAGACTGGTGTCTTTGCTTCTTCTACAAAGATTTCTCCCAGTATTTGCTTTGCATCTATGCAAACGTTTGTATCCAAAGTGACTATGGCTATTTTACTCTGAAGGGACAACACCAAAATAAAACAAAAAAAACTTTTTTAAACTCAATTTGAAATGCACTGGAAACATCTTGACATGAAACGAGATCATATACTGTTGCTGTCCTGTAAAAACCATGTATCTCCAGAAGTTTCATAAAATAAGAAATGTGGGTTATTGTAAGATTTGTGTCACCACAGTTTTCACATTAGCCAATGTGTTTTTGAAATAGTGCACTAACTAGAAGGCAGCATGGAGGAACACTTAATAGTTAATCCAGAAACCTTCTAAAAATCACCAAATTCAAAGATAAATGCTTTTCATTGGACAGTGAAACTACAGTATATTTGGTAAGTTATACACAGGAATCAGATAAATCAGTCTGAAACTACTTTGTTATGGAGAGCAATAAAATACTTTGTGGGGTTAATGGAAACCTGCTGGGTGGAAATGGGACTCACTTGGTGTTCTTCAGTATCAAAGTCACAGTACTTTAACCTATGTGGCTGAGAGAGGACAGTCATTATTGGCACCTTTTGAAGAAACGTAAAGGAGATATGTAAGCATTTGAACAAACATCCAAAGCTCTCATTTTTCCAGTGAGTTCAGTTCTTGTTAGTTGCAGTGCTCAGACTACTAGCTGAATTCAATCAATTTTGTGCAGGTCACTCTCTTTTTTTCTACCGCTATTCATGTTAGGATCAAAAGAAGTTGACTTGCTCTGTGAAAAAAGAGCTCCTGTTGTCACAGTCACTGAACTTTTGAGTTGCTCTCGAAGAAACCTGATGGTTTTGTCATTGTTGTCTTGACCTTATTCAGTGTATGACAGTCGGAGCAGAGCAGCTTAGCTAATTAACACTCCAAATGGGACTTAATCAGATGCCAAGTGCTCTAATAAAAATGAAAGTCATTGGGAAAAAAACAGGCTCCGCAGGGGGATAGGGAGGGATATTTGAAGACGTGTAAGTGTGTATGTGCGTGCGTGTATGTGTGTGTGTGTGTGTGAGTGTGTGTGAGTGAGTTTGTGTGAAAAAGATTAAATCCAAAACATAGTTTTCTCAGAAACAGTTAGGTGTAGAACATCTGTCACAAATGAAATGAAGAAGACACTGGTGTATGTGTAGAGGGCTGCACAGAGTAGTTAAAGCCAGATGATCTCTGATTGTCAGAACATTGATTCTGTTGGTGCTCATCTGTGCAAAAGAGTAGCAGGAAATTTCCAATGAAACTGGAAATTTCAGATAATTCTCCTTGCCTGAAACAAAACCATAAATGCATCCGAGAGTTTTAGAAGATACAACAGGTTGCAAGGCAGTGCAACTTGGCTCATTTAATGATGTGTACAAAAGACTGAGGGATTGCTAAAATATGAATGCAGAGATGAGCCAGATGAACCTGGCAGTGCTGTCATCATTCTTAGGTGACAAGACAATGAAAACAGAGGAAGCAGTAAAAGATTAATTTATTCTTATTCATCTTTCGAAGTTTTGAAACGGCAATTTTGTATTTTTATGTTTTTTTTTCTTACTTAAATAGTTGCATTATTTATTCTTATTCATCTTTCGAAGTTTTGAAACGGCAATTTTGTATTTTTATGTTTTTTTTTCTTACTTAAATAGTTGCATTATTCTTATTTTTACATAGTTGTATTTACATTCCACCAATTTACAGCATATTGATGCAAAGAATCTAAATGAGTATCAAAAGGAAATTGTCAGACAGCGTATAACTAAATGCTGATAGATTTGATTTTAGCTGTTGAGTCATTAGGGGGTCATCGCTTTGTATTTGGATTCTACCTTGACCAGCTGAAATGTCTACAAAAGGCAGGCTGCTAATGGACAAGGTTGTTGTTGCTCTAAGCAGTGCTCAGAAGTGCCTTTTATCCCAAAAGTAATGACCATTCATTCAGAGACAATGACCTCAGTGATGGCTGTGTTTTCCAGATGAGTTGAGAGAGAAACTGAGCTAGAGATAGAGCTGATAATGGGAGGGAGAGAGGGAGGGAGAGAGAGAGAGAGAGAGAGAGAGAGACCCAGAGAAACTGAAACACAGAGAGGAGGTGAGAGGCTTTGGGGGTGTAATAACTTTACAGGGCTATGGCTCAGTGCTTGTAAGGATTCATGGCAAACTGAAAAATATATGCTTGAGTAAGTAGACTGTGTGCATGTGATTATCTCTCTCCCTCTCTCTCTGCATGTGAATATTTAATCATTTCATGGCGTGTTAAGCATGTGCTGTGAGTAAGTGTGTTTAAAAAGTAAAGCAGTGACAAAGGTGACTGCTTCGTCTGCTTCTCCTCGTGTTTAAACAGAAATCACGTTGAAAAACACCTCAGAGTGTCAATGCAGGATGAATCTTAAACGTATCTTCTCCTACATGCAAGCAAACATTTTTTTTTTAAAGGCTTAACATTTTGTCAGGCAAAATAATAACTTTGGATTTTATCCTTGAAGTTTTACATTACTTGAGTTGAAAAAAAACTGCATTTCTTTCACGATCATCTCCAGGGTGATTTACAAGTTAAAGCCAGAAGAGTATCTGCTGCTATTTCGAAATCTGCTTTATCTAGCCTACAATAAAAAAACTCCCTCCTTTTCTCCTACTCCCTCCTCATTCCTCTTTTTCCTCCTTCTCCATTCTTTCCTTGTTTAGCTCTTTTCTTCCTCCTACCCCCTCTTCCTTCTCATCCTCTCTTTCTCTGCCCCCTCCATTCTTCTCTCATTTCTGCCTTTTGTACCTGTTGTATTCATTCCCAGCCTCCAGTAATGCATATTTATTATCTTCAGTGGTCTTGCCTCATCCAGCATGTGCGGCATGTGAGAGTAAATCTTCTCCCCCTCTTGGCTTATGTACAGCCTTGTCTACTGTCGCGGGCAACACAAACACCTATTATTTACTGTGTGATTTATTTATGAATTAAGTCTTTTAACTTTTTGCTTACATCCATTTCCCTGGGATGGCAGGGCTGATTAATTGTGAAGAGAGTTGCTTTGCCCAGCCACCACACTGTCCTACATATATATTCACACACACACACACACACACACACACACACACACACACACAACAGCCTTCAAGACATTTGAATTGACACTTGCACACTTGTGTATGAATGCACAGGGCTATATTACCTAAGGGACATGTGCAGACATATACAATGTGAACACAAAGAACATTCATGGGAAGGATAATGCCGTGATTGCTTCAACCTTTTCTTAGATTTTACTCACAGGGACTGGCCTATCTGAATGTATAATCTGGACAAAAACAGCTTTCCTAACTCCTTAACTGAGGCTATATTGTGTGTGTACCTGTGCATATTTGCACTTACACGCTCTCTCTCTTTTATTAGTGACATAACATAACAAAAATAGATACAACATTATTACAACAATAGGACCACATTATTAAAAAAAAAAACCAAAAAACAACAAAAAACAAAAAACTGACAATATGTATATACCAAGGTTGTGAGGTTAAAGGAGTATTTGTATCTAAATATATCTGCACTGTATCTGTGAAACTGTATGGCACAGCTGAATATCGGTGTGTGCACCGAAGTGTGAAGAATGATATTGTGGCAAAACACAACGCTCCTGTAAAGGAACATCATTCGCTATGATATGTTCAAGTAAAACAATTTCTGACATTGGTGGCATTTAATCCTGCCATTACAGAATGCCAGTGGCTTCTCTGTGTATCAACTTTTAAACCATCAAGGTTCAAATTTTTTAAACTTTTAGAGTCCCCTTTCTGTGACACCACCTACATCATCTCGGCTTAAAAAAGTACGCATGTCTCAGTGGAGCAAACCTTGTTGATGCAGTCCAGGTGGAGCCAGGGGAACAACATCCATATTCATGCATCATGGGCTGCATGTGATGAATGAGCAAATTCTGTTTGAAAGAATGGGCAGGGATTTTTGCCCTACCATATCCAGTTCGCAATACAGCCATGCATCTTGTGCACTTACTGACCGCTCTGCAACGCTGGAGCTGCAGCACATGGAGGCAGAGAAGGAAGATGTTAATGCACTGTCTTGGATTTTACGTGGACTTTTAATTTCATTTCATTGTGGATGCATTGGTTGTTTCTTAAAAGTTAGAGCAGTGATGACGTTGTCGGTTTGATTGTAGGCGGCATCCTAATGAATGGAGAAAGTGACCCCGAACCTTTACCCCTAACTACTCTCCAGTGGAGAACCTCAGTGACCATTAGTGCTGGGCAGATTCCAGGAGCATGTGTGCAAGCTGTGTGTGGGAATACAGAGTGTTTCCATAGAAAATGACATTGCTGTCAGTGAAAGGGCCCATGATAAACAAAGGTTAAGAAAAAATACATCCCCTGCACACCATTAGTGGAGGTGGTGTGTGTATACCTTTCATAAATCTGACACTGACTATAAATCTCCTGAACTGTTGCTGAGAAGTTCACCTTCATCTGATATAGAACTATATAGTATAAAATGGCTTAAATGGGTACTTCACTAAAGTAGATGGTTGAGCATCAGATATAATAGCAGGGTTGGTTATAAGAGAGTAAATTAATAAGAGCTCATTATGTTTGTATTTTTTTTAGGCATATTCTTTTTAATTCCTATACACACAAAAGGTGTGTGTGTACAAGCTAACACACAAACACAAAGGCTTCTCAGTGGACTCTATTCTTAAGTACAGTGTAATGTATCAGTAAATAAACACTGAATAATTTGCACACACACACACACACACACACACACACACACACACACACACACACACACACACATAGGTCCTCTAGATGGGCTCTAACTCTCAGTGCAGGTGAACTCAACTTTCCTCCTTGAGGTTCCCTTTGGAATTTCATTACCTGTACTCGGTGCTTATCGATCCTGTTATAAACAGTAGGCCAAGCAGCTGCTAAATTATTCAGTCTGGTTAAATAGGGCTGTTCCATTATTCAGAAGCGTGGCACAGTGTAATTAATATTGTAGAGATATGTGACAGGCCGGGTGGCATTTCACTCAGTGACAGCGCATCGCTCGCTCTCTACTTTCGCTTTCTCTACTCTCCTCTTGTCTTTGTCATCGTCTTTTCCTCTCTTTCTCGTGCTCTGTCTTTCTTACTTTCTAATTTTCTTCGTTTTCATCCTCTTCACTTTCTGTATTGGCCCTTTTTCATTTTCTTTCTTCGCACTCTCTGCGCTTTTTCTTTCTTGACTTTTTAATTTACTTTTATTTCTCTCTGCTTCTCCCTTTTCTCCTCCAACGTCTCTTTCCCTCTCTGTCTCTTTATCTCAATCTCCTCTGCATCCTCTTCTCCTCCCAGCTTCTAATGGTTGTGTTGAAAAGTTGGTTGCAAGACTCAGGCAGCAGCTGGGAATTTGCTCAACAAGCTCCTGCGTGCATGTATGTGTGTGTGTCCGTGCAAAATATCTTGTCTTTTTATTGTGAAATGTATTTCTTTCCTTTCCATTCCTGACCCATATTGTGCTGCAGTTGTTAATATGTGACAGAATACACAGTTTGACAGATGATCCAAAAATATTTAATCACTCTTGTTGCTGTACATACAGTGTATGACAAAAGCAAAGGAAAAGATGCTCCTACTGTATCTCCTACTCATGACAGTGTCCTTGAGCAGGCCCTTGCTTTATGTTTGCATGCTTCTGAACAATATGTTTGTAACGGCTACTTCAGATATTCTCCATCTTTCTTCTATCCTCAATCTGTACTTTACTATTATTGCAGGGAAGTACTAGTGCTGCAATGAAAAGCTAGATTTCTGCTGCCTGTTCCACTGCCCGTACAGACTACTCACAGGGCTAGTTAGCAAATGAGTTAGTCAGCTGGTAACATGCTAACAGTATTCAGTTACAATAGACCTCATTGTGTCTGTCTATTTTCTTTGCACTATGCAGTATACTCCCCCTGGCATTTTGTTCTCAAGATTCAACATAATTTAATTTGATAAAAAGCTTTATTCTAGATTTACTGTTAGCTAGCAAGCTCATTAGCCCAGTGGTTACAGTGGGACAGTGAGTTCATACAGTTTATTCAAAAGTTGTGCTATCCACTTCTGTCTAATGACTGTCTGCAAACTACTGCTCTTCATACTCTGACAGAGGAGGTTAGTTAAAACTAGCTTCTTCCATTTTGGACTTTGTTTTAAATGCAGCTGTGCAGGCTTTTAGTGATATTTCTGGCTGGCAAAAGGGGAATACAGGTGTGTTTATTGTGGAGTTATATCCAATGTGTGTGCGTTGTAACCATGCACACACTCACCTGCTGTCGCTCACAACTCTGAGCTTTATCAGGAAGCGTGCTTGGCCTTGTCCTCCTCTTCTTCAGGCAGCCAATTAGGAGCCATCTCCTCATGCTCTCATCAACGCTCCTCCTCCACTCTTGTCAAAGTTCTTTGACAAAACAGGGGAGAGGAGACTTCAAAAGACTCTGTTGTCTTGTTTTTTCCACAGTATTTCTCTCTTTCTGAAGCCCAGAGTGAAACTACAGAGGTGTTGGGATGACAACACAGAGAGCTCAAAGGGCCTGATGCTTTGTGTGTGCGCGTGTGGGTGTGCATGCTCTAAAAACTAAACCTGGAGAAATTGTTAATGCGGTTTGTGTTTTTTTTTTTTGTTGCATGTACAGTATCTGTATATGAATCAGTGTGAGAAGTATGTACTCCCACATGCACATAAAATAACGAAACAATCTTCAGTCTTATTGTGCGTGGTTTATGACATGCAAAAGACTGAGTTCCTCTAGTTACCTGTATTTGCTGCATTTACACTTATTGTTCAACTGTTTCTTCCTTTTGCACACTGAAGTGTTACAGTCAACATGTTTATTAAACACTATAATTTTGTGTTGGATTACTCACCCATTGGCAATTTCACACTGTTTATTAAATGAATTACTACCCTTTTGAAGTATCAAAAGAGACACTCAGTGTGAGACTTTCCCTTCAGAGAAGTATTCTCTGTTTGACAAGTTATTAAGAACGTGATGTCATGAATGCCTTCATTAAAGTTTCATGATTGTGTAGATTTAGCTTATTTAAGTTTTAATCACACACTAAATGAGCAGTGTTGGGTGTTGTGACAGAGGGGTTTAAGCCACACGTTCTGGCAAACAGCACAGGACATCAGGTGGTGGCCAGAGCAGGAAAGCATGTTGCTGCGTACTATAGCTGCTGTGTACATCTACACACTGTATTTTTGTCTGTTTTTGTCTCCCTCTTTTAATTTCTTAACATTTGTCCTTTCCCCGCCTCTTGTTATTATTCCCTCTCTTCTCTCTCTCTTTGTCAATCTGTTATTGTCTTACTATCCGCCCTCCTGAGGGGGTTTGTTCTCAGCTGCTAGTTAGTATTACATTAATTAATGCTGTTAAGTAACACATTGTTGATGAGCCACTGTCTGTCTTTCAAACACATTTAGTCACACAGTATATTTGCTTTTTGTGGCTTATTTTGCTAATCTGGGAAATATTGTCTTTCATCCTGTAAAGAAAATGCCTCAGAAAAAACATGTCAGCAACCTTTTCAAGCCACTGGGACCCTTCAGGCACTGTTTTCCAATCCTGGCTGTGCTCCCAAACCATAGTTTTAAAAAATACACTAGTACACTACTGCTGCAACAATTCTTGTGCTTTGCTTCTCTTACCTTGTTCATAATCGACACAGTGCTCTAAGGGTAAGCAGGGTATGGGGTATGTTTGCAATATTTGCAAAGATAAAGAGACAGACAAAAAGAAAAAGAAAGGTGGCTAGGCTCAAAGACGTGATTGTTGCATCACAGTCAATACTCATGTCTGTGAGGAGAATGTAATTCCAACGTTGCCTTGGAGAGAAAGAACACAGAGACATGTTGTCAAAGATTGAGATGCACTCACCATCGCGCAGTCAATTAAGAAGCACAGATGTCCATTTTAACTTTGTGTTTCAATTGGCTGCATATTTTGCCTGTAAGCCCTCGATTGGATGTGATCCCTCTACTCTGGCAATGAATTTTGGGGCTTACCGTTCATTCCTGTCAGCTAAGTCTGTATCTGATGCAGCGTCAGTTGGCAAATAATCCATTGGGATCTCTATCTGCCTTCAGTGTTCATCTCTCTGTATGAGATTGCTGTTTGGCGGATATATTTTATCATTACATATATAAAATATGCCATGGGAGACAGAGGCTTTATCATATTGAAAGAGATCTAAGATATCTACAGCAGACAGACAGACTGACACAAATACCTTCAAACAGTCAAAAACTTTCTGTAAAGTTTCTCTTCTCAGAGTCTTTATTCTGTTCAGGTTCTTTTGTCTGCTGAACAATCTTTACTCTGTCTGAATGAATTTGGACTGGTTTTTTCCCAGGTTTCTAACACATCAGAACATGATGAACATTCAGAATCAGCGAGGGATCGTTTTATACACCACTCTTTGTGCCACAGTTCCAGTGTGATTAATGAACCCCCCACTGTGTGAAACACATGAGCTAATGGAGTTCAGTAGGATGATCAGTTGAAAGTTTTTAAATGTCTACAAAAGACCTAGTTAAAGAATTTTAAATTTGAGGATAAAAAAGCATTTAAGTAGTTTCACTACAGCCTCTGTTCTTCATGAGGGGAGGAAGACAGAGATATGTGTCCAGAAAAGACATGAAATGAACCAAATGTTCAGTTCACACAGGACAAATAAACATGAGATGTCAATAGTCACTGTTATTCTATACTGCTGTAATACACTATACTGTACTCAGTATTTTATATATATATATATATATATATATATATATATATATATATATATACATAAATTGCAGGAAGTGTTAGCTTTTGACTGTAATGTGTGAATTGCTGTCTTCCTTTACATTGTACAAAAGAAAACATGATTGACAGCTGGTTGATCTGGGCAACTGGAGTGCCACTAAATTATTCCAGTTATGCAAAATGGCATGTCTTTATAGATCCACATCTATAGCTAATTAAAGGCTCATTCAGATATTTAAATCTAGTGGAAAAATGTGATGTTGGTTAGCTTGTGTAGTCCAGGAGGGGGCAAGTCATAGGCTGCTGGGTTATTGAAACGGGCTGTAAAGAAGAGTGATAATGAATGTGGAAGACATTTTATATTGGGAGATATCAGCACTCAGTAGGATGCCTATCAACCAGTGATAATGTGAGGTTAAAACTCACTGTAGTCTAGTATAGTTTATACTTTGTCTCTTCAGTAGACTATGTGAACTGGAAATGATCCGTGAGTGTGAATGTGACTGTTAATGTGTTCATATCTGTTAGCCTAGTGATAGACGGGTGACCTGTGGGGAGGATGTACTCTGCCTCTTGCTAAGTGTATGCTAGGATAGGCTTCAGCCCCCAGTGACTCTTAACAGGAGAGGTGCCTCAGAAAACCAAATGATTTAATATAGCCTCTGTTGTAGTGTATCTTATATCTTCTTTCCCAGCAAATACAACATTTCTTGTAAAAAAAAAAAAAAGTTTCCTACTCAAGATTAACCAGCAGACCTGCCTTTTTTTTGCATTGACCCATCTTTGGCTCACAGAGCAAACAGCCACATCAAGGTTATCCTCTGCGAGCTGTCCCTGTCAGGTTTTAGCGCATAGCTCGCTGCTCCAATTTCATCTCAGGGCTCATCCAGGGCAGGCCTATAGCAGATAATTCATCATGGCTGATGGTACTGGGTAATACACACACTCACACACACACACACACACACACACACACACACACACACACACACACACACATTTTAGGTGAGTTTCACTTTTCACTAATTCAGTTTTTTTCAGCTTTTCTCACAGGAAACTGAATTATTTAGCTTTCTGAGGTACCTTAAAGCAGACTGTATAAAACACACAGAGTCAGGAATAGCATACAGTACGTGCGCATCAATAAGCATTCAGACCCATCTTCCGATCTTAATTATCATTAATTATTAATTATATGAATTGAAAAGCACAGCACACTGAATTGAAAGTCTCTTTAATTGGACGTCTCTCAATTGCAGTTATCTGTCCCAGCTCTCTTGCCCTTCCTCTTACCCCTCCCTCTCCGACTCTTGTTCCTCTGCCTCCATAAACTAAACTGGATATTGTTTGCACTGAACATCATGGAAAAGAAATGGGGCAACTGTTTTCAGAAAGGTTATGTTTGTTGTGTATTGTAAACCACAGACGCTGCAGCTTGTATAAAAGGCAGTTTTTGTGAGCATGTTATCAAGTTGAGTTGTTTTTCGATGAGACAGATTTGCAGTTTTAGAAAACAGCTGCTAACATGCATTGTCTTCTTTTTTTCTTTCCCTCTGCTCTCCTCCACACACACCTTCAGTCACTGTAATTATCATGGTTTGTCTTTGCCAGATACACCAGATGTTAGCCCCCTGTAGCCCACACCTTAACAGTCTTCCACAGTTCTCTTACTCTGAATGATAAACAGTTAGCAGTTTGGCAGAGGGAAAATAGCATCACATTACACTGTTATCTTGTCTTAAAGATGCAAATACTCTTCTTAAAGGAAAATGCTTCATAAATTTGTAATTCATCAGCATATCTGGTACAATAAGTATCATAAACACCAGATGGTTTACAAACCCATATTCAGTTCAGATACTGTATTTTTTAAAGGTACAGTCGCTTAACCAGTCAGTGCCTCACATTTTGTTTTTAGTGATTTCATTCGATTCATCTGCTGAGTGAGTTAGGTCTATAAATACGTTTCTTAACTTGTCCTTTGGAACAGCAAACCTTCCTTTTGGAGGAAACATTCACACCGGTATTTAAAAGTCCTACATTTAACTCTTTTCTGGTGGTTTTATTTGAAGTATTGATATCCATAATAAGATACATTTGTGGTCTTAAGTACCAAAAACCATCTCAGTATAGTTTATAGCTCAACTCTCACACTTCCCTCTGAAGCTCAAGCAAGAATAGCAAGAACAGGGCGTTGTGTGTCTGTGTCAGAGCCTCTGTTTTCTGATGGATTGTAGCCTACTACCTCAGCTTGATAAATGTAAATGCTGCTGATCAGTCAGTGCTGAATTCAGCTGGTCAGATTCAGACTAAAATGCTCTTTAATATTCTCTCTAATATTCTCTCATGTCACTGTCCTTGGGAAGGTTGTGTAATCACATATCGGCTTCCTGACATCCAACAATTGTGCAGCGTTTCCTCAGTGCTGCTGATAAAGTTAAAACACAAAAAACAAAAACAAAAAAACAAAACAAAACAATAGACAGAAGATCTAGGTGGGCCATGTTTGGGGCATGGGTGAGGACGGTGAGTGCATAATTGTGACATCACAAAAAGTCCTGATGGTTCATTTTAAGGCACAGTTTCTGAATACGGGCTGTGTGTATTTTGCCAAAAATAACTGCTTTGCCCACATTTTACCAATCAGCACATCCGTGTGTACTGTACCTGTATTTTCCTGTGGCATCGAGGGGAGCAAACTTAGAGTGTCATCAGCACTACTCATTTCTCTCTCGTATGGCAATAAAGCTCTTTTGAGTGTTGACTTGAACAATATATTTTCTTATAATTTCAGAAAGTAAATTAAAAAACACACACAGTGTTAATACATATTTCCAGAAGTGGAGCTTGACTTTGTCTCCTGTCATGTTTGTGATGTTTTCTTATTTTATCACTCCTGAAATAATGCTAGTCAACCATTGTTGTGCTGAATTAGCAGTTACTGAAACAAAATTTAGCTTTTTTTTTGGGCTGGTCACAGCAGTTAAACAGACAGCTATTAATTCATTTCTTTAAAATGACAGAAACATTGTATAAACCTACTGGAAAAACTACAGTAACTCCATCCATATCTTCATATCCAGCCATCCATCCACAGATCTCTCTGTCCATGAACATGACAGCATGATTTCAGGCACTCCCGCTACACTGATGTTGAGACCCGCTGTTATTGTGAGCCAACATTCATTAAATCTCAATAGCAGCTGAAAAAGCCCCATGTGAAATGAAGCATGACACATTAATGAAGTATTATTTATCAATTAGCAAAATGGCTCCAGTCGTTCTGTGTGAGCCCACTACCAATTTCCAAAGAATGGCTGTTTTGACAAACTCAAAAGGAGTTTCACTTTAGATATGAGTGCTGCTTTCTTGCTTTTTCTCTCAGTCTGTCAGTCACTGTGGTGTCACCATTTAGTCTGTATCGCTCTCATTTAATGCTTTATCCTTTTCACCTTTTCTTAGTCTCTCTCTCTCTCAATTTAGACATTGCACTTGTTGGGACCTTTCTATCTCTGCCTTTCTTCCTCTGCCTCTCCCTATTAAAGTCTGTCGCAGCATTTCTCTGTCTGTGACTCTTTTTCTGTCTTGTCTCCCTTTGTCTGTCAGTTTCAGCTTTCCAATTTCAGTCATTTTATTGACATGGCCGTCAACAGAGGGAATACGTAATATCTCACCTCTTGTCTACACTCTATGCTTCTGCAGCCACCCTACACACACACACACACACACACACACACACTTGTACTTCTATCTTTGTGAGGACACTCATTGACATAATGCATTCCCTAGCCCCTTACCCTAACCTTAACCATCACAACTGAGTGCCTGACCCTAACCCTAACCCTGACCCTAACCTTAACCTAAACCTAATTCTAACCATAACTCTAAAACCAAGTCTTAATCCTCAAAATGTGATTTGAAGGTGTCTCAAAAAAGTGAGGACCGGCCAAAATGTCCTCACTCTGTTAAAATACTTTTGTTGGTCCTTACTATGTGGCAAGTAAAAGTACACACACACAAACACACACACACACACACACCTGCCTCCCTTCTTACCTCCAGCTCTTACTCTGACCTTTTATTCAAGCGTTTCTTCTAGCTCTCCTCTTTTTTCCTGCTTTCCTCTCATCCATTCATAGTACCTTCTTCCTTCCTACCACTTCACCTGAGCTGACCATTATGCATTGCTGCAGTTTCCTTGGAAATGCGCACACACACACACACACACACACACACACACGTCATGCACACACGGAAGCATTCTTTTGTTCACAGTCTGCTTCTCGTTCTCTGGTTCTGTTACTCTGGGTGTGAACGTGCACGTATGTGTTTTTGTGTGTGCCATCACAGTGAGTTGGAGCATTATGGTTGAATAGAATAAGGTCAGGTTGACAGTCAGGCAGACAGATGATGTGGGGCACATGACCCCCACACCTCACTGCCCTGTCTCCTCTCCTCTCTCAGAAAATAGACATAGAGACTTTTCCTTATCTCTTCTCATCATGCCCATCCTGTTCCGGAAAGATACATTGACTATAACCATATGTTACACCTAAGGTGATTTGTGCAGCATATGTTGTACAAACACAAAAGGAAACATCACACACACACACATAGGCAGAAGCAAACCCTTTGCTTCAGTTTCTAAGCCTCACCAGCTGTTACTGTCCTCAGCCTGTTTCTCTCACTCTCTCTCTTTTCACTGCCCTCATTGTATTTTCTTGTCTTAACAGATGCTTGTGTTGCTTTGAGAGACCCAGAGGTTGGTGGCAATGATGATGTAGGAAGTGTGAAGTGCAAATCTGAAACATGACTTACACGTCTTAAGTTTTGTAATGGGATGCATACCTTGTGAATCAGCGGCCGCTCTGTCTTGTCTCTTGCTCCTCTGTCCTCTCAGATCATTTCTCTCTTAATGGTATTAAACCTCACAGAGAGTGCACAGTAGGGGGTAACAGGGCAGTAGGCACAGAGGGGGCAGATAACCTCCGACAACAGTCAAGTGATAAACTTAGGCATTAGATAGCTTGAGTTCATAGTTTCCCCACCAGCGTGTACCCATTAAGCTCAGTCTCAGACTATTAAATAATCTGAGTGAGGATCTCTTCCAAAAATCCACAGGAGGGGGCTCCTAGTGTGTGTGTTTGTAAGAAAGGTTTGTTATGACTGAATGGGTCAGCATCAGAACAACTGGACATGTTCTGTTCAGTTAAAATCCCCTAACACACAGATACAGATAATCTGAAAATTTAGACTATAATACTTGTGATGATGGTAACTTTGCACTTAATTAGTTGAAAGAATCTGCAAGAAGCCTTGATGTGTTTAATTATCCTCTGGCAAAAAGCTACTGTTGTTTTAAGCAGCCCTAAGTTCCACTCAGAGCAATGTGTACGTGTGTGTGTGTGTGTGTGTGTGTGTCTGTATGTGTGTGTATGTATTTGTCTGTGTTTAAAACTGTGTCTGAACATTTCAAACTCTAATCAAGGTATCAGTGTTTGCTGCAGATTGATGTATTGTTCAGTTTCAAAATAAAGGTTGTTCAGAATATTGTTTTCTTTGAGATAATAAAACTGACTACTCCTGTCAGCATCAAGTAAAAGATTATAATATATATTTTATAAATATACACAGTATGTATAGAGTATATTGTATTATCTAATCCCTATGCCGCTAAAGGACAATTCGACCTCCTAACTGAGTCGTATTGTTTTAGTGATAGCCAGTATACGCTCAGTTTGCATGACACTGTCCTCACCAGATCATCGGTACTCAGCGCTCAATGGCCTCTGGGAAATCCAAGATTAAAACATCATCTTTCAACAATATCTGTGGCGAAAGCAGCACGTTAGCAGAGCAGCAGCTTCAGAGCTCCACCTGTGTCTACACAGGATGCGTTCAGGCTCGGTATAGTCTCAGTGTAGGTCTCTTGCATTTTGGCATTGCTCAGAGCCCAACACACAATCACTGTAGTTACAAATGTAAACTGGAAGAAAATAAACTTGAAGCATAGAAATTCACTTTGGGTATAGCACATGTGAAACTATCATGCGACCTGTGTGAACAGGTATGTTGCAGATATTCCCTTACCTGCCAAATGTAGAGACTGGTTAGAGAGTTTTCTCCCATTTTAACGTGATAGAATTGGCTATTAATATTTGTTGTGTAATAACATTTTGTCTACTTAACAGATGGAAATGTATTCACTCTAAATAGAAAATACAGGGAGATAGTGGAAATCTACTGGCTAAACAAAAATACCATTAATAAGCAGCACTTTCAGCCAGGGCTTACACATCATCAAATCCAGTGTTTTTACTTCCCAATGACACTTGTATCTGATGCTTGTTCAACTTCAAAGGCCAATTTGGATAGGTGAAGATAGATAACAAAAAGTGTTTTAGTGCGTAGAAGGGTTGAATATCAACACAACCTGCAATTGTGCCCATGTAACTCAATAAGGCTGTTGGCTTGCGTGAAACAAACTGTCTACATCCTCCTCTCTTCTCTTCTCCTCTCTTCAAGCCTTGCGACGGGGTTTGTGAATGGAGCTCTCACAAAGAGAATGCCAGTCACACATTTCTTTATTGTCTCCTCTTCTCCATCCTCCCTCCCTCTCCTTGCTCTCCTCTCATCTCCCCTTCTGTCCGTCTGTGCCAAAGATCTGAGCGGTTTTCAGCTCTTTGTGAGGATGCTCCCTCTCTCTCTCTCTCCTCTCTTTATCGTTTCATCCGGGGAAAGCTACAGTGCAGTATACATGCTGCTATGGAGGAGTACGAGTCATGTTTGACCTCGCTCTACAAACCCCCGATCACTTCTCATCACTCCAGTCTTCTCCATCACAGATGCAACCCAGATTCCCCCACCTTCTGACTTCTTGTCTTTTCTCTCTGTCTTCTTTTTCACCTCTTTGTCTACGTTTCACAAGCTACTGTCATTTTATGTACATATTAAATTCACTCGCATATGTGGCTGTGGCCTTGTATGACCTCAGCCCTGTGTGCTATCAATCAATCAATCAGTCAATCAGTCAGAATATTTTATTGATCCATTGCTCCATCAAGAATAGAAGTTTAACAGCAAGAACAGAGAATAACTTAAGAGGTAAAGAATAAATATAAGATAAATATAAACAAAAAAATAGAAATATGAACATAAAATGTTAAAATTACTTAAATTACAATGTAAAAATATACAATCTAAATGCAAATGTAACAGTATATAGGTAAGTAATTGACCCATTTTAAAATTGCAATTGTATTGGAATATTGCAGCTAGTTGAATTATTACACACAAGAATGAAATCCAGTCCAGTGTCATTCTATTGACTCCTGGTGTCTGACCCTCTGAGAAGTTGTACAGTTTGATGGCCAGAGGCAGGAATGACTTCTTTTGGGGCTTTGTGGTGCAACATGGAGGAATAAGTCTATTGCTGAAGGTGCTCCTGTGCTTGACCAGCACACCATGGAGTGGGTGGGAGGCGTTGTCCAGGATGGTGTGTAACTTGGACAGCATCCTCCTGTCTGACCAGCTCCAGTTCCACACCACAACATCACCGGCCTTATGGATCAGTTTGTTGAGTCTGTTACCCTCAACCTGCTGCCCCAGCACACCACAGTAAACATGGCACTGGCCACCACAGACACTTGAACATTGCTAAAAAATTGTTTTCCAATAATACATGTTTGTGTGTATAATCTGAAGGGGATTTAAAGACATAAATTGAATTGACCTTCTTTGCTGGGTTAGCTAGATTTAATGAAATATCTGGATTTGTTTTTGGTATCCTAAAAGCAAAGATCAAAAGATCATAAGAGTGGAAAAAAAATTGACCTTACTTCAGGATCCAGATGAGGCATAGTAATTCTCAGATGCTGAAACAGTACAGACAAGATGAAACTGTCGGGACAACATGGAGATCTTTTGAATTTTCCTCTTTCCTCCCTTTCTTCCATGCACTGCCTACCAATGATCTATACTGAACTATATTTCAAAGAGAAGGTTTACTGTCCTTGGATGTGAAGCCTGCAGTGCTGCCGGAAATCTGCTGCCCTCTCCCTTTCTCTTTTCCATTACAGTTTTTCTTGTTTCTTCAATTTACCCTCTGCTCTCCAATGATCCACCTTTATTAGCTTCTGCTGTCATCTGACACTTTTGTTGATCGCACAATCTCTTTGTCCTCTTACAGTGACTGTGGTGGAAAATGCAGTCACTCGCTGACAAATACTGGTACACCTACGTACTCTAGGTATCATGGCATGTATCACACAGTGTCACACACACCCTGACATGCTGATTTAATGATCCTAGAAAAGCCCTCCATTGGTGTGGATACTGTAAAGTTTAATCAAGGCTCTGGCGTTGTGTAGTAAGTACTCTTGGATGGCGGACACACTCTTAACTCTGCCAGCCACAGTCGTCCACATAGGATATGATGAAGTAGAACTTCAAGCAAATACAGACACATACATTAACATGAGCAACAGCACAAGCACGCATAGAGGCGAGAAATGCATGAGCACTCACATTCGTGCAGATGATTCAATGCAACAAACACACACAAACAGACAAAATATAAGCCAAACAGTAAGGAGAGAGCTAACTCACGGACATACTGAGATTCAGTATTTGATTCACTAAATAGGTTTCTCCTGCTTTTCCCTTATTATGATCTTTCAACAGTTCTCCATCACTGTGTTTCTTCTGTTTGAAGTCTGCATTAAGCTTCCAAAACCGTGATGCAGATTGGTGTGTGTGTGTGTGTGTGTGTGTGTGTGTGTAATTAATTCACATGCTACTCCTAGCTTATTGTCTTCTCCTTCACAGTGGTGATTTAATCAATACCTCTCAGTATGGTTTGTGTTCTTGAACAGGTGATATCTGTTTCCTTCCTCTTTCCTCTTGACAGACTAAAGAGCTCCACAGCCATAGCATTTTATCTTGTTTACGGTGCCTTTACCATGCCTCTCAATTCACTTTTTTTCCTTTTTTGCATAACAAGTGTGTCTTCTGCATTTAAAGAAATAGTTAGACATTCTGGGATATACATTTATTTGCTTTCTTGCCAGGCTGGGTGATATGGCTCAGCTATTTAGAGCACAGACATCCTCTTAAATAGTAAGTTTCAGCAGAGCAAGAGCCCATAAGTCTGTTCACTAATTCATCTGCCTGGTTTGTATTTCTTGATATCAGTCTGATATCACAGCTGGTTAGTTACCCTCAGGTACGACAGACTGAACAAAGCAGAGTCCAAACACTGGTCTGTCGGCTTTCGTGCCTTCACCTCCTCTCTTTCTTCAGTCTGTCCCACTTATAGATGATCTTGTTCGCTTCAAGATCGCTGGAGATTATGGGACTGTGGGAACTCAAGAGGCCTAATGTAGCCATTTATCATGCAGGTAGTTTGATCAAACTGATGTTTTAAATGCTGTTTCAGGTATTTTTTCCACCTTGCCAAGACCAGTCCTGGCGTAAGCTTGGAACAAATACAATATTGATGTTTTTTATTGCCACAAATATAAAAATTCGAAGAATGTTCATACCTCCTTTTTTTTTTCTCTCCATAAAGTTTACACAATCATCAGCCTCTATGGAAGCTAACATGATTAAAATCATCTTTATAATCTGTCATGACACTTTGTAATTGGACTCCTAACAAAATTTTCTTGTGTATGAATATATCTGGCTCCATTTATGATGGAGTGAAGTGGCTTCAGTAGTAGAATGTGTGTGCAAATAGAGATAAGTAACATGACTTTTTTTCTCTGTTTCTTTAACCTTTGAATCTGAAAAAAAAAACACAACTCATATTCAATTGTAGATGGTTCCAAAGCCTGAATCAAATTAGAAAACACAAGCCAGTGAACAAAAAGGCAGCTTGCTGGTATTTATCCAGGCACAATCTGGCTTTGGAAATGTGCCACTGAAATCAGCACCAGTGAAATTTATGTTTGTATGAAAGAAACAACTCTGGCTCTAGGGAGGCTGTGTCTATTTAGTAGTACAGGGAAGCATTTAGGTGACTTGATAAAAATATGCTTTCATTGTGTGTGTGTGTGTTTATATGAGTGTGTAAGCAGGGAAACAGCAATTTACAGTTGATTGAAAGCACCAAAGAGGTTACTGAAGGTTAATCCTTTCATTTATAACAGCCATTTAACAGTCAGGTCAAAAGTTAAATCAATGTCCCAGACGTGTTTTGATATCCAGCTCAAATCGAGCCAAAATGAAAAAGGGGAGGTCATGACATCAACCATTTGATCTTGCTTCATCCTGTCTGCAGAGAAGAATCCTGATAAAATGCTGAGGCAATGTGAGTCACTCGGACTGTTGGTCACAAAGCTGTTTTTGTGTGTGTCGGTGTGTGATTAGTGTTTCTTTGGGTCAGATGGACACTTCCCTCTATTGCAGTTAATCGATAAAGTCTGTGACTTTTCTCTTGGGTACCCACTCTCCACTACTCTTATCTTCTTATGGTGCTTGTTCTTTCCTTTCCTGTTCTGTCCATTCCTGTCCTTTCCTTTCCTTTCCTTTCCTTTCCTTTCCTTTCCTTTCCTTTCCTTTCCTTTCCTTTCCTTTCCTGTCCTTTCCTGTCTTTTCCTTTCCTTTCCTTTCCTTTTCCCCCTCTCCTCTCTTCTTGCGATGGCAGGGGAAGGGCTAAAGCATCTAAATGGTCTCTTGTGAATGAAGTGAATTGAGACAGAGCTCATTGGCATGCATGAGCAGCTCCCATAAAGTAACTACGCATATCAATCATGCTCTGCGTGACTTCATGTTCGACAGGATTCATGACCTTCTGTGGGATTCCTCTGGCAAGATACAGTATAGCGTACATGGACAGACACACACACACACACACACGTGCGCGCACACACACACACACACAGACAATGACACATGCATGCACATACGCTCACTTTTCACCAACACACACACACACACACACACACACACACACACACACACACACACACACACACACACTCTTTCAGCCACAATCACACACACATACGCTGCTCAGCACTCTGTCAAGCTGTCACTGTGGTTTGACACCAGCTCTCCTGTCTCATCATTAGTTTAAGTGAGAGATGTCCTGTCCCCTCAACAAAAACAAACATGGCAGGTGGCGGCAAATCAATTAATCAGACGAGGCATTTGCCGATAGTTATGTTTCACTTACAACTAATGTGCATTGAATGTCTCAGAAAGTTTCCAATAATGCATGGGCAACACTTTCAATCAGCATCCCCAGGAACCGTTTTGATCGATGAATCATCAGAGTCAGATAGATTGCTGTCAAAACAGCAGCTTTCTATGAGTGATGATCGTCGGCCATACTTACTGAACTAATGCACCTGGCACAACACTGTGCCAGCAGTTATATGCTATAGGGTCTTTGGCCTTATTTAGGCAACTGATTCCTGTACTCTTTTGTTGCCTTTTTAGGATGAATGAACTACATGACTGTACTAAAAAGATCTGTATTATCAATTTCACCATACCTGTTCCAGTTACATATTTTCACAGTTTAAACAATTTTATCTAGAGATGAGAAAAAATGGCAGTGAGACTAGAAGAGAGAGTCAGTGTCTCTGCAGTGTAACAGGTTGCTTTGTTTGCATCACTCCTTTGGTTTACTTTTCCCAATCCAGCCTCCCCTCCCACTGGCCTAGCTGTCAGTCTGTCTTCTTTGGCTGACTACATCCACCAACCTCTTTCTCTGTCTTATTGTTATTAGTAGTAGCAACTTTCTTCTTTATCTATTTTTTTTTCAGGAAGTACCCCCTCCCATTCATCTGTTTTCATTTGCCTTATCAAATCTCTGCTTACATTAATATGTCTCTCTGTCCCTGCTTGTCTTTCCCAGTCTCATTCTTTCTGATTCTCTGCTTACTGTGAGTCTCTCCTTCAACATCACTTTTTTATTTCCTCTCTTTTCTTAGTTTTTTCCCTATTTCAGCACCTCTCTTCTTGTCTCCCAGTTTCATGCCTCCGTCTTCCTTTTTTTGCCCATCCTCTCTTCTCCTCCCTCTCTCTCCTTCTCCTCTCTCTTGCATTTCCCCTCTCAGCCTCCCTTTCTCTAGTCGATCAGACAGTTGAAGCAGCCAAGCTGCCAGCGGCGAGAGCAGGAGCCGCTCTGTCCAACCTCCCTCCCTCTCTGGAGAGGCAAACTAATGCCGACACGCCAATAAGTTGTAAGGAGACAATTATTCACCATTTATATCAGCTCTCCATCTCTCTGAGCTAGGGCAGCATACCTCCTTGGACCCAACTCTGTTACTCCACAGTGTTTTTCATCCTTTTATCCTTTCATGGGTTAAGTTTTCATTGATTGATTGTTAGAGATTTGCACTGGGGAAGCTGGAGCCTAGAGGTTACAGTTTGTTTCTTTCTGGAAGATCATTGGTCAAAAATAAGCTGAAATGTGGGAGAAGGGAAGATAAATAAGACATGATCTCCCCTCCCGCAGCAACTGCTATGAACATGCCCTTCAGCAAGGCACTTAACCCCCAGTTGCTCCTGTGGATCTGCCCAGTATCCAGCAGATAAAGACTGTAATTACACTGGGCAGCTCCCATGTGTGAATGTGTGTAACTGCATGAATCCGAGGCTGAGCCTTTGATGAAAAGGAAGTGTGAACAGACAACCAGCTTTAGCTGAATTATGATTGGATGTGTCATTTCTTCTTCAAAATTGTGTCTTCAAAATTGCAAGATATCATCCTGATCTTGGAGAGTAGTGTTTAAAATCAAACTTATATTTACAGCTTTGTGCTGTGTTTTTTTTTAATTTTCATCAAGTGCATATGACTTTTTCTCCATATGATGTTTACTGCTCCTTAGCAAGAAATATAACAAGGAGAGAGCTTAAATGGGAGCCTGTTTGAAGACAGAGAGCTGCTGCAAGAGTAATGTAGTGTACTGTTTATATATGTGTGTGCATACATGTGTGTACATGATGGAGAATAAATGGCTGTGGTACACTGAAGATATCTTTGGAAGAATAATGAAAAAGACTCAAATGATGCCTCTGTTGATGAGCTCCTCAAACATAACAGTGGCCTTTATAAAGTAGGGCTAATCAATATGCAAAAAAAAAAAAAATCTTTTTCTGATTATTTTGGCAGATGTTGATGATTTCAGTTGAAAAGATATGTTTTTCATTTCATTTTCACTGAAAAAAGTTTTAAAATGATGATAAAGGGATTATTGTAGGGCTTGCACCAAATAAGCGCGTTCCTTCGTGTCTGGAGAATATGGTTTGAAGGCCTGGGTGTCTCTGTAGCATCACAATGCTTCATTTGTATTATGTTGTGACACATTTTACCTTTATCAAAAAAAAAACTGCAGCTCCTGTGATTTGGATATTGCACTTGGCCATATTGCAATTTTGATAATATTTCAATTAATATTTCAGCCTTATTATAAAGAGTACCGTCCAGACCTGCATGATATGAAAAGTGCAGTGAGATCATTTCTTCTGTTATTTCGGTGGTATATGAATAAAAATGGACTTGACGTGACTTGAGAGTTTTTGAGTCTCCTATTCAAACAGGGACTAACATTATTTCTGCCGCATATACACTGAAACTAACACACACTCACTAAAATACATACAAACAGGCATTTTAGGAATCACACCACAAACTCTCTTGCTTTCTGTTTGCTTCTCCAAACATCCACTTTCAGGACAAACAACTATACCTGAACAAAAATATTGACACAATTTTTTTAAGGTGTTGATGTAAGTAGAATTTTCTTAAGATCTCCTAAAATGCCCACTTTAATGCAAGGAGGCAAAAGTTTAATTTTACACTTGGACAGCCTTTGGAAGAGATTATTGTAACAAATCTTTTCTTTGTACCAAGCGGAAACCCTTAGAGGCTGAAAAAGGAAGCCAACATGGAAGTGCCAAAAGCAGTTCTTCCAATGGCCACTTGAGGCAGGCTCCAAAAGTGATTTAATCCCCATAGACTGCCATGTTAAACTGCTCAATTTTATAGCAGAAAGAAACATGGTTACTGCCTGGTACAAAAAAAAAAAAAAACAGTTTTGATTTCTATAGTTTTCTCCTTCATGACAACTGTACAGAGGGCTTAATAAACTTGCCCGTTTATTAAGCCTTAAAGTGATGCATAATTGAGGGCTTGCCGCTTTGAGTGACAGGTGGGTGAATGTATGCTCACCACAAATCGCCATCCACAAAGGACAACACACAGAGACAAAGACATTCTGAGCCTTCTCCTATTCTGAACTTGATTTCTGGCTCCAGATTGCTTTCTGTGTTGTTACGTCTGATCGAGCTGAAGTTTAAGGTGAACATGCTGCCCACTTTCTTCCTGTCTGGTCTATGATAACAGTCATAGAGAGCAGTGAAGATTTGCTCTCCCTGTGAATCGATGCTAATCACATCATTGTGCTGCCTTGTCCCCCACGCCTCTCTCTGGGGTTTCACACTCCTCTCTGGCCTTTTCCTCCTCACCCGCTGCTTCTCTCGCTCTGTCTCTGTCCCTGCCCTCCTCCCTCCTGTCTCCCCTCATCATAAGGGAGGTGAAGCCATCTGAGGCTACTTGCACGCAAGCCAGCCCTCCTCATGGGTCAGTGTTGTATATATGCTGATATAGTAGTTGTCGCCATTGCAGGGAGCTCCCAACGTGCATCTTTCATCCATTATATTTGGAGCTGCTAGCACAACCTGTTGTTTATTCATTATTGTAAAGTGGACCTGAGTATGGTGCAAGGTAATATGTTGAAGAGCAGAAAGAGGATCTGAAACCAGATTTTGTTTTTTGTTTTTTTTTTTGCTTAAATGAGTCAAATTAACTTTTTTAAATTAGACTTTTGCTATTTGCTTAACTATCATAGCACCATTCACTGTAACCATTGGTCACTGACAAGCATCCTCAGTCACTTTAATGACCTGACGAAATTTGGTTGTGATTTTTTGGGGATTTTTTGGTTGTTACTCAGCATGGTCTGACTGTCGTCCTAATGCCCTTTACACTGTGCAATTTAGGGCCGTCCCAAATGAAAGCCCACAATCGAGGATTGTGCTGAAATGGTCAGAGGTGTTCACAGATTTTAAAGCAAAGATGACCATCAGGATTTTATGTCTGAAATCCAACAGCTATGACCCAAGTCTACAAACCAGCCAATCAGAACACAACATAAAATGACAGAGCCAAGCTAGCAAAAAGCTGCTGCTAAATACACATTACCGCAAACTCACAAATTGACAATTCATGTTGCCCTCCTCTCCTCTGCCCTTTTTCACTCTGTTGTACTAATGTTATAGCCACTGTTAAAACATGAGATCAGTGCAGATAGATGAAATAAGTTATTAACATCTTAGCGCTGTGATTGACCAGGGATTCATTGCACCATCAGACATTTTGACAAGACAAAACCTCTGTCCCAGAGTGAAGAATCAACCTTTTGACCTTGAGACCAAACTTTCAGTTTTCCAATGAATGATTGCATCTCTTGTCAAACACTGACATGTGTAACACTCCAGCATTTTTATAAAAGTTGAGTGCAGATGCAGGAGTAATGTGATGTATTTATTTATCTGAGTCATGGATACTAACACTAGTATTACACCCACAAGAGAATGACCTTTTTTCTGCTGCAGAGATGTTACTAAATATGCAATTTTGTTTCTCTCCCTCTGTGGTTGTGTGTATATGTGAATGTCCGCATGGCTACATGCCTGTCTCTGCGCGCTTGTATGTATGTGTGTGTGTGTGTGTGTGTGTTCACTCACAGCTCCAGCCAATGCCCAGATCGTGCACTCAGGCGCAGCATGTAACGTCAAGGATGATAACATCAGCGAGAGAATCTACACCATCAAAGAAGGAGACACACTAGTGCTTCAGTGTATCGTTAAAGGACACCCACGACCACAGGTAAGCTCCCAAACCACCTGCTGAGCATGTGTGTCCCAGAATATTTGGTAATATACTGCTTTACACACAGTAAATGTTGGTGTTGAACCGGTCATCCAGATTGAGTTTTGAGACTCAAGGACACTAAAAACACAACCTGTCAGCAGTCCAACATGCTTTACTCAAGATTCACAATATGAACATGGTAACTGATGGATGGAGACATTGACAGATGTTTTGTGTTTGGATGGATGAATTAAGCTTTTCAAGCATCTGGTTAAATTACATAGAGATATTAATACTTTAAAATGATTGAAGTGGATTATTCAGCTGTCTGAGAAAATGTGTGATTTTGGCAGATATACTGTAAATAAAAGGACAGACAATGAAAACAGAATATAATCATATGGAATAATCAACATCAAGTTGGCTTTTTTTTTTTTTTCCTATGTGGATATTAATATAGATAATCAATCTACTACATCAGAGCTGTGGATCTTTCTGAATAACACCCATCCCTCCTCCTGCCAATCAGAGTTGAGTACTGTCTGAAACTTTTGTCTGCATCTATCTTTAACAACTTCTGCTTAAACCTTGGTTGATTGAGCTCAGATTTAAGCTCATATCCAAGCGTGTATCTTAATAAGAATCCCATTTTCATGACACAAATATAGCAAAGCCCAAGGTCTTAACAAGCTGTTCATGTTGTTATCATGCATGAACGCCTCCTTAAATCTGCCAAATTTTGACTTTGTTTAGATGGTGTGCCTGTTTTCCTGCAAGCATGTTGGGGCTGAAAAGACTGCAGGCAATGTGGGGCCATTCCATTACTTCCAAACAGGGCCTGACCTGGCCAGCGTACATTATATGATTTATCCATGAGCCATTACTCATATTTCTAGTGTCAGTCTCCCTCTGTTTGTGCTGAGTCACACAGGCTCTCTCTCTCTTTTTTTCACCTTTCAGTCACACTAACCAAAACCACGTCCTGTTCCAATGGTCAAAGGTGGACAGTGATGTCAGTTGGCTTTTACAAGATACAGTGATCATATGCGTTAAAATTAATACAACATGCTGTCGGCTATATGATAAGTCGCAGTGTTCAATAATTTGTTGTCCAATCTGTACATGTACATTTTCATTTCAGTGCATCAGTGAAACTCCTTCAGTCCTTTTAAACTGCATTGGAAAGAAGTGAAGAAGAACAAATGCTATTATACAACAGCTCAGACTGAGACACGCATGTTATGTTTGGAGTGTAGCCAGTTGGTTGGTTTAAAAAGAACATGGCTTTTATTCTTTTCTAAATATATATTTGGTCATTAAGCACACACATACATGCCTGAATATACCTACATATTATATGCATGTGCATAAAAATACACAAAAACACTCCTAAATATGCAAGCAATCAAACAAACACACATACACACACAGAGCGCTAGAGTCAGCCAACACTGGACACATCTGGTTTCCTGGATTGAACTCCAGCATAGAGGCCAGGGTCTGTGTGTTTGTGTATGTGTGTGTGTGTTTGTGTTTGAACTTACAGAGCTGGATGTAAAATAAACTGAGGTGAGTGCAAAGGGGTTGTGTGTTTTGTGTGTCTTTGTGTGGGAGTGTGTGAGGTGAGAAAAGCAGTGTTCCCCACGGGTGCATGTCCACTGGCATCATATCAACATGAATAAAACAGTGCCTGTGAGTCTGGGCCTTGTTTTCTTCCATTTGTGTTTATGTGTGCATTGCTGTGTGTGTGTGTGTGTGTGTGTGTGTGTGTGTGTGTGTGTGTAAATGTAGATGCAAACTAATTATCTGTATGTAGCTGCAATATCTGATTACATACTGAATGTTGACCTAACTTGCTTATACTAACTGCAGCTGTCATTTCTCATTTGGACCATCCATCTTTCTCTCTCTCTCTCTCTCTCTCTCTCTCTCTCTCGCTCTCCCCCTCTCTTGCATACATACACACATATACATACGGATGCACAGCATATTTAAATGCTGTGTGCCCAAAAACAAATACAGGCCAACTTTCAATAAAACTTTTATTTTCACCAGCGCTAGAATATTAATCATTATACAAAACGTACTTGGAAAAACATACTACACAAATTCATTCCCCTGGAGCAGTTCAAACATGTAGGAAATTGCGTCAGTGATTGCTTCTTCTCTGGGTTGGAGGTGGAAGTGTATTTTGAATAATGATCACATTTGGTCACATTGTCAGAATGTAAAATATATATAGTGTGTGCAAAACCAAAACTTTGCCTCTGGCAAAGAGATATTGAGTGAATGTGTGTGTAAAATGTGTATGTAGACATGCACTGATAAAAAAAAACAAAAAAACAAAAGCAGACCGCGACAAAGAAACAGATAACAGACTTTGGCAAAGAGTTGCAGCAGTGAAAACATTTAAATTTTCAAATGCCCTCGGACAGGAAAACAGTAGTAGAGATGACATATATTGATTAAATCATCAACATTTAATCTTGAGTAAGATGTGTATGTTAATGTTAGATCAAAACCGTTTAAAATTTTGAAAACTACTCCCAATACCAGTTTAAGAAAAGGCCTGTGAGGATATACTATCTCAAATGGGTTCAAGGTAGTGCAGAAAAAGAAACTATTTACCTTCAATATGACAAAGTTGTTGTCTAAAAAATTATCTCTCTCATTATTCTGGCATTTAGCAAATAGAAATAATTTTGGTAATCCTAATTGACCAAAAACAGGAAAAGTTTAATCTGATTTAATGTTAGACGGTGAGAAAAGATTATGTGCCTTTTTATATAGTGTATGTAAACTTCTGGTTTCAACTGTATATATATGCATGACAACATGTGTCAACACTGTCAATCTGAAACAAGTAAGTAGCAGAAGGCTGTCAAGTACAACGTGGCTGCACACACACACACACACACACACACACACACACACACACACACACACACACACACGTATACACATGTAAGAAGAGAAGGAGGGAGAGAGAGATTAGATAATAATGACAGAATGAAACAGTGTAAGGACAATAAAATAGAAATTGAACGGTGAAAGACTACGGTGGCTCCGGAGGAATGAAGAAGACAGATACAGTGATAAGAGATAATAGAAAAAAATGGTGATGCTTATTGTGATAAAATGGAAAGAACATTTCAAAGTCAAGATAATCATGTCTGCATATCTGTCTGTGTGTGTGTGTGCGTGCGTGTGTGTATGTGTGTTAGTATGTTTATCTCAACTTGCACAGTGCATGCATTGCTACTATATGCATGCAGTGCGAGCAAAAACAACAAATATGTATTAGCATCACAGAGGAGAAAAATGTAGATTTAATATTAAAAATAGTTCATGTTAAAAGGTGTTGTGTGCTAACAATGAGGGTTTGATTTCCTGGCCTTTCTCACAAATCATCAACATTAACCAGAAAACTCAGATCAGCATCTGTCTTGCTAGCCTGTGAGGGTAGATTGGAGTAGAATAAAATAGAAGTCAACAGTGAGTGTTGACCTCTGTCTTGGTGCGTTCTGCTGGAGTAGCACACTGCAGCATTCTGCATCTGGTCCCATTGGGCTTACAGAGTTTCCACTGCGCTCCACTGGCTGTATTGATAACCTGATCCCTGTCACCTCAGCTCTCCTTCATCCATCCTCACAACTTTCCATACCTCTTCTTCTTAACACAAGTGGACCCCTTGTTCTGTCATTGCACAAAGTTGTGTTTTCTGAGGCAATTTTTGTTATGTATTCTTTGGCCATTGTGAGCAAAAATGAAAGCTCATAAACCCAATTTTCTTCTGCTAGTGTGTGTTTTACTGTTACACATTCAAATACCCAAACCATGGGGCCTTGGGATGAAAATAATCTGTGACATTGACCTGGAGGAGTTTACAGCAGTTTGTGTGTCGAAAGCAGATATTCACCACTCAAAATGAGGTGGTTAGTTTGCCTTTGTTTTGGGAGAACTGTGCAGAATAACGCTTCCTCATTCTGACCAGGCTGCATTATTTGATAATTGCCTCATAAATTGAGTTACATATATATATCTAAGCATATTCAGCTATAGTGCTGAAAAAGTTCTTGACATTTTCAAAGCTCTGACCAATTAGCAGCACATCCAAGTCAGATGGGTCAATGTTTTCAAAGCCAAAGAATATCTATATGAAATGTTATCAAATCATTCAAAATACATTTTACATGGTTGTGTAAAAGGTAGTTGTGATAGTTTTCATTGTATTTCTGAACAGGACTCTCCATTCTTAGGCGTATTCACCTCATAAAGTTAAAAAAGAAATACAACAGTCAAACAGCCAGCAAAAGTGAGCCGTGTCTTCTTTTTTTCCATTCTCACAGAGAAGTTTGCATTGGCCTCTAGGTGTTGGCAGACACACAAGATGTTCAAGTCTTCTGGCTGTCTTGTTATTATTTATGGATGCTCTCCAGTTTAGTGTGAATGGCCTCATAATGCTCTCTGTATTCATCCTTCAGAGAAACAATACGCTTACAAATTTGTGCCGACATCATTTTGATACATTTATTGATAAACACTGCAAAGCAGACCACCCTGACTCTTAAAAAAACATTAGAGCTTTATGATTTATTAATCAGATAAGATGTTTCATGGCAGTTCAGAATCTTTTATCTGTGTCTGGTTTGTAGCTGTGGGAGAACTGCTCGCGTCCCACATTTTGATGGGTCTATCTAAGATCACAGGAATAAGATGTATGAGATCTGATTGGCACTTTTGCATTTCCGGTCTGGATGTGTTACTGGAAAGGACTACGCTGTGTATCATATAATAAATATATATGTATATATGTATATATATAATTTTGTTAATGTATGGACCTATTTCCTTGCAAAACTTAAATCCGTGTCTTCTTGGACTGAGGTGATGATGTAGGCTTGCCTGTCCACAATCCTCATTTTCCCTCTTTCTTCACCTCCCTCAGAAGAAGGAGGATCCAATTTAGCCATGTGAGGCCAGCCCAATAAATAGCTGCTTTACTGAGAATGAGTCTGATTGAGGATTTATCCAGTCCTTTATCAAGACTGATTGTTTACCTTTGCCTGAGCTAGATTGGATTGAAAAGGGAGCTCTCACCCTGATCCATACAGAAGAGAGCGAAATCTAATCATTTCTCCCTCTGTCTGTCTTTCTTTGTCTATACTTTTCTTCCTTCCTCTTTTTGTTGCAGCCTTTTTCTTTCATATTGTCTTTTTCTCTGCCTCCCTCACTTTGTCTTGCCTACTCCTCACGTCTTCCTGCTCTCTGCACTTCTTTCATCCCTGTTGTATTTCACTCCACCTCCAAGCTGATCTTTTTTTTCCCCTTCGTTCCTGTCTCTGTCTAGCTCTCCTAATTCCTCCACCCCCCTTGCCTCTTTCTCTGTTTCTTTTCAGCTTTCTCTCCCTTCTATCTTCTCTGCACTTCAGACCAAGTGCAACAAGCCATACATCAAGTCAGAAGCAGTTAGTTCACCTGAAAGAGCTGCTTGGTTTGGGAAAAGTCAATTTTGCGTGCATGTTATTAAAACAGAACAGCTGGTTCAGTTATTTTTCTTTTTATCATGAGAAAAAAAGAAGAGTTTGAAGAGTTTCCATGCTGTAGGCTGCAGGGTGAGCCAATGATATGCAATGATTTTCTCCTATCCTGTCCTCCTGTCAAACTCATTGATTATATCCCTGAATATTTTAAGAAAGAAAGAAAGAAAGAAAGAAAGAAAGAAAGAAAGAAAGAAAGAAAGAAAGAAAAAGAAAGGATGACAGATAGAAACACAAAAGAATAAACCTTAGTGTTAGAGGTCACCTACAAGGTGCTTGTAGCATCGCTCAAGTTAACTCCAGGGACAGCAGGGATTTTAGTTAACAAAGCACTGTAGTCTCTCACAAAGCTTTTCTTGTTACGCACATACACACACACACACACATATAGGCACGCACACACACACACACACACACACACACATGGCTTCTTCAAGAACACAATAGGAGAGTAAATGGTTTTTCTGAAAGTGATTCCTACCTCTTATTATTTATTCATGGGTCTGCTGGTCATTGCAACCTTGAGACCAGCATGTATATGTGTGTGTGTGTGTGTGTGTGTGTGTGTGTGTGTGTGTATGTGTGTGTGTGTGTGTGTGTGTGTGTGTGTGTGTGTGTGTGATGAATTCTATAAGAGAGGAAAAGGTGAAGAGAGCCCTGGAAGAGAAAAGTGGAGAGGCAGAGAAAAGAAAGAAGTGGGGAGGGAGGGATGGATGGAGGGAGGGAGGTGAGGGCTGTGGTCTGGAATGTGGGTTTGGATTTCCGTCCTTGAGGGGTGAGTGGAAGGCGATCGATAGTGAGACTGAAAGCAAGGCTGATCGGGTGGCATCACGAGGCTGCACAGGCACTCAGTGGGAACACGACCTAGACACAAACAAGGTCACTGCATGACCCCTAACTGGATGGAGAGACAGAAAGAAAGAGGGAAGAAGAGAGAAGAAGATCAAGAAAGTAAAAGGCAGGACCCAATGATGGAACTTTTTTATTTCCCAGGTTTTCTGTGTGGAAAATCAAACATGGCAGCAAAGTAAGGGAGAAACACTCTGGATGAGAAAAAGAACAGAATGAGAAGAACATGTAGCATTATAGACATGAAATCTCATCGCATTTATGGTGGGAGGTGTTTCAGAAGGAGAAGCAGGAAGAGAACCTTTCACTTGCTTTGATGACACAGCGATTAAAACCTTAACAACCACAAGATGTTACAACCACGGCCATATGGTCGAACATATGAAATGTCAGAGTGTTGTGACTAAGAGTGGATGACAGAGGAAAGGACACAACATAAAGAGGCTGGTGAATGTGGATGATGAGAACAACACTGTGCGAAGGACATGCTGACCAGTGATAAAAGAGACAAATGGGATCAAGACTTGAAGTTGAGCTGGTGAATTGTGTTTATTATGGGCAGTTTACAAACTAAAGAACAGATGAAAAATAAATCTATAATGTTTGCCTACATGGGATTTCCGGAAATTCTTGCATGTTACAGATGTTGCTCTGTCTTCATTCAGTCTTTCTGAAGGTCATTCTGTTATTAGGCCACACACAGACACTTTTATGGAAGTAGACAAAGCTAAATGTATCACAGATGGCGACAAAACTGTTGCCATTTTCTAAGTTGAGGCTTAGAGATGGGAGAATTGCTGCTGTTCCGTGCCCCTGGCTTCATAAAGAAGACTTTGGATAAATCCAGGTGCTTAATCAACCTTTTCACTGCAATCACTTATCCAACACTTGATACAGACGGCTTTAAAATGTTGCTTTTGTGCTGTGCCTGCGTATCACTTTACCTCAACCTTAAGTTCAAATGGAAACTAAAAAAATGCAATGGGACCAAAGTACCTCAGATGTGTCTGTGAGTGTGTGTCTGTGTCTGTCTCCTTGACCATGTTTGAGACAGTAAGACAAAATTAAATTAGAAAATCTCTTAATATTGCTGGTGATGGGTCTGGGGGCACAACTCTGTGCCGGACTCCTCGTTACCTGCTGTATAGAGTCTGTACATTTGAGTGTCTCTTGAGTGTCTGCTGCCGTGGTAACACACTGCACTTTGCAGACAAGCCTCTCTCTGAGACTAAAAATAATAAAGATGAGGTCTAAATGGTGGTAGGTCTGTGCTCACAAAGTTAACTGAAATGGTGGAATGGTAGATAGATAGATAGATAGATAGATAGATAGATAGATAGATAGATAGATGGGCTGCTAATGCCTCTATCAGTATGGGAATGTTGTGCATGGCTGAAAACAGGTACAAGATTGAAGATTGTAACTAGCAGGTTGACACACACAGGACTGACAGAGTAGTTAATTTCTTGACAGATCCATTTTTTTCCCCCGAATTTGATGCAGAATTTGGAATGAGACAATGGGTCAGTGTAGCTGAATTGCTGGCTCTTGTTTGCTGATAGATATCGGTTAACTTTACTTCCCAGCAGCCTGACATCATCACGCCACTCAGCAGTGTCATCATCATCATCTCTGCACACACACACAAAGGACTAAAAAGAGAGCTCCAATTTCTCCCCACAATGCCATGCTTGTGCTAATGAGCCATTGCTTGTTACAACTAACACATCCAACATGGGCGGAGCGTGTAAGGTAGCTGCTGACTCTGCAGCTGACGGCACACTGCTTATGTCTGCTTATGTCTGCTGATTCTGTCTGCCACTGCTTGTTCCACTCTGACTCAAGCCATGTGATGGTCAAGTCAATGTTGGACAAACTCTTTGAAATGTGTCGACAAAATGTGTAAAAAGTTTTTTTTTTTTTTTCCACATCAGAGACGGTAAAAGCGCTGATTCTTTTCAATGTAAAAAAAAATCAGGTGTCTTTAAAGACCAAGCAGCGTAAAACATCTGCTGAGCTTTAGGATCACGTTAGCTATATCCCATACTTACAAGCAAACAAAATGCACATCACCATCATCAGCATTAATGAGCACAGATATTAGATATAGTTTCAAAGATCATGACATTATCGTAAATGCTGATGATTCCTCTGCTTCCTGTAATTTCATCACAGCCTTGGTCTCATATTACAGAGGCAGAAAGAGCGATAAAGGCATTCATATTGGATGACAAGGTTAGAGAGAGGGATGCCGTGTTAAATACCAATGAGTCAGTTTTATTGAACTTTTTGCTGTGTGATCTCTGCATGGGGGAGGGGGTTCACACAGATGTGGAGAAGCAGAGTAATGGCATCCGTTGCTCAGTTTTATTCTGAGAGAAGCACCTACATTAACTGACTCATGTAAGAGCTTGTTGATGTGAAATCAATCGTGTTCTTTTTGACAATAATCAAGTTCCATTACTTGCTTTAAGTAGTCTTTCCAATCACCTATAGGCTATTGATTACACATTTAAACAGGCAAATGTTAATAAATGGAGATTACATAATGAAAATGCCATTTAACAGGCATCACGAAGGAACATTTATGTTATATTTCCACCTGAATTTTTTTTCTCAGTCTGCTCTGTTAAATATCTGCACCACACTCATTTTTATGTCGGTTTCCCTTGTCAACACTTTCTTTGTGTACATTATTTCTCCTCTCTTTTTTGCCCTCTAATGCCCTTTTCCTAAAATTTTCAACACCTTCTTTTCTCTCCTCTTCTCCTTTACCCCCTTTATCTGCTACTTTCTGCTCTCCCACATCTTTCAATCTCCCAAATTTTCTTCCAGATAAAGAAAAGTCTCTTTTGTCTACTCACCTGCGTCCATGCGTATCTCGATCTTCACTCTCTTCTCCCCGAACTTCCACACACCTGATGCCATGAATCAGCAAAGTAACATCCATTCAGGCAGTGATGCTTGAAATTATGTTTATTGCTCAGGCCAGTCTTTTACTATTTTAGCTACTCGCTTTGTCTTCCCCTTTTCTCAGCTGCCTAATTCTGCCCCTCCATCTCTCCTCCCAGTGACAGATAATTAAAATAGATATTTCCATGGGCAAGTTTGTTTAGTTTTATATGGCAAGTCACACCTTGTCTCTTCAAGTCATTTAATTTAGCCATAGTTTGCAAAGCAAAGATGTGCCTTTTTTCTCTCCTTCTCTCGCACACTTTTCAGTCAGATGTTACATCCTCCCTTTGTGTATGTCTCAGGGTTTGTGTGTGTTTGGGCCTGCATCCGTGCCAAGTAGTATTCCCCGATAACAGGATTACCATCTTAAGCCTATTCGCAGTAAGTGAGCCAGTTGGATGGATAAAGCACTGTATAGTCAACTCTGCTGGCGTTACACGAAGAAAAGAGTTGGAAGAATTGTAAAAGGCAGGCCCAGCAAGCTCTCGGTGAGTTACTGAGAGGGAATATAAAAGCTTTAAACTTTGTAACACCCCAGGAAGCAGCCATGGTACGGAGAGGGAGAGAGCTTTGCAAGCTAAGCATTGCTTACAGTGAAGTCGAACAAAGAAGGATTTAACTTTTCATAGTGGTATTTTACTCAGTGGCTTTGTGTTGCATTGATGGTAATTACATCGAATAAGTACATTTCAGAGTGGGCCAACGAAGCAGGGGGCGTGTAGTTATTCTTTGCTGGTCAGGTGGATTATACTCTCTTCATTGCTCAGGCAGAAATTGATCTGAAATATGAACTGATCAAAACTCGACCGGCCCAGTTCATCACTGCATCATTATAATTCAGAATCAGATTAGGTCAGTTTGTCTGTATTGTTTTTATTATTTGTGACAGCAGTGCTGAATATTGAAAGCACGTTAGCATAGAGAGAAAGATGTAAACAACCATCTCAGCCCCCTTTTTCCAGGCTTAATGCTAATTCAGCATTAAGGTCTCTCATGTATTGTTGTGTAGTGTTGACAGTTTCCACTTTAGACAGCAGGGCAACAGGGTCCGACAGCCATTGGACCATGTCTGCTCGATCCTGTTGTGTTGTGTCACTGAGGAGAGACGTGAGAGGCTCAGAGACAGATCAGGAGAGGGAGGGAGTGTGTGTGCTTGTGTGAGTGTGTGAAGGGATAGGAGAGTGATGTTTAAAGAGGAACAATTTTAGGCTTAGAAACAGAAGGGACAGAGGGAAAGAGAGCGAGAGATGAGAAGAGATTGAGACAAACCCCCCAACCCCCAGACACAAACACACACATAAAGAAAGAAAGCAAGAGGGGGGGGGGGGACAGACGTTAAGACAGACAGCTGCAGGCCACTGACCTGTCAGTAAAGTTGACACACATTAGCCTTCTTCTCCCTCACCACCTAAAGCAGCACACACCTTTTTCTTCCTCCCTTCCTCTTTCCCTTCAAGCCTCTTTCGAAGTTGGACTCTGTTGCCAGTTCATCTGGTACACACACCGAAATCCAGCAATCCAAAACAAGAGCTCTGCAATGAATCCCACTCTTTATGAAGCTCATAATGAGGGAGGGAGGTGTTGATTCAACTGCATGGTAATGTCAGAGGTTGAATATTGAAAGGTGCAGTCAGTATTTTGTACACTGAACATTATGAGCTTCAGAGAGTTAGGTTTTATTTCAGGGCTGTTGTATTGGTTTGCAGTGGATTTTGCAAGATGTACATAAACTGAGACCTCAGTGGATTGTTAAATGTCCATCTGTATCATGTACTATAGACCGTTTACTGGAGCTGGAGTTGCTGTGAGGTACTGTTATCAAAATGTTGACTTGTCAGCCTGCAACATGGTTGACAATGCCAATAAAGTTCACAAATTCACAACACATTTCACAACACCTCACCAAAAACATCTATCCTGCTGGAGAGGAGTGCTGCTGAATGTAACTGATTTCAGCTTCAAGCCTTTAATAGAAAGAGTTGTGTTTCGTCAAACAAAATTGAATTCACTCTTAAACTCCAAAGACATGGCAACCGCATAACACTTGGTGAAATCTCAAAATGTTTTTCAAACTGAATGCAGTACCAGACTATAAGGGGTACAACACTCCAGAGTCTACCGTCAAGTATCACAAAGATTCAGACATCTTTACTGTGCTCATTTCATATCAGGGTAAACAAGGCAGCATGTTACAGTGTTTATGGTTGTAACAGTGCAGAAAATGCAATGCATTGGTTGGGAGTAAAAGGGAACCACTAATGTGACCACTAATGTAAAATTTATTAGCCCACTTAGCTCTGGTCAGTATTTTAGTGCATTCCACCCCCAACAACAACACTCCAACAAGGCTATTCTTTTCTCTGCACTGTTTCTATTCTCCTGTTGAAACATCTGTGTCCTAGACAGCATACAGCTCCCCAGCTGAATACAGAAACAGGGAACAAAACCTGCTGCATTTCATGTCGAGCTGGATCCCAGGGGATGGTTCCCATCGCGTTACACTTCTAACCAAATGTAAGAGCTATTATTACAAGTAGGCTCTGACTCAACAAATGGATCTGCATGGGGGAGAAAGTCTGGAGAAATATGTATGTTTTTTTTTTTACTGTGTGTAAATTGATTTGCATTTAGACACAAGATCTGATGGGATGGCAAGCGAGTGTTTGGCTTTCCTGTACTTTGTGAAGAAATAAAGGAAGGAAAAGAGAAAAGTTCCCAGACAGGGATAAGATGAGGGAGAGAAAGAGGACTGAGAGAGATATCCAGACCTATCTGTCAGGACCTGAGTGGAGAAAAAAAAAAAAAAAAAGAGCCGCGTCACATGCCTATTGAAGGAAGAGAGAAGAAAGAGGTGTGGAGGGAGAGCGAAGGAGGTCAGAGAAAGAGAGCGCAGGTGATGGTTTTAAGCTGCTGGTGTCACAGGCAGATAAAGGCTCCTCTGCCTCCTGGCTGTCATCTGCATCGCACACAATATCCCCTTTATTCGCAATATCACCTCTCTCTATTTTGCTTCATCTGGCTCCCTGGTGGAGCAACTCCCAGTGTGATGCACTTTTTCTCTCTCCATCACACAGCTGCCAGCGATACTGTATATATATCATTCCCTGTCATTCTCTTTCTTACTCGCTCTAAAAAAAAACCCCCAAAAAAACTATATCTCACTTACACGTGCAGTGGTTTTTTTCTCACCTCACACACGTACCCTCTCCGTACCTTCTGGTTTTCTCACCTACTTGCGCTTCCTTTTTCCTCAAACACTTTTTCTATTTTCCTTACATGCATTCTACCCCAGATTCTCCTGATCTAACAACACTCTTTGCAGTATTATCCTAAGCTCAAATGCTGCTTCCATCCCCATTGATTTTCTATAATCTTTTGAGTGCAATACATCATCCTGATTTCATGCTCAACCAATTTTTTTTTTTACAAAATTTCATCATATACACACAACAAAGGGACGCATCAGTTAACATACAGAAACTGCTTCTTAACTGAAATCCATTATTATTTTACTTCTCCTGTTCCAAAGCCCCCTATCACATAATCTTGCGATTAAAATTCTTCTAAACCTGAACCTCATCTTAATGTTCATGAACTCTAATACTATGAATAACTCTAAAATGCTCCCAGTCTAAAGTGGGAACAAGCAAAATGTCCATAATTTGTAAGATTTACTCTCATCTTTTAATCCTTGAAAAGATAGGATATAAAGGCAGGGAAACACAGATGCGCACTCCACGCTCACTTTCACTCTCTCCGCTTTTCTACTCTCACAAAGGTCCACAAACACACACACACACACACACACACACGCATGCAAACCGGAGTCACTAAACCATGGAGAGACAGGGTTCGGTTCATTGCTCACCTTGGCTGGTTTGATCAAATGGCAGCCTGCCTCCTCCAAATCCCTCCCACAAACAGAGCTGAATAAACAGACAGGGAGCGTTTACACAGGCCCTGATAATCTGCTAATCCATATAACCTGCTTTCTAACCAACACACACGCACTCGCACACTCACATGCACACAGGAGATGAATATGGACATCGATACTGTGCATGAAAGCAGGAAACACACACTTTTACACACAGACATTTGCATGAGCGAATACACACATGCACACTGTGTATCAGTGACTTTTGCCCATTATCCTCTCTGACCTCCTCAACAGGACGTGGTTGATAGTCTTGTCGAGGTTGATAACAGACAGAAGGGTTAATAGGGATTAATGGACTACACACATACACACACACACACACACAAAAGTGAAAATAACATCCCAGTGCTGATGAGTTTATAGGCTTTCATGCATCTCTGAAGTGCGAGTGTCTATGTTTGTGCATTTGATTAATCGAGTGAAAGTATCATGTAGCTGTCTGCCGTGCAGTGCTCCCACAGCTTGATGGGATAATTGAAGCGTGAAAAAGCCATATAGAGTTTGTCAAAACTCTTAATGGTCTGAGTTAAGCATCATGGACACCACAAGTACAGCGCTTAGTGTCATTAACTTCCACTCTGTGGAGTGCACAGTGATTTTATCACCAGGATAAAAAAGATTAGTACATTTATAATTTTGATCAGTTATTCAGACAATTTAATGACCTGCCCAGAGACAATAAGATGCTATCTGTTGTATTCGTGCACTCTATCTTTTTTGTCACCTCATTTGCTTTTTGTGGACATGCATTACAACAGCTCAAAGCCACTTAAAGGATGTGCATGCTTTGAACAGTATTTTTTATACAGGATGTATTTGAAAACTACTTACAGGACACAGGCTTCTGTGTGTAGGTTTCCATTAACTTGTTTTTATGCACATTTACAGTTTGAACATTAAAGTAACCTGAGTGGAAATGCCAGAAAACAAACAAACAAACAAAAACCTCAAGATATTGCAAAAATATTTTTATGCTTGGCTGAGGTGGAAATGTTGGTGTAGAGATAAAGTCCAATGGAAACAGACTCAGAAGGAAACAGCGGATAAATCTGACTTTCATGAATCATGTGACTAAAATTACCATCGATGAGACTAAAAATAGACAAGAACATCCTACCTATGAATACATGAAACAGCCTAAAAGCCATATTTACATCTTTCAAAATCATTTCAAATCACCACTGCAAAAATAAAACAGTTTTATGATTAACACATGGTCAAGGTTTGGATAGCTATATGACAAAAGTTATTTAAGGAAAGGTAATGGTCAGGGTTAAAATTACAGCCTTGTTAAGTAAGGGGGGTTTCATCATCATGGTCACAAAATTAACAGACACAGACACCAAGTTATAATTCTTGTGGCTACCAGAGGATTTTGTCATTTTTGTCAATAAATCATATATAATATTTTGTGGCATTTTTTGGCTTAAATGAGGCCAGTCTCTGTTTAAAGTTTCAGCTTACTGCAGTGATGTAGACGTGTGCTTCAGGATGTGTCGGTACACTGTGACATCACAGTTGGGTGTGGTTAGTGGTGACTGAGAAAAACAGACACACTGCTTTTTAGCCTGTTGTTTCTCTTCAATCAAGGTTTTAAATTGTCTTTTAAGGAGCTGCCTGTCACTCATTTTACTTTGTTAGGATAGGGGACCAGAGGGTCACTATTACAAGTTGTATTTTTTGGTCTAATTATGCGTAACGTACATGAAAATGAAGCTTTGTTAGGGCAGAGAGATGTTAGAGTGCTTACTTTTCTGCATTTTTTTGCTCACTGTATTTTTAAACAAGACATTTTGTGAACATCAAACGTCAAGGTGGTTTCGTAGCCTTTCGTCGCCTCTGTTGCTGTCTCAGCTGTTTTCCATTACGCTTTGACTGATTCTGTCCTTCAGTACACCTTGCTTTTACTGACAGCCTGTTTCTCAATTCAACATTTTCCCCCCTCTCCCGTGCTCTCCGCAGGTACGGTGGACAAAGACGGCAGGCAGTGCATCAGACAAGTTCCAAGAAACATCTATCTACAACGAGACGCTGCGCATCGAGGGCATCCAGAGGGTGCAGGGGGGTCGCTACTACTGCAAAGCCGACAACGGGGTGGGGGTGGCTGCCATCAAGTCCATCCGCGTAGATGTGCAATGTAAGTGGGCAGGGAGAAAGACCAAAAAAAAAAAAAAAAGAAAAAAAACTCCTTCCACTTCAAGACCACATCAGACTTTCACTACAGCCATTCCCACTTTAGAGAAGACCAAGATGGGGAGAGATGGAAAGATTGGAGGAGGAAAGATGAAAGACAGATTGGATGGATGATGAGATTTCAGGTGGGAATGGCTTCCAGGAGTATCTGATGACTTACAGTGGAGATGATGAAAAGCATACTTAGGGGATTAGGGGGAAAGAGGGTGGATCAAATAGAATTGCAGTATTAGGGAGGGGTTTAGATAACAGGGTGCAACACATTAAAAACTAACATCTTAGGTTCAATGCACTTTATGCTTACACAATACCACCGCTTCAGCGTATGGCTAATGCAGGTGTGTGTTCTCCACCAGTGACTACAGAAAAACAATCTTTTTTGTCAGATACTTTTGGAAAAAAGTGAAATCTGTGGGATATATCCAGAGTTTTATAACAGTTAGTCCAGGCAGTACGGGCTCCCTAGCCCACTGTTTCTCAACTAACCCATTTCCCCTCTTATCTAAAGAAAAGGGGGTGGGTGGGAGTCACAACCACTAAATCAGGTTGTTAGCTGTTCAGACTCAAACATTCTCAAAGTTTCTTGCCGTTTAGTTCTGTCACATCCTGACACCTTGACACTGCTTGCCACAACTAGTATGTAAATTACCTGTCCCCGTACTCTGGGGCTCTATAGAGGCACCTTTGTTATTATTTGTGATAAAAGAACATACTAGATTATATTACGAGGCCCTTTTATCTTGGACACCAATAATTATGAGGCACCAGTAATTTTCCAGAGTGACACTCCACACTGAAAATTTTTAACCTGTGGTGTTGTGCGGAAATACACAACGTTTTCAGAATCTGCAGCAATCAAATTAAAAGCAATGTCTACCGACATTGTTGGAGGATTAACAAGACAAAAAGTGTTCAAGGCTGTTATGCTCTGTAATGCAGGAACTGCTTCATCATTGTTATTTGTGCAGCCGCAGTAATTGATTAAATAGCCTGAATACGTTGAGAGAAGACACAGTTTGGCGTCCTTGGTCTCTGTTACATCACAGATTCAAAATGCTTTCAAAATGTATTATTGTGCAGTCAAGGGTAGAGTCAGTTTCTTTAGATTATTCAGTGTAATAACAGCATAACAAGGTTATTTCATAAATTGAATGTCACTATTATATATTATATATATATATATATATATATATATATACTGTAAAATGATCACTAGTACGCGGCCCCATCTCTCTGGCAACGCATTCAGATTGGACCCATCTTGCACAAAATGTGACAGTTGAGAAACAGTGTTGTGTTGTAGGGGCCCCGTGCTGCTGCTTGTTTCACTGCCCCACTGTCCCTGTGAGTCAGGGGCCAGGTCATGGCGACAGGTTGATGCACATGCAACTATATGCCCGACACATCAATACTATTGTACATTTTTATTTCATTCCTGGCACCCTAAAATCCTTGTCCATTCATTACATCCATTTATTACAGAGATCGTTTCTTCCTTCATTGATTCAATCATTTTAATGGTCGTTTTATAGACTAATAGAAATGGGCTGATTTTTCAAGGGCCTATAACACTAAACACCCATTTCCTCCCTTTCATTTGCTAAAATCATCTCTCTGTCTGCTCTTCTTTGTGTACAGTACACGTCATCCTGCCACTGCTCCTTTCGTATCACATCTCCTTTGCCAAACTATGCAGTTGCAAGCATACACACACACACACACACACACACACACACATATATATATATATATATATATATATATATATATATATATATACACACACACACACATGCTCTCCCCATGCTTGTCCCATAGGATTTGTCACTTACCCACCCCACTGCCTCAGCCTCTTAATGGGGCTCACCGTGCCTCTCTAACTCCATCCTCCTCCTTCCTCTCTGCTGATAGTGTTAGTTCTCCCCAGGTGCTATAGCTTAGCCCCTGCTGGGGAGCTGGTAATTGCAGGGGGCCCGGGTAGTAAACAGGTTGTTTTGTGAGTGTAGTTGTGACAGGAGCTCTGTGAAGCTAACCAGCTCTGATAGCCAATGCTTGTTCAATTCTGCTGCGTTAGACCCAGTGGCGATCAGCCATGCTTCCTGCACATGGCGACTTTAGTGCTAGAACGATGTAACAATTAGCGCAGGCTAGCGTGGCAAAAGAAAGAGAGAGGGAGAGAGATAGATGAACGCGGAGGGAAGATGGATGGGAGAGTGAGGAAAGTGGGGTCGTAAGCAAGGAGAGAGGAAAAGGGAAGAGGAGAGAGAGAACAACCAGCAACCACAATGGCTTAATCTTGAAGTGTAAAAGTCCCTAAAGATGCAACATAAACAGTAGGGAGGTAAACTGGAAAGCCCATCTAATCCTTCTTAAATTACAGAAAAACATGTATATCAATGTACAGACGGGTGACAAATGAAAAGAAAAAATAACACGGTTTCTTAATAAGGCCATAAGCCATTAGCCACCAGAACAGCTTAAATGCTAGTGGAAATCAGTGGAACTGTGAAGTAACTGGGAAATCTCCCATAAATATTGTTTGGGTTGATATCTGTTATCACTGTTCCCACAGCACATGATCCAACTTGTTTTTTTTTTTCAACTGTAAAATATACCACCTGATTTTAGAGATTCTTATTAAAAATGTTGGTTTATGTTTTGTGATAAATTCATATCTGTCAAGCACATATTTCCCAATTTCTGTAAATTTCATAATTTTCAATAATGAGCCATCGTGATTACTGCTTGCTTGACCAAAATCATCTCCATCGTGGTTCCCCTGTGTTTGGCCCTGTGGCCAAAATTTAGCTCATCTGACAAAACACCAGTTGGTGGTAATCTCAAACTTCTGGCTCCAAAAAGCCCTGTCAAAAACCAATGGGAGATGTCACAGATGATTTGGCCAATTTTTTTCTACACAGATGGTACAACAGAAACAGAGGAATGTGTGTAGTTCACGCAGGACTGTGCAGGAAGAAATTTCAAACAAGACTTTAGACCTTGTTTAAAGCTGGGGTAGGTAGCAATTTTTTGGCGTCAATGGGCAAAAATTCCATTATCACCTTTCAGCATATTGTAATTCAAGTGGTCTTAGAGCAAACTAGATGCCTGCACCTCCTCTTTGATCTGTTTCCAGGTTTCTAGTCTGTGACGGGAGACTTTAGCCAAACACAGGTCTTTCCAGAGAGAGATTGTTCCTATTGGCTGTTCTACAAAGGCAGATATGTGCTTGTCCCTTCAGATGGATATGTGTCAATATCTGTGAAGCATTTTAGAGATGAAAAGAACTTAGTAGTCTAGTTCTCCAAACAGCTAACTTCATTTTTCCCAATTTTCCACGTGTTGTAGTAGCTTTTTGTGTAGGTAGATTTACCATGAAAGCAGGTGATAACTGGCTATGTTGCATATTGCTAATAGTAGTTAGCCTTTTGCTAACCGTAGCCAAAGGCTCACAGCTGCGGCTGGGTTGCTGTGTGCGTGCGTGAAGCACGTGCACATGCCCGTAGATTTCTGCCTACCCCAGCTGTGACATATGTGAACGCTGACCTGGATCATGTCTATTTATTATTTACTGGAAGACCACTTGACTGTTCCAGGAAAAACTGAACAGCGAATAGAGGGAAAAGCTGAAATAGAAAAGAATGGTGATTGATTGCGGCTGAATATATTTTAGTATTGCGGTAGTCGTAATTTCCAAGGAAAAAAAAAAAAAAAAAGAAGAGGAGGAAGAATAAGACAGTTGAGGGGGAGAGGCAGAAAGAAAAATGAAGACAGTGAGAAGAAGAAATGGGATTTGGTGAGGAAGAGAGAGATGCACATAATAAGGTAGATGCACTCATATGTTTTTCAATTTGGATGCATCCAACAGACCAGCTCTTGGACTAGAGGGCAGAACATGCTGTTACCTGCACAGGGTACAAACAAGCGTTTTGGCTCTCCCGCTCTGTTTCTCTCTATCACACATTCTCTGCTTTTTCCCAAATCTTAGCTTTTTTAGCCAAAATGACAGAGCGCTGCACTTTCTATTCACTCCTCTACCTCCTCCCTTCATTTATCCTCCTTTCATGTTGCCCTGTCATCCTCCATGTTTTCCTTCCCTCTGTCTCTCTTTCCATCCTGCCTTCCTCTGTGTCAAACACACACACACACACACACACACACACATCAGTGCCTGATGAAGCAGTGTGTTTTTCAGTGTGTGCATGCGTGCGCGCATGAAGTGAGTCAGCTGGGGTCTCTCTCCTCTCAGTTGTGAGGCTCAACCAAACACAGCAGTGTCTGGCTTTAGGTCATCTGCCCTGCATGCAACTTTAACTTTGCTTTCCTACAATCACATGAACGCAAGCAGACATGCAAGCAAGCCTGCACAAGCACACACGCTCACACATCTTTTGCATTTACATACATGAAGAAACACACTAATTCGGATACACTTTCAAGCCTGCTTGTATATTCAAATATATCCAAAACCACATACATGCACTAAAATACTTCAGAGTGTAGTGTGTGAGAGCAGTAGGAGAGAATGAGGAGGAGAGAGTGAAGGACAGATGGAAAGTGGAATGACGGCAGAGAAAATGAGTGGAGAGTTTAGGATTGGAGCAAAGACACAGTTGATATTCTGCTTTGAAAAGCAGGCACATGAAGCAAAAGTCACTCGAATATTTCTGTACACTGCCGCCACCCTGTCTCTTTCTCAGTCATTCATTCACTTCCCTGCTTCGTTTTATGCTCCCTACCTGCATCTAAATACTTTTTATTTATTTTATATTATTATTTTTTTTTGTTCTATCACACACATGGGCCTTCATCTCTCTTTTTCTTTTTCTTTACACTCTCCCCTCCTATACTCTGAATCTAGCCTGTGAGTCGGTTACTTATTCAGCATGTATTTACTTATTAACCAGGACTAGACTGAATAAATCAGTGTAGTGCAGAATGGCTGATGTCTGCCAGCTTGTTTTCTATATGAATCTTCTTACAGGACCTTCATCTGACCAGTTATAAAGTCTATGTACTTTATGAGCAAACACGGGTGAAGCTATTTCTTCTCTCTGCCAATCTTCCTTTCTCCAATTCCACTGAAAAGCACACACAGCAATCTTACCATTAATCTGCAGTCACTTAGAGTGGCTTCACTAATACTCTCCACTCAGCAACACCTCATCCACCCGCCAGCCATTACTGCAAACAACCTTCTTTCCCTGTTAGACCTCCATCACATGGGGGTCGCATGTATCAACCAGCTGACCAGTGACCTGGCACTCTAACCACGGAGGCAGTGGGACAGTGAGCAGGCGGGGTTTAACTTTAAGTAACTTCTACTGATGGGATGGACTTGGTTCAGAAACCCAGCCGATGATACTTTGGCATAGATCAGGAAAAGTGCTTTATTAATGAAAATAAAACTGCTTAGGTCAGCTTAGTTCAAATCAAGTCCTCTGTGTGGATTCACTACTCTCATCAGGACACAACAAGGTAAGTGGAAAAGTGTTTGGGGGTAACGATGATGATAATCCTGATGCTGATGCCTTTGCAGGATTGTTTTTTCTCTAGGTTTTCTGAAAGTGTTACTTTCTTTTGTAGTGATCTACAAAAGAAAGTAAACCACACTTACCTAACATTAAACTGTAGGTTCACCCAAACCACAAAAATTACAGTGTTATCACAGCCATGCAAATGGTTTTGGTTGAATTTCAAGGTTTAACAACATCCATGTGTTTTCTGCTGCATTCCCAATGCAATGGAGGTGAAAGAAACTTCAGCTGTGCTGCTCTAAATTGACTTTGATGTGTTTGGTTTTCTTTGGTTTGAGTTGTTATGGAGTTCAACATAATTAGTCTGTGGCCAAAGTGGCCATGAACAGTTTTACCAACAGTTATGTTACTGTTTTTCAGCTGGTGCACCAGTGTATGAAGCGTATGAACACGCCAATGAAGATGAATTACACATGATTCATCGCTGTTTATATGTTCATATAGTATATTCTAAAACATCTAAAATTTAACACATCAGAGTAAATGTAGTTGCTTAAAAATAGGCCTCCACTTCAGCAGAGTCTCCATCCAGACTTTTTTAAAGAAACTGCCACTAACCTCCTGTAGCATTGTCAGTAATGACAGCATAAGTCAATGCGGTATAAGACCATGAATCTCCAAATGTACACAAGGCCTTTCACAGCTTTGGCAGTTATCACCCTAACTGTCACTGGGTATGGGAGTCAACAGAAGAATGTGTAATCTATTATTCCAGCACTGTGGCTTTAGAAACGGTCCCAGTGCAGCCATACAAATGCTCTAGAATTGGTGTTTTTGACACTGGTGCACAGACTAACACACCCACACACACACACACACAAAAACACACACTTTCACACCCATAAACAGCAGGCTAGGTGGCATTTAGTCTGTCCCTGTTGGCCAGAGTCTTCTGTCACAACACGGGCTCTGAGCTTCAGGGTGACACCAGTCCGGGCTGGAGCCGGAGCAGTGGGCAGTGGCACTGCTGGTGATGAATGGAAACACAGCACACACACACACACACACACACACATTTACACATTCAGTACAGGCTGCACATACACTTCGACACAGAAAGCAATTAACTGCTTTAGACAGGCAAAGAAAGTGACACTCTGTAACAGGTAGTTTAAAAGATGACCTTTCAGTTGGATTGAGGCTGAAGCCGCAGGGTGAATCACTGGGCCAACACACTACACTTTTGAGTCGCAAAAACACACACAAACTTTCTTCTCTTTGCTCATCATCTCTTTCGCATCTCCCTTCCTAACTTCCTTCCTCACTGAGACACTCAATGCCCCTCTCTCTGTGTGTTACTTGTTATTACTCCTGGTTGCTCTTCCAATATATATTTCTGTTTGTGCATTCGTCTTCGTGATTTCCTTTGCCTGTTTGTGTTTTCTCTGTCACTCAGCCTCATCTCTGTAGCATTTGTTTCTTCTACTTTCTTTTGTAGGATTCATCCCCTGTTCACTTTCCTCATTCTGTGCCTCTCTGAAGGAATGGTCATTGTTTCCATGCTGGGCTGTTATTAAAGAGGCGTATTTTGATGTATAGTTCATATGGTTGTTCATTTTTTTATTCTTACTTTCCTGTTCGCTGATTTGATTTGGTCTGTTGCACATAGAGCAAGTACATTAGTAATGTAGCAGATCAAGTCGAATTCCTGGTAATCCGGACACTTGCCTTGGCCTGGAGAAAATACAGCTTGTTCTGTAGATTTTTCCATGCAGTCAAAAGGAATTCTGATGTGACTAGGGGCCTTGTGTATTCCAACATAGTATTATACTTTCTACTCTCCTCTTTCTCATTAATTCTGTGCTGCTTTTGAAATAACCGTTACTAGTCAGGGTCATTTTTAGCAAGCTTTCTTTATTAATGACCATGAATCCTTTGTGTTATCCAATTTACAAAAATGAAAGGGATTACTGTGAGTGCGTTTTGTAAAAGGCCCTTCTCAGAGTCGACATTGTGACTTGTCATGGGAGCAAAGAGCAAAAGTGTAACTAATAACATTAATGAAGGCTCTGGTTTGTATAGGCATGTCAGTGAGCTAGTATGTGCAATACATGGTGCTGTGACTGGAGCAGGCAACAGTGAACGCAGCCGTTATTAGTCTCACATTTTAGCGAAATACATTTTTTAAAAGTCTGCCGTAAGAAATGTCTATAATAGCACACAATGAAACTGCAAGACATGGTGTAATGTGTGAGATTCTCAATGTTTTGTGATTAATAATAAGATGTCGAGACACCCTGTTTACAATACAGTGGGAGGCGCACCGTCAGGAGAGGCATACTGGACAAATGTTTGCAGGATGTTGTATTTTTTTAAGGAATGTTGCTCCTGTCAGTGGATATTTAAAAATATAATAACCTTTCATGAACTGGGCATTAATTGAATCACTATTATATGATGTTGGTCAATAGTGAAGCACAAAATAGAATCATCTAAAATAAAAAAATAAAAAAATTTGTAGGATGTACATTTTCAGCTTAATATTAGGTCAGACTAAATCAGACTTGAAATGCTTGACTCACATATCATGGTGTGCACTGTATGAGTAAAGTGAAGAAATGTTAAGCATTAAGACAAACAATTCCCATCCTTAAGGAGAGAACGCAGCATTTCTTCACTTTTATATGTGAGATAAAGGGCAGTGATGCTTGCCTTGAGCGGTTTCCTCTGTTTTATCCGACTGCTCTGCTCTGCCATGACACCATGTTCTTTTATGCCACTCCTGAGCTAACTCTGTGTGTGTGAGAGTATATCCATGTTTGCAGAGGTATCTATGGATACAGTCCTCAGTTATAAACTTTACAATATTTGCCAGTTATCAGTAGGTTTCAGCAAGTCTTATGACTATATCATATAGTGACAGTAAAACCAACATATAAATTCCTCTTATTTCAGATCATATAGCAAACAAAAGAAATCGAGCTCGGAGCAGTCTCCTCACTGTCGGCTTGCAGAAGATGTCTTTAAGTGTGATCTGATGTATTGATCTAGACCAGAAGCATCCTGAAGCATGGTGTTTGACGCCATGCTTCCAGTGTGTGAAAGAAAAACCTTTGGTTTTGTGTAAAAATCTCTTTCCTTGTAAAACTTCAGGCATCTGTTCTCCTACTATGATTTTCTTTTTCTTTTTTCTTTTTTTTACAGTTTGCATTTGATAAGACAGCTTGGACACCCTCAAACTGCCTTAAACTAGAAATCCAACATGGCCACACATGCTGCTACACACAATGACTAAAAAAAAGAAGAAAAATTGCAAGCTTTTCTTTTGGGCCATGGAAGACCCTGTTAAATTTTAGGGCCAATCTGGACGGTTCACTATGATTCTGAATTTTTTCTATGAAGTCTGATCGCGAGGCAAGAAGATTCCAGGTGGGCTGGTTGTTGGGCCACAACGGTGAGAGAGGAGAGGAAGAAAGACTGATGGCCCTGTGTTGTTGTGATCAGCCCAGTGAAGCAGGCTGCACGGCCCATTGTGGTTCTGTGTGGCCATCCACTCCCTCATGTCTGTCTCTCCAGCAAACTACGCTTTCCTCACTTGCCAAGTGTTTTACTTAATTGAAGTCTACAGGAACCCAATCTTAGTTTATTTAGCAGGATAATGTTGCGTAGCTTCATTTTCTGCTCTTGTTTCATCAGAAATTCTAATATGCTAATTAAAGTACTCAAAGTCTGTGTGATCAGCTTAGATCTACATAATTTTACTGCAGGAAAAAAACAAACGAGGGGAGAAAAACTACAAAAATTGAAATATGTCTGCTGTTGTATTTATTGCTTTACTGTCCAGTCTGAATTCTAATCTCACACTCATTACAACTAGCTGCAACTTATACAGAGGAAAATGGAAAAACAACTACACTTTAATGTGCAATGCCACATGATTCTTGTAAAGTGTGACACAGGCCATAGCCTATGTGATGGTGTCTTCAGATGGGTTTTAGTGAGCCAGTCCAAGTCGAAAGTGCCAAACTGATTTTTATTCCCACTCCTTCCTTGATGTATGTTCTTTGGCATCGGTGGATCTCACTCAGCTCATTTTCTGTTTTATTTTATTTTTTTATGTTTTTGGCACATTAACAATAAGGAAATGTCTGAGGATCTAAATGTCATTCACTCCCTTATTATCATGCATAACTATAGATAAAGGAGTGAGGATAATGCAATACATGCTTTGAATTCCTTACATATGGCAATGCAGTCTTCTAAGCAGACCGGACTTGACTTGGACTTGGAAAAAACTACCTGTTAGAATCTCTGCACTGTATAAATATCGATAGATGCAGCATACTGATACTGTAGGTGGTAGATTAATACTCACAAATGCATGTTGCTGTGGCCTTTTCATTTAATACTGAATCTGAGAGGCCTATGATGAAGTCAGAGTGTCTCTGTTGCTAATGTTTCACCTTTCATTAATGCACGCAGATAAACATGCATAGGCGTTAGAGAACATACTGTTCATATATACTGTTCCTCCTGGTTTGACATACTTTTGCGTATGTTGCATACACACAGGAATACTATAGAGTATTGGGTAGATTTGCACACAAAAACTCATACAGTGCAGTGCTTTAGCTTGCATGAGGTGCATCCATCTGTTCACATCACCAAGTTTCATCTTCCTCCTTTCTTCTTGTCCTTTGATATTCTTATCATTGTTTTTAGGGTCAAGACCCACGGTCGTGTGAATCCCTCCCACTGACCATACACAGATGTGCAAGTCAAGTGAATTGGACACTCTGCCTGTCTGGGTTAATTTAGCAGGATGTACTTGTGTTTAGTCTGAATTTCTGCTGCGATTAAAAAGAAAAATAAATAAATAGTGGGGGCGGAGACAAAGTTGGAAAAAATGACCTTAAAGATAAGAAGGTTCATTTTTTTGTGCCCGGATTGATAATTTGTTTCTAAACTCTAAAGAAAAGTTGTTTCAAGGTGACCTATTCCAACTGGCACAGCAGGGCAAACAAGACAAGCCCCTGTATCCACATTTCAAAGTTCATTCAGGTAGATCCTTTCACTGTGTCGGTACATGTAGAATGCTCTTTGAAGTTTTTCCCCCTCATTTAGCGAGAGTTTTACTTAATTAAAAAAAGAAAAACTTAGTTTGATGTTTGTTGCTAAGTTTCCATTACTTGGTTATTAAAGTGGGGATGCGTTTCAGCAGAATGCGGAGTGTGTCCAGAGAATTGGCCTTAATATTCAGAGGCTTAGAAAGCCCACTCATTTCAACCACAATGGGGACTGCTGTGTGCTTTTGTATGAAAAACGAAAAAAAGACATGACCTCGTTGTTTTCAATGGTAAGTACAGCCCTGGTTGCCTGATGAATCCTGCACATTCTGAAACACACAAAACCTGGCCTTATACGGTTTAAGCAGATCCCATTGCAGAATAACTAGACTGAACCTCCACATTATGAGTTGTCAGTAGATATCTGGGGCAGTCAGTACCAAAGGCTACATGCTTAAAAGTAAAAATGCTTCACTTAAGTGATATATGGCACAGCTGTACAGTAGCAGTGAGTTTAATATGATACTAACAATGTCAGGGTTAGGGGTCTAGCTCCCACATGGCCCATCTGCCAAAAATGTAAGTGCTCATACAGCAGGAAGACACTTTGGATTAAACCATCTACCATAGTTTCATATAGTACACAGAGTATGTTGAGTACGTTGTTGCATCTTAAGAATGAAGAATTCCACCATAATTTAAGGAAAACATACAGCATGCAGTCATTGCATACTTTCTTACCCCATGTGCAGAAGGTGAATAATTGATCTATCATTGTAACAAAGGTGTTGATTGAGTAGAAAACAATGGCATGCTAAATAGTAGATTAGATTTTTGGTGTTTACACCTTTGACGTGTTGCAAGATGAATTTGGTTTAGAAGAAGAGGTATGGTGGGGGTTTGGGGGTCTTTTTCCCTGTAAAATTGCAAATCTCACTATGGTGCAACAACTGCAACAATTACACAGTAAAGAGTTAAAACCATTTAAGGGGTCTTCACAAGACAAACAGCATAAACCACATTCAGTGCGAGGAGAGATGCTGATGTGACATTGAAATATTGTTGAAGCACACATTGTTTGGCTTTTGAACATATTAGCTGATCCTTTTTAATACATCCATGGTCCACATGACCTCTGTAGAAACTGTACCGTGCTGCAGCAGTGTACTTGACCCTAAAAATAAAAGAAGCATTGATAATGACACTGTTTATCACAAGAAAATTCTGTTATTCAAGCAAAGTTATTTTTGCAATCAAAAACTCCAGTCTTGAAGTTACACTTGTAGCCTTTACACCAGCATTGCTGTCTTAGTGCTCTCTCCATTAGAAAATATTGCTTTGTTGCTACATTGAGTATTTGGTGTTAATAATGTGCAACAAGCTTCAGGCTTTCCTCAACAAGACACTGTTATGCTTTGACCAGAAAGTGCAGAGTCACACGATATGAATGTACATCACCACAAATACACCACCCAGGCCAAATGATGTCCCTTTTTTATGTTACATATAATATCTGGCAGAGGCTTTCATGGTTTGTAGTAGAATAAAATATTCCATCATGTTGTTACACCTATTTTTACTGTACATTATTAGACATAACAAAGGCAAACGAGATGTCTAGGTGAATGTAAACCTGTAAGAGAATTTTACCGTAAGTATTTCTAAGCAGCCCCTCATTAACTGAGTACTGGGTGTTACTGCACTTAAGGTTGTCTAAATCCAGTTGATTTGTCTCCGTAGATATGTCATCTAAAAAGAAACTCCTATTATACTTTTACATGAACTTAACATAACCCTAGATAGCAATTAATAAAAAAAAAGTTGATGTAGCAACATCCAAGGGAGACCTGTGCAGCTTTTATTCAATATTAACTGGTAGAATATGCACAGTAATAGACGGGCCTATCGGTCATGTTCTTGCTCTTTCTGTGCGTCTAAAAGATTCTCATTACCACTATCTCACCTCCAGTCAAATATGCAAATGAAATAATTTGACTCACAGTATGAAGAAAAATACACCTGCACCATAAGGAGCCTGCCTGGCAACTCTAAAGTCGCCTTTGATCTTTGTATGGAGGAGAATATGATTATTATCACCTCCACTGCTACCACATTATCATCATATCATTGTCAGATTCACTGGGGATCTAATACGATGGGATACTAAGGTGGATTTCATTACCAATCACATATATTCACACAGTGTCTTTCAGTTGAATAGGCTTGACTTAATAGGAGATACTGAATGTGTGTGTTTGTGTGTATTTGTGAGCGAAAGACAGTTTGTCTATCTGTTTTTCAGAGAATAATTAATGTGTAGGGGTGTGTGTGTGTGTGCAACTAAGAGAGTGTGTCTATGTGTGTGTGCTTGAGAGTGTGTATGCTAAGTAGACAGTAGGACTATTGTCATAGGGAAATAATACATCTCTTTCTCTATCAAATCAAATTTAGTCCCACAGTGCATCTTATTTTTTGACTGAACACGCAAAAGATATTCCATAGATATGGAAAGGCAGAGAAGTATTAAAAGGTGAGACAGCTATTGTCGTGCTCCTCATGAATACATATTTTTTGATTAAGTTCATCTTTCAGATATTTAAAGTCCTTTGGATAAAAGCGAAGGAGAGAGATTTTGTTCCCCCACAGCATTCAACTTCAAGGTCTTTCTCATATCTGCTTTATGAGTAAGCTAATTATTTACTGTCTTCAGCCTCTTGTGTCTGCATGGTCTGGTGCCCCTGAACACAGCATATGTATACCCATGAACAAAGCAAAACAAATGAAAAACACTACCATGGATAATCCAAGTCCTTTATCACTGAAGATTTTCCTATACTTACATATTATGTGTCTGGTGTATTAAAATTACAGGTGCAGACTCCTAAATCTGACCTACCTTATCTTTCATGAGCTACTCATTCCAAATATTTGAGGTCCAGATTCAAACCTACTAAGTTTACAAGCATAAATTATTCTTATAATATGAAAGGAAATTAGAATTTGACTTCTGAAATTAATTTGGTGCAATGAGCTAGACAGAAGACAAAAACCTCCGTTCAAGTTGTTGGAACTACTCCTGGTTGTACAGTGGTTTTATAGAGAGAAGGCTCCTCCCTCATAAACAATCTTTGGTTGAGTACAAATATCGGCTGAAGAGACAACAGATGAGTTTAATGTTGTTAGCAGGCTCTCACCTGCTAATATGCCCTGCTGCCATTAGCAGGTGCAACATACAATAGAAATGTACTATAAAGGCAGAGATGATGATGAACTATTCGTAACAAGCAAGGTTGAAGTCTGTGCAATTATATACTGTGTGAAAATGACTAGATGGCAGATAAAGCATATTCAAAACTGTTAAACACCATACTATGATTTGGAATAGGTTTGCAGTAAGTAGTAATGCACATTTGATTTGTGTTCCTTTCATGGACAAGCTCTCCGTATAATGGTTATACATTGTTCTCTTCGCCAGGTGTGTTAGATTCCTGTCTGTGTTCTGCTGCATGCAAGACATTTTATTTTGTGTCTGGATGAGATGCTGTATTTTGTTTGCTATCTGCTAAGAAAAAAAGAAATAAATAAATAAATTTCACAAAATAGAAGAAATTACTTCACCTCACAGTAAAACAGGGCTATAGCAAAAATCTTAACACCATTGTAACAGTAGTTGTGTGGTCACATAGGGCCCATGCCAACAAGTTTGTATTACAGTATCAGCCATCTAAGCACTTAACCCTCAAATGCTCCAGTGAAGCTGCTCAGCGGTAACATGGCTTTACTGGCCACGTGTATCAGGGCACTGATGAAAAGGAGCATGCAAAGTCAGCAAAGCTTGCCCACTAAATTGACCTGAAATAGCCTCTGAAAGACCAGCAGTTCATTGCATTGTATCTCCTACAAAGAAAAGAGTCGACAATCCAACCACAGTCTCATATTAGGCCTAATTAATTAGCCCTTTGTTATGGTATAAATCCCTAATGGAAGCCCACTGACCTTGGAGTTATATTCAGTTCCCTGATGGCAAAGGAAGCCCTCTCCTGGGTGTGTTTATTATAAAAGTAATGCATTTCGTTCAGCACTGTTCTATCTGTGTATCCGTGTATGTGTGTGTGTGTGGGTGTGTGTGTGTGTGTGTGTGTTTGTGTGTGCATCTTTGTGTGTGTGCATGCAGTCACGCATTAGCACTGTGTGGGTAGATTTATTTTGCAAGGTGTTGGGTTAAATGATGAGCTGAGACTGAACAGAAAAGATTCAGTTTAGATAACATATACTTTATGTTATTGCACTGCTGAAATTATATTCACATTACAAATGAGTGAATTTAAACATTGTGAATCATGCTGCACATGTTTTCTTTCCTTTATGTATTCCCATTTACTGTATTTCCATTATGTTTCACTTTTCACAACAAAGGTATGTCACACCTTTGTGTGTGAAATCATTGGCATTGTAATAGTGTCACAATGACAACACAGTGAATATGTATTGTGGTGTTATGTTTGTTTAATTTGGTGCCCATCTGTCCTCTCAAATGTTAGTCAAGTGTTGTCTTTAATTTGCACCGTTAATACTTCATGTGACATCTGTTGGGCAGAATGCTGTTTCAACATACTTCAATATAATTCATTTTAAATGGGTCAGTTGGCATGTATCTTCATTAGAAAATCATACCATACTTATTATTATGGTGTATGTTTTTTTCTCAGTAAACTTCCACAGAATACAAAATAGTACAAATTACACATGTAACAAGATGCTAAATTTAACCAATTACATAAATTTCATGTTTCTACCATGTGAAGACACATTCCAATTACTAAAGCACCTGTGCAAACATAGTATGTAGCTAATATTTTGTTATTGAGTAGCATTTCAGCATAGCACCCTTAAAAATGCACCCTGATTCAGTCCATCTTGGTAATTGTTAGCAGGTGTGTTGGTTCCAGAAGTAGAAACTGTTGAGTCCTGAAAAGGGAAGCCATCATTTTCTAAAAATAATTACCTTCCATGGTAATTTGTTGAATGCATACAGATAAATATCAATTTGGCCAAACGTATACGTCTTACGCTTGGCTTGTGTAAGAAAACTGTACGATGCTTGCTAACATATATGGACGCTGCTAGAGGTCCTCTCTTTTAAATCCAGTTTAGGTGACAGAGGGAGTTTTTTCCTTCTGAGACTTGGTAGTTTCTATTTGCCCCACTCATTCCTCCCCAGTTACCTTTATAAAGAGAGCCTGCAAAGTGTAAGATCTGTTACTAATGGATCTTTATGCTTCAGACAGCCACCCTGGCCTAATTATTTTCCCTTGCTGGCAGACACTGTGTGTGAGCATACAGTTGTAGAGGGGGAGTGTAAGGTGGGGGTGGAGGCACAGGGCAGCACACACTGACGAGTGTGCTGTAACCTTGATGGAGGAACAAACTGAGACATCAAGAAAGCCACAACTGCAGAGAAGGTCTTCTCTGTACAAAGGAATATGGATCAAACCAATGGACTACAACAGTAAAATGTCTCTGACAATTCTTTTGATCACCAAAGAGAACAGGATATAAAAGAAAAATCCTCTCTGCTTTTAAAACCTCAAAAGGTTGATCTTATGTGAGAGATATTTTCTTGCTCCTTGTATCACACTAATACTGAGATTTTTGTCATGTTACAGATAGCAATATTCACATAAAAGGGTAAAGTCAATGTACACTAAGTTTCTGTATCGCAGTGGTTCCCAACCATGATTTAAAACTCCTTTCATTGCTTTCATTCATTTTTTTTCTTGTATTAAGGCCAGTCACTGTGATCAGCCAATGACTGACTTTTATGTTGTCATCAGCGGATTACATTGTTTACTTGTTTGCCGTCTCAGTCTGATTGCACATAAAATATTGCATCCATGGCAAAAACTGGGGTATAAAAAATGGATAGCTGGTTAGTAATTGAGTCAAGAGACAGATGGTGCATCAACAAACAAAAAAGAAACATTTAGCTTCCCCTGCTTTCAGTTCAGTCTTGAATATTCAGTCATTAGAATTAAAATAAAAAGTGCTTCGAGAATGCATTATTTGGCCTCTGTATTGTTATGGCGCCACCAACATTTTTGAGATTTTCAAGTAGGTCATGAGTTGGGAGAGGTTGTGAACCACTGCTTTGGAGAACAACGTTGAACTAAATGCACATGACGTAAAATATTCAATAGTGAAGGTGTGAAAGATTTGTACAAGAGCCAGCGTCCTATATATGTTTGTATGTGTGTGTGTGTGTGTGTGTGTGTGTGTGTGTGTGTGTGTGTGTACAGATATAAAAAATATAATAATTTGTCTGATAGTAGTGATATAATTACAGGTCATAATTTTAGTCTTTTCAAGGCATTAATTCTCAGAGCATAAAACAGTGTAAAAAAACCCCATAAAATCTACTACTCACATTAAACTATGCTTACAAATTACACTAATTTCCATAATGGGGCCACTATAGGTCAATCCTTTAAAGGTATGCTGTCCATTTTAAATCTCATTCCCCTGGAGACTATGCTGGTCTCTCCAAATTGGCTTAATACACAGCAACTGCGAGAAAAAAAACAACCTCTGCTGTTTGTTAATTTTTTGTTATGAATTCATAATACCACTGAATAGTTATTCAGTCTATTAAGCGTTCCAGTTACAAAAAAGGGACTTCTCCCTTGCTTTTTACACTGGTGTGTGTGGTGTGCTCACATTTACCCAGAACATCTGCAGCTTCAGCCTGTATCAGTGGCTCTGTCCCTTAAACATCATGCTGTCACATTGCTTAGTACATTATGCAAGAATTATGTCCTCTCTCCTGCCCATGCCCTAGCCTTTCTATTGTAAGAGGTCATTCGGTTTCCCTAGAGGACCATTCAGCTGGGACAATTATACAGCCATAAGTCACACAGGGCTTCAAGAGCGAAATATCATGGGATGGCAAGTCCCGAGAGTGGCCACCCCACGTGGCAGATGTTTTTCTGACTTTTAGGGCACTGTGGATGGCTGCACTCTCTAATGTTTGTGATTGTGTTGGAGGGGATTAATTGGTCAGTTAAAAGACAGACCTTGAATGGTAAACACTATATTGAAAGCAGCAGGTGGCAATACTGCAGTATCCTTAAATGCCAAATACAAACAAACTTCTTTAAGAGATTTAAATATTGACACGCACTGCTCTAAGAGGCCCTTTATTGTAACTACAGCTGAGGGTATGTCACTCTTGTGTGTATTGAATTGTATTGATTCACTTTCGACAGGCTGGGGGTGAGCATCCTGGAAAACAGCCTGTGACAGTCAGGCAGACACTGCTGTAATTAGGTGCCATTTCCTCAATAAACTGTGTGATATAAAGTGTTAACACTAACACTAGCTCCCATTAAGAATATTAAGGTGAACAGTATGCGTCAGCTTCTGGGTGAAAGTGTCACGCAAAATAACAGTGTTTTGACAAAAACGTTCACTTTGCTATTGTATAGCATGAAATTTGAAGCACCTGCTGCTATAAGAAAATGGCTCTTTTAGTTTTACAGCAGTGTTTGATTTTTGTGCCTCCATGCTGATGACAGCCAAGGCTGGAGGCATTATGTTTTCAGGTTGTCCATCCATCCATCCCTCTGTCCGTCCATCTGTCAGCCCATCCCATTCTCGTGAATGCAATATCTCAGTAACGCCCTCAGGGAATTTCTTCAAATTTGGCACAAACATTCACTTGGACTCAAGGATGAACTGATTAGATTTTGGTTGGCAAAGGTCAAAGTTGTAGGTCACGATGAACCTCATGGCAGGACTGACATATAGAGACAAACAACCATTCACACTCACATTCACACCTACAGCCAATTTAGAGTCACCAATTAACCTAACATGTATGTCTTTGGACTGTGGGAGGAAGCTGGAGTACCTGGAGGGAACCCACACACGCACTGGGAGAACATGCAAACAGCACACAGAAAGGCTCCAGGGTTTGAAATCAGAGGCAAAGGTGCTAACCACTGCGTCACCTTGCCGCCCTGTGATATCATAATGTTCTGCAAAAACATTATTCATCACCTTAACTCAGGAACATAAGGGGAGGTTGTGACCATATTTTATTCAGCTTGGCTGGTTGGTGGAGGCATACAACCGCAAGACAGTAATCCTAAATTCCTATTGTTACATCCTGTTTTGTTTTGGTGTTTCCTGTTTTCAGCTCCAGCTTGATCAGCTGATAGACAAGCACCTGTGCTGGCTTGTGGGCTGAGCCTATATAGACAGATCCTTTGTTCAGCTTTCTCTCCCTCCACCCTGCTACAGCAGCACTTTTGGGGTTCTCAGTGTATGTTTTTTAATTCATTCATTCATTTTCAATAAACACTCACGCAAGGAACTCCTACCATGGTGTTGTGCCCATAATTGTGTTCTGTGTTTTGAGTCAGCCGTAACATAAGCTTTCCCAGTAGCCAGCAGATGCTGGAGAGACTTTGATCACCTCAGCCACATGTTTAAGCCTCAGTCAGACTAGAAGATGTAGGAGTGGTAAGCATAGTTTGAAGTAGTTGAATGTCTTGTTTGTTAGCTTGTAACTGGCAGTGGCTGACACAATGTTAGTGGCTGTGCTAATTCAAACTACTGCCCTGTGCACTGACAAGGTTTTGGTGACCAGTGAAAGAGCAGTGTGTATCAAGATGGTTATGTTTGAGCCTCAGTCAGACCAGATGAGGAGTCTATTGTGTACCAAAAGTGGTTACCAGCAGACTTATCAGAACAGTTGGCATAGTTAGCATCATTAATTTGTTTATGTTGTTTGTTATTTCACAACTATCACACACACTGCCAGTGTCTGACACAATGTTAGTGGTTGTGCTAATGCAAGCTGGCTCTCTGTATGGACAAGGTTTTGGTTTATTTCGCCCCCCCACCCCTGTCTTCATACATTGTAATGGCACTGACTGCTTATTTCGCTCATAATATGTCTGTATATATTATATATAAAAACATCATATGGACATGTTAACTTGGTTTTCATCAGAGGGGTTCTTTAAGTTTTTCAGTGCAGCAATGAAGCATTTATAAAGAAATTGCTACAATAGCCAATGTAGATGTAAATTTAGCCTATAGCAGGTGTAGAATTGTGTATGTAGAGCATTTTATCACTGCATTGATAAGGTCATTTTAACACAGCCTTATCAAAGGTCCCCAATTAGTGCAACTTGAAGTTTTATATTTCGCTTGCAAATCAGCTGTATTTGTCGAGACAGATGGTTGAGCAGATGGATGTGATGAGCACAAACCACAATCAGCCTGCCATTACTTCCCAGACATATGCTTAATATGACATGTTACAATTACACTGTCACAATGGAGCCTCATTTATCCAAATTTCAGGCAACATCTAGTCATGTCAGATTGGTTTGACATAGAAGATTTTAACTGACCCAAATTTTCGATATAATTTAGGTTGCTCTAACAGTCTCTGTTAATAGCACTTGAGAAAGTGTAACTACAGACAGTGAAGTCTCTCAAGGCTTTTCTTTCTTTACGCCTCAACAAACATGACAAATTTCTGCCTAAACGAGAGTATAGGATTTAGGGGGATCTATCGGCAGAAATGGAATATAGTATTAATAATTATGTTTTCAGTTGTTTATAATCATCTAAGAATTGTTTAGAATTGCTCTCCTATATGCTGGGAAGGGGAGGGGTGGATGAAGGGGTATTCAATCATTTGCAATCTGCAACCTCACTGCTAGATGCCACTAAATCCTACACACAGTTTTTTTATTTATATTTTTTATTATTATTTTTTTTTTAACGATCTACAGTCATAAACGCCAGTTTCAATTTTGACAGTGTCACATATCTGATTAGAGACGGTATTTGAAATGCTTTAAATTATTTTATATAAAGATCAGTTAACACATAATCTACATAATCAATGATCTCTATGACTCGCAAAAAGATATATTTCATATCCTGAAATATATCCTTTTGTCTAAAGAACTGTTGTGCGAAGACTATATTTTCCCCATCTTGGTACAGACTTGAAACCCCCTTTGTGGAGTATGCTCACAAGTAAATCACCACACACAAGATTTTTTTTTATGTCAACATGTTCCTGTCCATACCATGAAGACATTTCCAGGGGACTGCAGCCTTGCAATTTGAACAGAGGCAGGATGGTTGATTTGTGAGTACAGTGCATGGGCGAGCTATTGTAGTGTGTGTGTGTGTGTGTGTGTGTGTGTGTGTGTGTGTGTGTGTGTGCGTGTGTGTGCAAGCTTGTGTTTGTACATGTATGTTTACATCCCTCTATGAATATGTAAAATTAGGAGATTTTGATAGAATGAGTTTAAGTGACTGTATGTATGCATGCGTGCACCGACAACAGTGTGCTTCCCATCGCAAATCTCCCTCCAGTTTCCTCACCCCAGGTTCCCGGTGGGTGAATATGGTGAGTCACTGATTACATGTGACATGGGTTTCCATGACAGTTTGGGGTCACCTACATCCCCACCCCCATGCACTAAGGGACTACATCACAGTTAACTCTTTTAAGAGCATTGCTGTTTGAAGGCTTTGTTTAACATAAAGTGTGTTTGACAAAGCCAAAGGTATGGTGTGGAAGGGAGGATGAAGGAAGGAGAGAGGTAAAACAGCAAGGAGGGAATGTTGAAAAAGAGAGTGGGAAGAGGAGGGAAAAAGAGAAAAGAAAAAAGGAAGAAAGCCTAGAAATGCCGTATAATGTGGAGCACAGCTGCAGAGTGGTAAACCCAACAAAAAGAAAAACTGTAAAAATTATAATAGACAATACCTAAAAGATTATGCAAGCCATTGTGATGTTGCAACCATCACACTATAGATTTAGGCATTAAAAATGGCCAGGAGGAATGTGAATTTTTTCTATTGCAGTACGCCAATTTCTCATACATAGTAAAGTAAGGTAAGGCTTTTATATCATTTTACTGGGTGTAGATAAGATAACAAAACTGTGTTTTACTGATAACAAAACCTGACTGTCAGATATTTATAAAGAGACACGCAGGGAGAGGTAGAGCAATGTAAAAGAATTTATGAGGGTGTGATATCTTCAGAGACAGAAATAGCCACGTGTAAATGTAGCAGACAAAAAACTAAATACGGCACAATTAAGAATTGTGCAGTTGTATTTAATTCATTGAATTTTTTTCATATTTTAAAACATTTTTTTTTCTTTTTATTTTACACAAAATAATACCGGACCAAGCCACCCAAAAAAAGACTGAAGCATTTAGTAGCAACCACCTTAAGCACATTGTGGGTGCACACATGCAATAGGGTGAACTATGGTTTGGTTATAAGGTGTCCTGCAAACCATGCGGAGATAAGACCACTCCACTTGTCCCCATCGTTGGGCTGGCTTTATCTAAAATGTGTTTTTCTCCTTCCCCTTTGTTTTTTCATCCCTTATTTATTGACTCTCTCTTCTCTATGAAGGTTATACAAGGCAGTGCAGGCTTGAAATTATCTTGACCTTATCACTGGCCGCTGTAGCACACACTGATATTTTTCTCAAGGAAAATAACCATTACACTGGAATGAAGGATAAATCAAGTGGTTCATGGTGGTATTCCTGGGATGCTGACAATGTAAGAGAGAGACGGACAGTCATAAAAGAAAGGAGAGAAACTGAGAGAAAGACATGTTAGAGGAGAAACATTTCATTAATATTGTTGTGTTTTATAAATTAACATTTTAAGTAATGTGCAATTCAAGCATCTGTTGTAGAAATATGTTACTGGTGCAGGCATTCTTTAATTTGGCACTTAAAGAGAAACATTACACATACAAATTTCCAGCATCACCTGGTATGACAACAGCACCACTTCATTAGCATTACATAGATTACATGCTATACTGTATATCAGTTTTGTTTTCCTAAAGCGTAATTTATCTACTTTTGCTCAGCAGAAATTTTACCATTGATCATTCGTGAAAGGCATTAAAGAGAGTAATTTTCATTTCATTCACTTCCCCTGTGAACAAAATGACCTCATGGTTTGCTGATGGCCGTCTGTAAACCCAATTCAAATGTAATAAAATGGCATTACCATGAAGTTGCAGTAATCAAGATGCCCAGCTGTCTTTTCAATAGCATCCAGTCAATACAGCTGATCAGATTTCAGCTAGTCCCTTTTCACTCAGCTGTCATCAATGTACTGGGCCAATTATTGACGATGTGCTGAGATGAGATGAGGGTAAAATAAGCTCTAACTTCAATGTGCTAGGTTGAGACAAGGTCTGATTCTTGTAATGCATCATGTTTGTTTAAAGTTGCAGCGGGCCCATATCTGCTCCGCTTGGTAGTTCAATTTAGGGATATTAACGATAAATCCTGCACACATGGCTAACTCCCCTGCTGGTAGCTATTCTTAGTGAGTGGATCTTCTGTCTGACACCTAAACCGGCTATGAGATGGAAATGCGGGGCTATAAACCAGACAACTGACAGTGAACCTTTCATTTAATTTCGTATAATACTTTTTTACCGCCCTCACAGGTAGGATGGCTGTTCAAATTAGCCAGCTCCCCCTAGCCCAAGACCCCGCTGGGCAGCATCTGTATTCATCAACGCCATAAGGCCAGGCCAATTCTAATATTATTTTATGATCATGGCATTTTTCATCCAGCCAGTCTCCAATAACTTCCAACTTAGAGTTTTATGGCTTTGCTCTTCCTCTTTTTTTTTTTTTTTTTTTGATTTTTAGTCTGTCTCAGTGTACTGCACCTCCTGCTCACCCTCATCCTCACTCACTCTCCATCTCTCTTGCTCCATCTCTACCCTTACTATCTCTTCCACAATTGACTCATTCTGTAGGTTTTGACCCTTTCTTCTCCTTTCCTATACTTCCTCCTTTACTTTACTCATCCCTTCCGTCCTCCCACATCTTCAGTTTTTCATTTATGGCTAGCTGCAGTGGGCTGGGTAATGAAGGCAGTGTTATAAAGTATGGGAGGTGCCCCAGGGCAGGCTCACAGCCTGAGTATCGGCAGATAGAAAAATTGAAATAGGGTAAGGATGGAAACTGAGGGGTAGAGACTAGAGGATTAGACTGCCATGAAACATAGAAAAGATCCAAGATTAGAAAAATGCAGAAAAATATTATGGGAACAAAGAAAGCAATTGCTAGTATAAGAACAGTTTACTTTTGTGACTCCATCTGTAAAATCTACAGTGCACCTAAGTGAAAAGGTGAAAAGAACAAGAAAACTGCCAGATATGACATCAGATAAAGACATAATAAATCCAAGAAATAAACCAATCTCATCATCACCTGTAGAAGCAGGTCAGCCCAGATTTTATTTTTCATCACCTGCAAGCACATATTTAATGACAAAAAATCTAGCTGTGTGGAAGAGAAGGAGAAATGAGCTGAGGAACAAAGTATAGTGATGGAAGGAATGGAGCTGGCTGTGAAAGAGCTATTACCTGGTCTTTTTCATTGCATTGTAAAGCACTAACATATTATATACCAGCATACATACAGTATATGCATAACATGCTATTTATTAGATACACCGACAGTTTTTTTATTGTAGTGAATGTGAGAAATCCATTACATCAAACCACTGAAAACAGGTTAAACCAAATTTCATTCATCAAAAAGTACAGGAAAAATATTTTTCCTCATACCCAGGAATTGATTTTTGTGCAAAAAGAATAATTTAAACCTTTAACCTCACTCCAAAGTGAATAATAGCAAGTGAATAAAAAAAACACTTAAACTCCCTAACCCAAAATCAGTTCAAAACATGTCTGTAAAGTGTTCCTGCCTCAGGAAATAGGCCTTATCTGTAGAAAAAGTAGGGAAGGACAAAAAAACTGGAAGAAAAATGTAACGAAAGCAGGAGATAAACCAGAAAATAAACCCAGCAAAAATCTGAAATGGGCATCCAGTGGGTGCACTACCACAAACATAAGGTGTTAAATTTTGTTAAGAGTGGGCTAGCACAGCACTTTTTGAGGGCAGGCAGAGCTGGTGGTAGTGAGTGCCACACAAATCAGATTGGAGAGGAGGCAGTAACCATCACAGCCAACAGGCAGGCGCATTTGTTCTCCCTCAAAGCGTCACCTAATAAGCTCTGTGAAGAGTTTTACTCTGAGCAGTTCCTAAAAAATTGGTTTCGAGTAGATCCTGCACCGTAGAGCTTGACTTTTGCAAGTGATGGACTCAGGGTTTTTTCTTTCAGTAAGGTCTCACACATTTAGATTTCAGTGTCTCTCTTGTGTTACTGCAGTCTTACTGGCTTGCACAAACTGAGTTATTGACTGATATGAAACAAATTATTTGGCCAGTTTACAATAATTTTTATTCCAAAGACACCTGTAACAGCAGTAGACTATGAGACTATGTTGACTAGCGGACAAAAATAATAGTGTATGCAATGAAAATTAACATACAAAACATCACTCTGGTGTATGTGTGTTTGTCTAAATAACCGTGTGATGGGTGCTTCAGTAGCTTTTCATTTCATCGTTTCATCTTATTTAACCAAATCTATTTACGTTCGCTGCCAGCTATTAGTGTCCCTCTTATATATTGCACCAATTTATGTATAGTATTTCACAGTTATTTGTCAAGTAAATTGAGCTCTGACACAAGTATCTATGGCTGAATTTGTAATATTGCATTAGTGTGAAAAACTCAAACTCCCCCATGACCTATGACCCTATCTAGCCCAGTGAAGGCCATAAAGGCAACATATTAAATTCCAAAGTAATGGTTAATGTGACTGCCATATAGTCGGAGGAACCACTGAGACATTTGTTGTAATACCTACACACTCATTGTCAATTTATGGTCCATGATGGGACAACTGGGACTACAATTGTTATATCATGTCATGTCATCTTCTTCTGTAACAGGCTTAGCTATATTTTAGGTTGTTTCAAGTGGCATAAAAAAGGGGGGGGGTTATATATATATATATATATATATATATATATATATTTTTTTTTTATTCCTGTTGTCGCAAAATTCAGATGTACATTCACAGTTTTAGCTGTTGAATATTTATTGAGTAAGCAGGTGGGATTTCAGTTTCTTGCTAGAGGGCATGATGGTAAGAGATGTTATTAGCTCCAGCTGAGAACTGCTGAACCTTTGACCTGTCAGTTATTGGTTAAAAGACAGTAAAGATATTGCGTAATTCCCTTGCTCTAGTGTCTTGAATAACTAATTGTGAGGTGGTAACAGAGCTGGACATTGAGTTATGTTTTTAGAAAAGCTTGTGGCAGCACATCACCACACTAACTGTTACATCTCTACTTAGTCAATATCACCTGTACTATTAAACCATTCAACTTATTTACATGACGTCCACTGACGTGTCTTTATATTTCCAGTTACTGTGACATGATACAGGAAGCCTCAGCGTCAGCAACAGCTGTGGCTGGATTATGTTTTCAGGTTGTCAGTACATATGTACGTCTGCACATCCCATTCTTGTGAACATGATATCTCAGGGATGCCTGGAGGGAATTTCATTACATCTGGCAGAAATGTTCACTCAAGCATGAACTGATTAGATTTTGGCGGTCACAGGTCAAAGGTCATGGTGACTGTGACTGTTTTAGGTAATATCTCAAGAAGTCATATGCTAATTACAACAAAATTTCACACAAATGTCTAATAGGATTAAATGTGATGATGACATTTTATAATCAAAATGTCAAAGATCAACTTCATTGTGACATCATAATGATCTGCAAAAACACTTTTCTAGGCATTATCCATTGCTGTAACTAAGGAACAGAAGGGAGATTGTGACCATATTTCACAGTTGGTTGGATACTGAAGTGGTGACTCTACTCTTGGGCACCCAAGGTAGGGTTGAAGATGTGTGTGATGCATCCACATTTTAGAATTTGTGGCTTCTTTGCAGTGACATGCATATTTCATGCATTGTCTGCAGTCACAATTAGGTGTTCTGTCAGAATCACTTTGATTGGCCAAACATGTGAACACATACAAGGAGTCTGACTTTGGTTTTTGTTTTTCACAGTGACAGCAAAACACACCAATACAGTAGACATACAGCAGAACAAAGACAAAAAACTTAATAAGCTCAAGTCAACTTTATTTATATATCCCAATTTTATAAAGAAAAAAAACCAACTTAATAAATTTTTTGTAAATTCCTTTAAAGTCTTCACTACATATGTTATATGAGTCTTGACAGACACAGCTATAAACTGCAACTTGACTGGTTGGTGAAGGCACACAACAGCAGAGCGGTAATTCTAGCTCTGGTAAAAAGGCTGGCTCTCGTTGTTTTGATAAAATGTCCTCTGTGATGTGATTTTTTTGACACGACATGACATATTTTCACTGCATGTCTTACCTTACAAAGTGTAGTATTTACTTTAACATTGTCTAAAACTTCTCTTTCTCCAAATTGTGCTCTTCAGTCCAACTACATGACAAAAAAATCAGTGTTTTCCAGCCTGTTGTTATCTTGGGACTGTCCTCACTCTTATTTATTTATTTGTTTGCCGTCCAATGTTAACCAGGAGACAATGAAAGTGAAGTTGTGCCAAAATACCACTACAGTACCTGAGCAGGAATTCACAGAAGTGGTCTAAAGCTGCTTTATTAAAGGCGTTGTGCAGATTGCCCCTGAGTGTAGTGTTTGTCCCACAACACAACACAATAAAACACAAGCAATTTAATAATTTTAAGAGCAACAACAGCCTATATTATGTGTGTGTCCATATGTGTTCTCCATACACTATATTGCTGTGGTCTGCAGTGCCCTGGGTGCACCAAAGCTAATTAAATATGCAGCAAGCCAAAGGGTTAGGTACTACACATCTGTCGCCTGGCTGTGCCCACAAATTTGTGTTTCTTTTGCCAACTTTAAAGCACAGCTACACTTGACTCTTTATCTCACTGCGCTCTTTTCTCAAACCTGTCATCAAAACACGTGTACACAGTAAAGCAAAGAGCCCAGCTGCTGCACCATGACCTGGACATCCACGTGACCACAGAAGGAGTAAGAGGGGCATTCTTTATCCGCTCTGCTCGTCATAGATAACTTCAGAAGGCACTTGCAGGGACACGGAAGGACTTTCACCTTTCTGCCCTCTGGGCTGCAGCGAGGGAACTGGGATTCATGTGCAATTTTGGCCTGGAGGAGTTTGTATGTGTGTTTGTTGGTGAGTGCATACTTGTGTGTAGGCATATGCATGTCTAGATGTATGTGCACATTTTACGGCATAACTGTATGTGCCTTTATGTGAGTCTGCATGTGCGTTGTTCTAGCCTGGAAGCTAAGTGAGTGAACTATGCCTCTTTGTCCCTTAACACCCTCTTTGCCCTCAGCACTGCTGTGCAGCTCTAGTGTCACACTCACAGTAAATAATCATGCCCAAATTAGTCTTTTTATGGCTTAAAATAATGGAGTCACTGCATCATGAATGTTTAATACCATTTCCCAGGCTCTTTGCTGACAAAAGCATAATTAAGGCTTGTACATAACGCGCTGGCTCAACGAAAATACGCCATTTTCAGCAAATTCGTAAGTGTTAGTTTGGGAGAAGGCGCATTGTGTAATTCCTCTTAACACAGGCTCCCGTACCTTGTTGTTAAACCCAATACAAGATGTAACACAGGATGATAGATACTATATATAAACTGCAGTGTTCTTCAGATTCTTTGTAATTATTAGGAAAGTGAAAGGATGACTGCAGCCAAAGTAAAGAGTCATATGCACAGGAAAATGTAACAGCAGCTTTACAATAAGGCAACTGATGAGAATTTTTCAAAAATAACTAAGATAAAAATTAACCTCAAACACAGCCTGCATGTCTCTCTCTTTCACAACAGTCAGTAGAGCCAAGTGGCTTCTCGCTACTGTCTACATGTGTTAAACAAATTCACCAAACTTATTTAGACAATCTTATAAACTCACAGAAAGAACATTTAGTAGCCGAATACTTTATTACTCCTGATTAATTGTGTTCACCCCCCACATACACACACCTTTCCCTCTGTGTTCGGTATAAAAGGACCCCACTGGTATTCATAGTTTTTCCTTCTTTAGAGGGTATAGACAGATCACACTGCTGACAGTCATAGCTCCAAAAACATAGATCAAATTCCTTTGATTGTATGCAAAAATCACAATTTTGTTGGAAAGGTTTCAAAGGTGTCTTATGTCATCTGTTTTCTTTTCTATCATTTGACCTTATGGCCTAAAGACTGAAGCATCAACGAAGGTAGAGGGACACAAACCCATGATTTGTGGGGTAAAAAAAACAAAATGAAACCACGAAAAAATAAAATAAATGAAAAAATAAACCTAAATCAATCTTTACTTTTGAACATTGCACTTTAAACACAGGCAATGTTCTCCTTATTTCCAAATGTGGGCCTCGTGCATTTTTTATGTCGTCTTTAAGGCAATGTCTATGAGCAGAATGCTGAATAATTGACGAGACGCGAAGCTGGATCAAACGGCAAGTCTGCCTCTGTTCATGCCTCTCTATATGCGCAGTCTTTTCTCACTGTGTGTGTGGCTATGTACACACGTGTTAGTGTGCGTGGTTGATAGCCTATAAGAATGTGTTTTCAATCTGTGTGAGAGAGAGAGAGTCACAGGAGAGAGAGAGAGAGAGAGAGAGAGAGAAAATAGAGTTGTTTTTTTTCTGTAGTTGGTGTGATGATCGCTTATTAATGCAGACGGAAATATACTTGGAGTCTGTTGTCTATAGAAACAGTTTTTTAGTGGACAGCTGTTTTCTTCCAGAGAAACTCAACATTTCTGAGGCCTTTCAGTTGTCATGCATCAGTTTTTATTACCCTCAAATGTCTGTCAAAAGCATTCTTTGTTATGTTTTTATGTTTATAATTTTTATAATCAGTAACTGTTGTTTTTGACCATTACAGGTGAACATGCTGATAATAAGAATATTTGGATGCATACTTACATCTCTGTTTATCTTTAAAGTAGATAAAAGTCCACAGGTTAGATACGGTACAAGTGAAGAAAAGTAGGTGCTATTCTGACACTGTTTGGATAGATTTGATCATTATTTGAGGTCAATCACTGACACTGGATAACAAAACCTTTTGATTTGAATTGCAATCTCGACATTTTGAACCAGAAGAGGTCACTGAGCAAACTGAAGTAAGAGGCAGAAGAAAGCTGAAGCCTGGTGCCGTCCCCGTGTTATTTCCCTGGAATAGTCTACATTGTTGACATGTTTGTTCACTTGTATGTTTGCTTGTATGTTCCTGAACTTTGATGCGGACAATGAGGAAATGACGCGCCATGTCAACAGCTTCTGAAAGTGCGACGGGAGGAGCGGAGACAGAAACTCATAGTGAGCAGGTTAGCTTCAGAGTAAGTTACCATGGTAACTGACTCAAAGTTAAAGTGATCTCCATTTCTGGAACAGAAAACCCCAAGTTCCCTTCATCTCAAGGTTAAGAAACTGAATTTTCACTTCCTTCTTCTACCTCTTACTTCAGTTGGCATTTAAATGTCTTTTTCATATTTCCACTTAATCTCTTGTCCAGAGTTTGACACATCCTGGGCCTAACTAATTAGCTAAAAATAAAAAGATGTAATGTATGTGTAATATGGATCTTTAGAATTCTTACAGTTCGTGCTACTTGAAGGCTGATTTGAAGAGGCCACCTGAAGTGACCCGGAAGTTTACATACTGGCTTATACCTTTGCAGAAATGCCCTGTAACGATCTGTACATATAGTGAATTCCAAATGAATTTACTCAGAAATGACACAACTTAATTTAAAGCACTCATTTTAAATCTTTCTCTAAGATTACTTTTCTGGATGACAATCTCCTTTAGTTTGCTCCAAAATGACATTTCTCAAACATTCATAGTTTCCAGAGGATGAATAGTAATAACCGACGCAATCTCCTCACTTGACCAAATACCTGCAAAACTAATGACATTATCCTGATGTTGTACTCTGTGGTACTGTGTACCAATTAGCAAATTTCAGCATGTGAAGATGCTAAATTAATGGACATGATAAGCATTATGCCTGTTAAACATCAGCATGTTAGCATGCTTTCGATAGCATTCACCTCACAGCACCACTGTTGGTGAAAACAGCCACACAGAGCTGCTGGCATGGCTGTAGACACTTAGTCTTGTTTATCCTTTTGGGGAAATGTTATTTGCTTGTCCAGGGTCAGACAGAAAAGAAGTGTGCAGCAGCTGAGAGTTAAACCTTTCCATGGCTTTGCAGAAAAAAAAAACTCCTTGATCAGTCCTGTGCTTTGTGTGTAAGCAACTCAACTATTCGCCCATTTGCTCTTTGCTGAATGGAAAATGGACTGCATGTGTTTAACATTAATAATTTGTTTATGTGCCCTTTTTTCTTTCTGACTTATTATTTTGCAAATTGATAATATATTCTGCACTGACCTTCAGTGAATTACAGTGATCACAGTTGTTTACTGGGATAATACATTTGTCGTTCTATGTTGCACAATAGATACTGAACATAGATATTGTTACATACACAATCATATCCCGTCACCCAACCGCCCTCACAGATGTGCACCACTCCGCACAGAAGCATCACACCACACCTTATTCTCCTTCACTGCACGCTCACACTCAATTGAACCTGTCATCTTCTCTTTGGTCCCCTAATGGCCGTCTACTCCTGGAGAGCTATTAGAGTACAGGACATGTTATTGGAAATCAAAGAGGATTTGGAGTCCAGGGCATCCTACAGCAGAGGAAAGCACCCAGCAGAGGTCAACTTGTTACAAAAACACACTCGGTCAACCCTGACCGCTAGGATGGATTGCTTCTGAGTAAATCTCTGTTTCCATCATTGCCATGGCTCCTTCAGTTCTTTCAGAAAGGGTTTTGAGGGACCATCATGATGAACTGATGGTGTGCAGACATTTTTTGAGTCTGCTTATTTTAATAGTTTCTTCATGTCATTATTTTTTCTGTTATTCTATTATTATTATTCCATCTCATTTTACATTAATGTTTTTAACACTCATGTGATGCACATTGTGCAATTCATTTCTTTTTTAAAGCACATTTCTTGTCTTAAAGGTGCTATACAAATAAAGTTTATTGTTATAATTAAATTAAATCACTCAATCTACCACTCAAACTTTAAACTATTGCACTTTGTTAAGAGGTTTGGAACACAGTTTGAAACCATTAGGAGATACAGCAGATAAACTTAAAAAGGTCTGGAGGTCGAAAACACAAAAGAAAGCTATGCTATGCTTTTGTTCCCAAGCATTCTCCCCACTGGGTTTACTGCATTTGTTCAGAGTTTGTAATTCTGACCACAGTTCTAATCATCCGATTCCTCAGATAACAAGTAAACAACATCTGTACTGGAGTGTTTCTTTCTGCTAGTTAGTTTGCTTTGAAATTTGTATTAAAACAACAAACATCATTTTCAAGAACAAACATAATTGGAATACCTGACCAAATCTGAACTCTGTCCAAACCTGCAGGGAATACTCTGAACAAGTTGGGTTATTTTGTAGCACATGCTGGTGTGGAAGAGGCTTTCCAGCATCACCCTTTAATATAATTCAGATGAACTGGGGTGTGAGAACATTTGTAGCAAATAAAAGTAAACTATTTGACAGTGTTTTTGCCTTTCTAATAAAAAGAAATTTCATTAACAGTCAGCTGGTCTAACACAATCTGGTCGCCTGATCAGGACTGCACGAAACACTGTTGAATAGTCCCTCTTGAATTAATTTGTGTCAACCAGATAAGACAGTGTACCAGAGGTTTGCAGTTGTTTCTTTATCAGAAAAAAAAAGTAAATTATGTAAAATTTATTCATGGAGTGTGATTTTAACCAAGGTGTTTGCCATTTGGTAAATGTTCAAGAGCTAAAATGGCAGTAGATAAAACTGGCACAAATAAAGCATTAGATTTTGTAGACTTAAAAGTTTTTCAGTTCCTAGCAGCTGTCTGTTTCTTCTGTCTGATTAGATGTCAGTAATAATGTCTGAAGATACAGGCAGCCAAGGTGAACTCCATAACTGTGACCAGTGAGGGACTTTCATTGTGTGTGCTGTCTTTAATCTTTTTACAGTATTATTATTATCATGTCTTTCCAGTCTTTCCAGTCTTTTTCTTGACTCACTTAGAGTAAACAATAACATTGTACAAACATTAAATTTGCAGTTTTATTCACTGATAATTTAGCACGTAAGAAAGGGTAGAATTTGTTTCAAAACTTTATAAAATTTGATTGTGTGCTTTAGCCACATGCATTTGTCCAAACTTAGGGCGACACTCTAAGGGACAACTACAGTGAAATGTCTCTGTGTCAGCACCACTGTGTTTCTAAGCAGAAAACAATGCCAGGCCCCCAGTGCAGTTTGAAATTTGGAAGCGTAGATGTACATTAAAAGCTGTGGCTAACAAAAGCAGTGCAGTGCAATTGATCTAAGCTGTGTACAAAGGCAGGGCTTTGGGGAAATCAGAAGCTTCATTAAAGTTTCATATTGTATTTCTGTACACTTGCAGTTTCATCTTGTGTCTCTATTTACTTAAGGGCCCAAACTGAGTAAAGTTAGACGCACCCCGGGAGTTTGGATTATAAAAGCTTTAAAAATTGTTGTGAAAAAAAAAAAACGATTGTCATCGTTTTTATCCATGACATTAGTAAAGCAATTTTGAAAGTTTAAAGCAAGCCGGCACAGTTTTGTGTGTTCTGGTGGGATTGTTTTGTTTTCTTTTTTTCACTGCTTAAATTTACCATGTTGATACTGGCAGAGTGAACTTTTTTTACAAATTGGCATTTCAATATAAACCCATAAGTGCCATATTATACATTTTTGGGCACTCTATCTATGCAGTCAAAATCTTCTTGGCTGTAAGGGCACAATGTGGACCTCTGAGTGAGTGACTCTACAGTTTTGTCCATTTACAGTTGTGTCATATTCTTGAGAATCTACCTGTCTGTATCTGCTCCTCTCTGTGTCAGTCTGTCACTTTCCCCTCTCTTCAGATTCAACCATAGTGTCTCGAAACAGGCAGAGTGACAGCAGATAGTCACGCTCACTCACTCTCTTGACACGCACATAAACACTAGCGGGGCCTTAGTCAGCTAGGCTTCCCCCTGCGCTGCAAATGATCCGTGAAAAGCATACAGAAATCCTGCGCCGGTCTTGGACAAATACACACACGCGCATATTCACAAATCCAAGTATACAAAGGTGCTTGCTCTTTTGCCAGATCTCCTTCACACACACATGCACATGGCAGGACCAAGAGGCAGATATCTTTAATAAGTGCCCAGGTTTGAAGGCTGGTTGCCGGCAAAGGCTTTTAGAGAGACTGGTGGTACCTCACTGTCTATTTTCCAGGGTCTTTTATACCAAACTGCGGGTTGTCATTTTATGAATGATGGTGTCCACGGGGACATGAAAGGGTTGGAAACAGGTGAGCACTTCACAGATCACAGAAATGAATCACAAAGAAAATCTGAAATAACATATACACAATAGCACTAAGAGTAACCAGCTTAGCCATGTCAGATACAGTGTATAAAGCTCAAGATTTTTGTTTTTTCTGCTCCACATCTTTTTCTTTTTGGACACGATAATGACTGTTTCATGCCATTTGTTCTATTTGACAATATTTGACAAAAGATGGAAATGTAAACTAATTTACAATAGGCTCAGTAGCTCAAAAGCACAACAAAGACTTTTTTTTTTACCACCACTGCAGCTATGCTAGCTGTACTGTGAGGATTTACTTTGAGCTAACATCAGCATGCTAACAAATGCTCACACTGGCAATGCTAACATGTAAATGTTAAGCAGGTAACGCTGATGTTTAAACCACACTCGCCACACTCAAGCTCTGATCTGTTTAGCTGTGGCATAGCCAGTATTACCCGTTTTCACACATGTATCAAGTAACCAAGCAGCAACCTCCGGGGCTGAAAAGTGAGGCCAACACTTAAGTCCCAAAAACTGCAGTTCTTTGAACGGCTACTTGAGCCTGGCTCTAAAAGTGGTTTAATTCCCACAGACTCCCATGTTAAAATGCATAACTTTACGGGACAAATAAACATGTTTACCCTGGTACAAAAAAAACAGTTTTGGTCTGTATAGCTAATTTCCCCCTTTGTGGCAAGTGAAGTTTTCATTATTTCACCAATTTGAATTTTATTAAGACTGAAAGTTACGCATAACTGAGGGCGTGCCACTTTGAGTGACAAGTGGCTGAGCGTATGCTTGCCACAAACTGTCATGCACCAAAGTCTCGCCTCCATATGTGTCCCACCCATTTTTGGATTAGCTTAGAGTCTCTCTGAACTTCAAAACCAGTCTGCAGAAATCTATGGTTGATGTCAAAGAGGCTATGTCCATCTTTATTTAAACAAGGTGTGTCTCAATTCAGGGGCTGCATCCTTCAAATGCAGGATTTGAAGACAGATTGCATCACAGCAGCACAACAAGGCTGTCAAATTCCGAAGGCTCCTTCAAATGCAGCCAGGAAACCAAGAATCTAAGAGGTGGCTCCTTTGTGGCCTAACCTATCCCAAGAGTCAATGAACACCAGTGATGAGTCACTTTTAAAAAAGAGACTTGGCAAATAAAACAGTGGCCAAGGATGCAGCCCCTGAATTGAGATACAGCAACAGAGTGAGAATATTCAAAACAACAGAAAAGACAGAAATGTAAAGTGAAACCTCTTCAGCAAATGTTAAAAAAGCTCCTTTTATTTTTTTCTTTAAAAAGATGTCGTTTCAGTGCTGACCCATCCTTACTCTTCTTTCCCAAGACATTCAGGCAAGGTTCACACAGTGAAATGTACCTAGCTTTAAAGTATGCAAGGTAGTGCATCACATGATTTAGTCAAATTCCTGTGATTCACCTTTTGTCTGGAAAAAATCTCATCTTGTGTTTAAGTGCCAGTCAGTCGCAGAGCGCTAAACTTCAAACCACAAAAGTGCTCTGATGCTGTGCTGAGGCTGGACACACTTTGATGTGGGTCCAGATGTGAGTATGTATGCATGCATATGCCTGTGTGTGTGTGTGTGTGTGTGTGACACAGCCCTTGTGTGACAGCTGTGCCCTTATCAACAGCATTCTCAAAAATCTAGGATGCTTATCCACACATTGTTTCTCTCCAACCCAAAACACAATAAATACCACCCTCCTTCCTCCATCATATGGGCTCAGCTATGCTCACATTTGATGGTACCAAAGAACGTAGTAGTTACACTCACATCTCATCTTTTCTTTGTATAAGTGTATAGCAGGTTAGAGAGCTTGACACAGGAGAAAGGAAATGAGAGGCAGGAGCAGAGAAAAGCAGAAATGAGAAGGAAGGAGAGAGGTAGAATGGAAAGGCAGGAAAAGGGAGCAAAAGCCTACTCTGGTGTTGCTGGAAATTGTTTCTATGATGTTTGAAGTCCGCAACAGTCCAATTAGGCTGCAAAGAATCGAGATTACACACAACTCTGCCCTGTAAGAGATAGAGGCAAGGAGCAAGGAGGAGGGGATCGAGAGACAGGGATGGTGACGAGGAGTGAAAGTGGCAGTGAGTTTTGGAGAGATGGCAGAAACCAGGGGACAGCAGCTGAAATCCTATCCACTGGAGGAAACGGGAGATGACATTCCTGTGAAGGAAATGCAGAGGAAAACTAGGCAAGTCAGGGGAAAGAGATAAAAAAAAAAAGGCAGAAAAAATATATAAATGTAATGTGTGTGAGAGTCACAGCTAGAGAGGGAAATGGCAAAATGTACGGATTGTTTGGACATCTTGTGCTCGTTAGAAGCTGTGATCCATAGGCAAGTGTTTGGATCGCTTTGGTCAGTGTGGGTGAGCCATTCAGCCAACAAACAGCACTTGTTTGGGCTTATTTACAGTTGTGTTCCAGTTACCAAATCTCATCCCTGCCACACATAATATCACCAATGTTTTGCAGAGAAAACATTCAGCATCATTCAGACTAGAGGCTATTTTCACTCCTTTAAAACCGTACAAAGTGTGATTTCTTTCCTCTTCTTGTTGCACAATAAAACCTTAATGAACAGGTTTCTGGGGTGCTATGGCCAGTAATCACCACCTGAAGCAATATCTGATTCATCATATTGTTATTTTTTGCTTCTTTGCTGTGCCTTGCAGACCTTGACACACCAGTTCTGACGGTGCACCAGACCATCAGCGATGTGCGTGGCAGTTACTACCAGGAGAAGACGGTGTTTCTCCGCTGCACCGTCAACTCCAACCCTCCCGCACGATTCATCTGGAAGCGTGGGAGCATGCTCATCGAACAGAGCAAGGACAACGGAGTGGACATTTATGAGCCACTTTACACTCAGGTACACATGAACACATACACAGCACAGACACACTGCCAGGTGTGCAATTGCAGTCTGCTTTCTGTGCCTCTCAAAATCTCTTCCCCACAGAACTGTATTCTCCTCCACTCTGAAGTTGTATCCTCTCTCTCTTCAGGACAAAAATCACTCTAACTCTCTCTCCTGCTTTTTTTTAGTTCTTTTTTTTTTTAGTTTTTTTCTTACTATCTGTATTAAAGATCCAGTTTTTACACTCTAAGAGCAATATGGTTATAACCCAGGAACTTCAGGGTCATATGAATTGCACAACTCTTTACAAAGCGCCTTTCTGAACAGCAATTGCTCAGAAGCTTTAACCTTGACTTGGTGCAGCAGGTCTGTCAAGCTGTGAATTTCTCCAAATGTTGAAGTGGTGGGGGCTTAAGTAACAGTGATATTTAGCGCTTTAAGAGTTTGGATGTTTTCTGTTTGGATTTTTTCTCAAAAAAACACAATTGCAAAAGTGTATTGTGAGGGATTACATTAGCATGTTGAGCTAAATTGACATTAGCAATCAAGTGTTGCTCAAAAGGCCAAGTGTGGGGTTACATTACAATATTCTGTCCTGCTTTTCATTGGAAACACACTGGTTCTCATCCTTTTTAGAAAAAATAAAAGTGAAAGTATGTATTGATAAGCATTTTGAGGGGTAACATGCACATATGCCATTAGAGAATGGAAGCTGGAATGGAGATGGTCAGTGTTTCGATGTTGTTGCAGTGACTTAAAATTTCTCTAAAATGTACTGTATACTGAAAGAGGAAATACAAACAGACATCGTATGTATCATACTTTGTCTGTCAACAGAGAGGCCTCTCCCATCAGTCGGCCACTTACTCGTTCAATTAGCCAGCAATAGCCAACAAGCTAACAAAATAAACAGTCCTCCAGCTTGAGCGCACGTTTGTTGCCTTCAAACAAGTGCTCCCCTTTTCTCCACTTATCAAGGCATCAGTCAGCCACAAAGCAAGAGCCCCTAGAGTTCAATTAGCCAGCCAGCTGAGCTCTTCCCAGGAATGTCTAAGACAGAGATAGAACATCACCAACTGTAGCAGATCGACACTTATACAATATCAGACACAAAGTCTCAATCTGAAAAATCATCAGTGATGTGCGTCTATATGAGGGGCTCAGACCAAGCTACATACAGTCGTTTCATGAATAGCCCAGGAGAGAGTGGAAGCAGTCAGATTTTGACAGCCAGATGAGTTTCATTTTCCTGAACGTCTCGTGTGAAAGCCATTTGAAATTCATCATTCATATTACTCCATATGTAGATGATAGATGCTTTGGTTGATAATCAGGGCATAATAGAAACACAGTATGTCTGTGTTTGTGAGTGTGTATGTGTATGTGTGTGTGTATGTGTGTGTGTGTGTTAGTGTGTTAGTGTGTGTTTGTGTGTTTTCTCAGTGTGTCATTGACCCTGTTTATCACACTGCAGCTCATCAAAAATTGAAGTGACTTTTACACAAGATTACAACCCAGTTTAGAAAAGACTAAAATAAAAAGCTTTGAGCTTTCTCGCTGATATAATGGTATGTGTTATGTAATGACAAAGTGATAGTATTAGATTTATGTTTAGATTAAAATGTGTCTGCCATATTAATAACATAAAGCATTGTGTGGTAAAATATTTTTAAGACTGTAGTGTTTTAGCACGATGTTGTCCCGTGTGTGTTTTGTCCCATCTAGGGTGAGACCAAGGTACTGAAGCTGAAAAACCTAAGACCCAAGGACTTTGCTGATTACACCTGCCAGGTGTCTGTGCGCAATGTGTGTAACATTGAAGATAAGTCGGTCACCTTCAGGCTCACAAATGCTACCAGTAAGTTGTTTGATTGTTTTCCAGAAACAAAGGACTTGACCATGCCTTCACAAAAGCAACAATTTTTCCTCACTTTGACTTTTGCGCTCTCTTTCGCTGTCTTTGAGTCTTTCATCTCATCTGACTTTTCTCTGCACGCTCGCTGTGTCTTGGCTCAGGAATCTCTTGCTGTCTGTCTCTTCCTCTCATTGTTAAAAGGTCCCCCATCTTTACTTGTTCAGGAAATAGCACTCTCCTTTCATCCTCTCATTTTCTCACTTCCTTTAATCTCTCTCTCTCTCTTCCGTCCTCCTTTCTTTCCATGAGTTTTTCCTTCTGCCCTTTGACTTTCCACTCAGATTTGCTCTCTGCCTCTCCATCTCCTCGCCTGCCTCCCAGCGTGTCATACTGTCTATCTGTCTTGTTTTTCTGTTGCTGAGAGCTCATCTCAGGGCCGTCAGCTGTAATTCAGTTGTCACACTCCCTGTTATCTCCAATTCACTCCACACCGCTCTGTCCATCTCCACGCCACCGCCTGGCAACTCTGTTACTTACAGCAACATTGTTGCTGCTGACAACCCTGTCAGGTTTGCTATTGTCAGACTGATACACCACATAGGAAAACCCCATCCTTGTTCAGTTTTTACTCCTTTTTCATTGTATTTATTTTCTCATCTTCTCTCCTTTTCTTCTTGCTGCATTTTCTAAATGCCAGCTGGAATTAATCTTAGTAAGTCTTGCTAGACAGTTACATGCTGTATGGGTTTTTTTATACAAATGTATTTCAGCCCTTTTATCAGTCATATTTGAATTCTTTGGCTCGTGTCAGTGTATTCAGTAGAAAGGTCCTTTTTGTCAATTTTAATGAAACATTCTTCCCATAAAGATAGAGTACTATTTGTATCCTACATGCGCGAGAACCATTTGAAGATACAAGGACTGTTCAAGGCCTGATCCCTAAACCCTGAGTTTCTCACAGTCAGAGGGCCTAAGTAAATATAAACTGAAAATGGGTAGACAGCAAAGTTGTAATGAGTGCTTCAAGGCTGTAGGTTAGAAAAGCATCCTTATGAGGAAAACATAACATCTTTAAATCACCAAACTTGTTGTAAATCTGAAAGATTAATACTCCCTTCAAGCAACAGTTTGACATTTTGGGTAATACACTTTTTTGCTTTCTTGCCTGGAGTAAGATGGTAAGATCGATGCCACTTTCATATCACTCAGTTGAATATGAAGCTACAGCCAGCAGCCTATTATACCTCATAGTAACATTTTCACTGTAGGACGTTTTCTTGTATTGGAGTATTTTCACACAGGAGTATGAGTACTTTTACTTAAGTAAAGGCTCTGCGTACTTCTTTCACCGCTGGATTAATGTTATTTTAAAGCTTGTGGATAAGCAAATACTTAAGAAAAGAAAACAGAAAAGTAAAATGTATTATCTTTTTATTGGCATCAATATTACCTCAGTTGATATCCCAGTTCCACACTAAAGAGGAAAGAGAGAAAGGTTTCCTTTTTGTTACATTTTATGATGGCCACAAGTATACATGACTTTGTATTTTTATTTCTTATTTACAGACTTTCAGCTGAAGGAAAGGTTATCAATCCAGCGATACAATCTCTTTCAGATAAGAGATAAGGTTTCCCAGGAGCCTTCTAAAGCGAGCTGAAGGTGGGGAAGATAAAAAAAAAACTCAATGAACAAACTCTGTGATATGATGTTAAGAGGAGAGGAAACAGAGTTTGGCACCTATGTGAAAGACTGAGCACGAGAAAGAGGTAGTTGCAGACAGATATAGAAAGAGGAGGAAATGAAAGCCTGAGATTAAATCAGATAGAAAATGAGAGATGGACACGTCTTGCTGAGATACTCTGGAAAAAAGAGCGATGCTAATGAATCAGGCTCAGGTGAATGTGCTGTGGCTCACTGACATGTTATTAATTAGAGCAAACACCACATAGGACTGTAAATGGATTATGATGAAAAGAAATGCATTTAATAAAGAGAGAGACCAAAATGGAACAAATGATGATAAAAAAAAAAAAAACATCTGTGGATTTTAAATCCTAATGCAGATTAAGGGTGACCTAAGTGTGTCATAGTTCTGATTTATTTAAACATATGAATGGCTTTTGAATGTTTATATACATGTAATAATCCATTAGCTGTAACATTTTTTTTTTCATTTTTGTAAAACAGTCGTAAAATTCATAAGTGCTCCAAATCAACAGGCAGGAAAGCAAAACAAACTCCTACTGTGTGATAGGTGCTCCTCACTCTCCTTCCCTCTGTCTTCCTCTCATCCCCTTTTGGATTCTTATAGCTCAGATCAATTGTATCCCCACAGCTTAGTCAACACACACACACAAGACATAAATACACAGATAGACACAGATACACAACCACCACAACAAGAAGAGCCTGGTGCTGGCATAAGGGCTAGGAGACTTGCCAGACCAGTCAATCTGTCCGGACCTCACAGCCTCACAGAATGACAGAAAACACACACTCCTTAGTGCTTAGTTAGTGCGTGTGTGTGTGTGTGTGTGTGTGTTCCCAACCTGCTCCCTAGAGTTCAGGTAACTAAAGGTATGAACCGGCTCTTGCAGTAGAGGATGGAGGGAGCTGTAGTTCAGGAAATTTCTATGTATTGTTTTATTTTACATTTTTTTTTTTTTTTTTACTGCACACACACATTTTTTAAAGTAAACCTCATTAAAACGTTTCCCCAAAGATTCTCTTTCTCTTTCACACACTAGCCACAACATACCACACTCCTACTATGACAATATACTGATATTAAAGGGAACCTATTATGCTCATTTCCAGCTCTATAATTTTACTCTGGGACTCCAGTAGCTTTGCATGATTCACAGTTGAAGAAAAGTTCTAATTTAGTAAATAATTAGTCGAGCCTCTGACTGAAACAGGCAATATTGGCCTCTTAAAATCTTGTTTTCCTCTGGAAGCCGGCCGAGGGCCCGTGCAGCAAGTGCTTGTGAGCAACATCTCGTTCCCTTATTGGTGTGAAGGTTGTAAACTGCAAACTGTAAAACCAAGTAACTACTAACTGCAACTAAGTAACAGAACATTACTGATTAAAAATGGAAACTTCTCAAATCCAGCCAAACATGTTTGAGCCTGAATCTGATCTGGAATGTGAGAGTGGAGGTTACAGCATGATGACACTGTTTGGTAAATATTACATCCATTACCTACTTATTGTATATTATTGTATATCTCATTGTATGCTTTTATGTATATATGTATATATATATATATATATATATATATATATATACACACTTCTTCACGCACAGTAAATGTATCTAATACTATTAGATTTGTGATGACTGATACCCCTGAAAACTGATATATTCAAGTTAAGGCAGGTAGTAAGTAAACCTAAACATATTACAGCCACAACACTAAAAAGACAAAGTGGGAATAAAGTAACCCACAGTTATGAATTCAAATAAATCCATCCACAAGACACAAATATCACCCCTTTTCACACATAATGTTGTTATCTCAGAAAATCACCTCTCTAGTCTCAGATCTCCAAAATGACAATGAAATGACAAGAGTGACAGACAGACATGGAAACGCTGAAAAGAAAGAAAATTACAATAGAGATACAAAACAGATAAAAGGAAATAGATACTTAGAGGGCAAAGACAGGGTGAGACATAGACAGATGGACACAGAGATAGAGAGATTTCAAAAGGGGAAAACAAACAACGAGTTGCTGCTTTGTTTTTTATCCTCTGTAATATTTATCTAATGAGTGTATTTTGTTATTCCCCACTGAGCTCCCTTTTTGTCCTAGCAGTGTCAGTCACTGCTTAGATTAGATTCATCCAACTAGGTCACGCCATCACCGCTGATTCACCGTGCTGGGACGAGTGGATTGATTGATTTTTATATCATAATCTCAGCCTGGGATTTGAGTACGGGGCTTGTGCCCTCCAGTAACTGCCGACAGCCACCAAATCCTCTTCCCCCGCTGCTCATAAAAAAGAGCAAGGGGGCAATGCTCCGGAGCTTGACATGTTATTTAAAGTGGTGGATACAGGGGTAGAGAGGGTAATGGAACAAGGCTGAGACATGTGCGAGGATGGAGCAAAACATGAGATTGCATTAGATTAACTCCCACCATGACTGACTGTATACTATTGGTTTTGTCACATATTGTTTGTCTGAAAGGAAAAGGAAAATGTCAATTTACCAATCAATGACAATGTCATGCCGAACACACTTTTTTTTCCTCTTCATATCAGCCACAAAGAATTAAGTGATCTTTCCCCTTTCACTCTGAACAAACCATTAGTGGCCTACGATATTTCTAAGTAGCTAAGACAATACTTACACATTTTACTACAAAAATGACAGAAAGAATAGAAGTCAAAAAATGAATAATTTTCATCACAAGGTAAATAATAACTCTGGCCCAGTCTGTAGTGAAATTGTGAGAATGAGCTAATCCACATAAAAAAAATGAAAAAAAAAAGAAAATGCAAAATTGGCTATTGATGCCTATCACACTGTAAATAATTGTCAGGTGTGGTTAAATGATTTACAGTTAATAAAGATCAGAGGCTTTCTGGCAGTTTTTAAGTGCTGTGCCTTTGATGAACTTGTGCAGCTCTGGATGTGAAAATAGGTGATGAATTCTGAAAAAAAAAAAAAAATATATATATATATATATATATATATATATATATATATATATATATATTTAAAAAAAAAAATATATATATATATATTATATATATATATATATATTTTTTTTTTTTTTTCCTGTAATCTGTTGATATAAATGTCAGAAAATGCTGAATCACAAGAAACAAAGCTACAACACACACACACACACACACACACAAACACACACCAAGATTTAGAGCTTCTGACAACCTTTGAGCAGACTGAGTTAGCCAGTTCATCTCACGTATGGGCAAGATGATTCAGTCCTTTATTGATTACTGTAACTCGTACTACAGTATACCTTCACAATAATATGACAGTTGTACAAGTGTGTGATATATATGATTAGATCAATAGGTGGCAAATCCTACTGTGTATGACACCCCCCTTGAAAAGCTTAGGATCAATAGACAATCTGCAATAACCCTTAGTAGTGTAAAACCGCCACGGGAGGATATTGCACTGCAACTGTGCAGTCAGTTTTATGTAAGGCTGTAATCTATGTGTGAGAGTGGTTATGTGAAGGACAGAGACAGGAGGAGAAAATAATGTAACAGGCAAACAAAAGACAAGTAAAAAGACACATCGAACATCAACAAATCTAAAACACCAATGATTTATTTTAAGATGTTCATTGCACGTTAAAGCAAGTATTATTTGTTTATATTTTTTCTTTGTTAATTTCTCTACAAATGTGTAGGTTTAGTTGTTTAACAGAAAACTTGTCTCTTGGCTCAGTGGCTGTAGGTTCAACATTTCTTCCAGCCCAAATGTTAGATTCCAATTGCATTTTTGAATTTACTCTGATCACAATATGCACATTTAAACTCTGTCCTAATGCATTCCTGTCCTGGGTTTGGATTAAATAGTTCACCCTGTTCTGACCTAAAAACACTGCCTTGAAACTGACAAGTTTGACATTGTATTAAGTTCACCAATCAAACTATTTTATTTGATTTTTGTGCATCTGCATAATGAAGCAGGCCTGCAGTTTCTGTCATTACATTTGCAAGTGCTTATACAATAGTTGATATGCACATAAGTGCATACAAAGTTGCACAGACACAATCATGCTGAGCAAAAAAAGAAAAGAATACACACACACCCACACTTTCTTCCTGCCCAGTCAAGTATTTTTCCTGCATTTTTTTCTCGAATAATTTTCTTTTCTTCATACCAACTCTGTTTTCATGAGCTTCTTTTTTTCATCTTTTTTCTTTCTTTTATTTATACAATTGTTTTGATTTTGTTTCATGATGATCTTTGGTTGGCTAGTGCACTTAAAACACTCTTGCTTTAGGCTATTTTATCTATAGAGGTATAGAGGTAATGACCAACAGTCCTCCATCACCCCTGGAACATCAACTCCTGTTGGCAACAAGGATCTACAAAACTTTTTCGTTGCTGGTCGGCCATATTTTTGACTGACATGTTGGACACAACCACTCTTCCTAGGTGCAAAACACAAACATACACATCTATCCACGACTTTAAGCTTTCATTACCCTCTACCAATCCCTCTGCCTTTACGTCATAGATTAATTAAGTCTGAAGTCAGAAAACACAGCATGATAGTGAGAGAGGAAGCAAGTCATAGTGAGAGAATATAAAAAAAAAAGTAAAGGAGAAGAATGTCACCCAGGTATAGAGACAGAGACAAGGGAATATAAAAAGACAGATGTTGAAGATACAGATGTGACAAACTGACAGAGAGAAAAGGAATAGAGAGTGAGCGTGGAGGAGAGAGGCATTTGTTACCTGGTTGTAAACTGCTGTGCCTCACATAAATCCCTTTACTTTGGGAAGAGCACTGGCTGATCCCACCGTTACCAACACCCACGCATCCCCAGGAAATTGAAGCTATAATTCTGAAATCCTCAGTTCCTCCCCCTTCTTTTCACTCACAGTGTTCTCGCCTGTGTTTTTTTTTCCCTCCTCCCAGACTTTCTCTCTATAGGTTGCCCTTTTCTGTTCTTGGGATTACAGGTTTAATTTATTTGGTTGTTTATTTATCTGTTGGGAAAATTACTGCAAGAGCTTTTCAGTAGTCTGCAGTTTGTGTGTGGTGGACATTCACATGATGGAGAGCGACTAAACCAGGGCCAGAATCAGATCCAAGAGTCCATATGTTTGACCTTGAGAAGAAAGACATTTTAATGACACTAAACCCACAGGTGCTTCTTATCAGTCTGAATAACTGTTGACATCATGCATGCAAACAGTTAAGACACAGCTGTTCGATTCCCTGTGAGTTTGATCAACTCTCTACTCCAGGTTATTGTTCTTCTCAAGCATGATGGGTCTTTTTCACAATGGCTTTTCAGATAATTTTCTCAGTGGTCAAGTGTCCTGCCACCTCTTCCTCTGCTGCCATCCAAACCCCTGTGGCCTTTAGCTGTCCTCCTTCTTTGAAGGAACCTGAAATGCTGGAGAAGACACATGAATGGAAAACAAACAAACAAACAAACAAACAATAAAAAACATGTTTCTCGTATAATAACTTGTTTTACTACAACCAAGAATACTGGAATTGAATTTCAGTAATTTCCACAACCAGAAGTTGTGGTCTATCGATACACTAAAACCTTATTTATCAGATATTAGACATTTGCCTGTGTTCACACGCTTGGAGTCAGTCAGTGGGTTCATGTGTAAGGTAATCAAAAGAAATATTAGTGAATGTCTTCGGGGACTTCACGACTTAATTCTTTTTGGGCCATTGGGGGACTGAGCCTCCTTCAGCATTCATGACATTAGACAGAATGTAACAGGTCCATCAAATAGGCACACACTAACATTTACCTCCAGTCTACCAATATATGACAGGAGTACACTCAGAGGAAAATCTCATGAGCATGTAGACTCTCTTTGATGTACTGGGCTTTAAATGCCAGTGTAATCAATCATGACAACATATAGAGCTGTGCAACAATATATTCTCAATCACCCTGAAATGTTATTCCACTGTATTTAACAAACAGGCAGATTACCAAGCAAAACAGTTTTTATTGAGGGTCATTTAATACTTAGAAAGCTCTTCAGTCCTACAGGGTTTTACTTTTCTAGTGCTTTGATACAATTGGAGTGGACAGTGCTATTTATGTGCTGATTGCGGTTGTTACACCAGTGAAATTTCTTGTCAGTTTGAGAGCCATCACTACTGAGATTAGCTAAAGAGATATCCCATTAGCGTGTGTGAGCTTTTGCATGAACATTTTTGTCATCCATTTTAGAGAGTGCAAGACTGTGTGTGTGCGTGCACAGCTTTGTGCGCTTCTTGTATTAGTAGAAACATGCATCTGTAAACTAGTTTGCCAAGCCTCTGTGCACCTCTGTCATTACGGCGATTGCAATCTGTTAAAGGAGAGATTAGATGAGAGGATGTACTGCATAAAGTCTATTAGAGGAATGAATTGCTTCCTGTACTCAGTGGGGTCAGTCTCTCACTGAGGATTTACTCTCTCTCAGGTTGATAAAAGCCTGGATTCTCCTCCTCGTCCTTTACAGCCCATTAAAAAAAAAAAAAAAATGTCTGGAGTATGCTTCTTCAAAATGCTCAGATATGAATTTTAAGATGTTAAATATGTTTTCTTGAATTGTTCAGCAACACAGTGTGTTGGGAAGCAACCAAACATACATTGATTCCTAATAACAGCAACAAAAGTGAAAAGTGGTTATACAGACATTGATACAAATGTGTTTCTACATGTTTCTGTTTATAAGAATATACAATACACACATGTGACCCTGGGTCATCAAACTGAAATTTCTAGTTGGATTTAGAAAGAAAAGATCTGTGGATGGGTAAATGCCTCTGGACCATCTCATACCTGTTCTCAGGAAAGATCAGCAACTGACCTTGCAACTGCCTCCCGATCTGCTGACCAGACACTGAAGTAGTCACACAAGAACCAGGACTCACAATCTGTCAGGGTCCACAATGACACAATTTGTTACAAAAAATCATATTGTATCACTGGCCCAGTTATTTCCACCTTGAGAGTCAACTGTGAAAAGAGCTGACCTCTCTACAACTGAATACTTTCTCTTTTAAGTGGTAATAATATAACAGACAGCATGGAAGTGTGCAGTATTGCCAAGACCCTTTTTATTTTCCTATGCACTGTACAAGTATTGCTAATGGTAGCAAGAGGTGACTGGCCCAGATGACAGATGACACATACCGCTGCAGGTAATTCTTTACTCAGGTTATTGTAGGTTCATCCAGTTGAGACTCTGAGGTTGGATTTGTTTATTTTTCTACAAGCATCTAAACCTATTATGGAGTGTAAACCTCTTTCATCTTTCTTCATCCGCTGAATTGGAATAAATTCACACTGGCAAATAAAATAGGTGTTTACCACTGTAGCTCCAGCTCTTTACTGTGTGTGTGTGTGTATCTGTGTGTGTGTGTGTGTGTGTGTGCGTTCTTCTTTAGTTTTTGTGCCAGAGGAGATAAATTCTCCAAACAAGGAGCACATATGAAGCAAATTAATTCATTTAAAGAATAAGTGGTAGAAAACTGTGTAACAAGTTCAGTTTGCCAAGTTTATTGTTTGTTGTTATTTTTACCTCTAAAATTACCCGGACATTTTCTTGTAATATGTTATTATGCTTCCATATGCTAAACATTATAGAATTTAATAACATAAAACCTTACAGTGCGGCTATAGAAAAACAAACAAAACAAAATTGCCATCCTATGTGACTTGGCAGCTTGAAAAAGAATACACAATCCAAAGAGGCAGGTTAGCTGGGACAGTTTAAAACAGAATAAAATGACCTTGTTTTTTCTTTCTTTTTACTGTTATAACTTGACCAAATAGTCATTAGGAGAGATAGAGTTACACATACACAGACTTGTACAATGGAGCTCAACAAAACAACCACAAGTTAGTAATTCATAGCCAGTGAAGCAACTCCAGTAGAGAAACTGGGGCTTGACTGCTTTGCCTCAGGGTGTTTTTACTGTAGTTGATGAGGGAGGGCGAAACCTTTCTATTTTACTCCACCAACAAGATTTTTGTAGCCACTTGTGGGATTTTAATGGGTGACATTTTGGTCACAAGCTCACAGTTACCTTCCCGTCACCCCATTTATGCCCTCTGGCAAGATATGGAAAAACCTATTACAAGATGTTGCAGGTAGTGCCACCTATGTGATCTGGAGCTTTTTGAATACTTTAAAAAGTGCTCAGATTACACTGACCCAGACAGTATAACAATGTGAAACACGTATGTCACAATCATTAGATATCGGGGAAGCCCTGTTTGATGCTCCATATAAAACAGTGCAGTGGGCCTTGTTTTACAAAGACATTTTTAACAGCACATGCTGGAATATTATTATAGGCATGGACTATAAATAAACCCAAAACCTTGTCAGTACAGAGAGCAAGAGTTTGTATTTGCACAGCCACTAACACTGTGTCAGCCACTGCCAGTGACAAGCTAATGAACAACACAAACAAATGACTGTGCTTATTTAAATAATGCAATAATGCAAATAGCTACACTTCTGATACATTAACTAGTTGCTGATTTTGGAGCACAAGAAACTCCTCAAAAATTCCTTAGTCTGGGTCGGACTGAGGCTCAAACATGCGGCTGTCAGATGTTTCCTCCGCTAACCATCTTAATACCCACTGCTGTTTCACCTGTCAACCTAGCGCAAGCAGCAGTGGTGGGTGGGGCACAAGTCCTGATCCAGATTTCTCAAGGATGAAGTAAGCGTAAAGATGCAAACACAAAGCAACATTATTATTACACTGGACTGGTTCCGCCTCCCAACAAATGGCTGCAAGTCTGAAATTTAGTCTTTGTCTTTAAACTCTGGTTTTGGCTTCATCAATATTTAGCTGCTAGATAACCAGTGCTATGTGCCAACTTTGTCTGAGGTTTGGTGACAGGCATATAACATTATCAGAGGTTATCTTTTGAAACAGCTGGCTGATTGCTGTCGCTGGAAATTGAGTTGAGAGGATCATTGAGACTGAACAACACAATAAGCCTGTATCTATGTGTGCGTAAGAAGAAGCTAACGCATGCCTTGGAGCAGCACATTTTCTGTGGGTTTGTCACCAGAGCTCAGCTCTAGTTCCTCATGATGTAAAGCGTTCATGTCAAACTATATGTTATATTTACTTATTTTATTTACCCCCTTTATTTAGTAATTGTGCAGTCGTGACACACTGTATAAACCCATGTTGAGACCATCAGTGCACTGTCACTGTGGATGTGTTTCTTTTCTCCCTCTCTCCAAACATCCTCATGAATGATTAATATCCTTTTTTCCTTTTGCCCTATCCCCCTCTCCCACTTTAGTCCCGTCTTTTATTCTCTCCATTCTCATCAGTGAGCCTCTCGCTCCCACTGCTCTGCCCTTTTTTTTTTTCTTTTTGTATTTTGAAACTGCTGGGTTTCAATCGATCTCTGTCTGGCAACAGGATTTATTTATTTATTTATTGCCTCTGCAGTTGCATTTTGGGTCATCTTGTACTTTTCCTGTTAGGTCAGTCATAGGAAATGGACGCATTGGTTTGGGGAAGATACGGGCGATATGAGATCAGGGGAGCAGGGACATGAATTACCTTTGGTGTCCTGATTGGTGTGTGCTGAGAAAAGACTGGAAATTCAAACACTCCCACATGAATGCACAATGGCTCACCAGCACTAACACACAAACAAATACACTCATGTCTACACATATCCACACACTACATCATATTTGCAGTCAGAACAGTAATAATAAACGGCTACTGTGTGCTGATTTGATTGGAGGTCGGGTCTTGCCTGTGTGTCTTAGGATTTACACAGTGAAGTGGTGATCCTCTGTAGACATCTGGAGCAGAATATCCAGAAGTGGTTCTGAATATATGGGAGTACACACACACACACACACACACACACATTAACATAACACATACTCCCAGTCTTACTTTTAAATAATGTCATCACTTGCATGCAAAATCCTGTAACCATCCTGCAACTGATGCAACAGATCTATCCTGCAATCTAGATGTGACAGGTGCACGGACAGTTAACAATATTACTGTCGGACATCAACATCTGTAGGTTATAACATCTGGAACTACCACCGCTGTACAACAGTTGCAAAGCACAAGAAAAACAATTTAGTTCTGCTCTGTGTAACAACAGAAAATTGATTTGCACTTGTAATCCTCTCTTCTCTCTTCCTCCATTGTGTCTGTGTCTCCCCCCTTTAGCTCCCCCAATGATCCGGCTGTCAGTCAATGACACGGTGGTGGTGGATCCCGGGCAGGATGTTGTCTTAACCTGCGAGGTGACTGCAGGTTTCCCCCTCCCCACTGTGACGTGGTCGCGGTACCCAGGCGCACTTCCTCTCAGCGCCAAAGTTCGAGGGCCAACACTGATTTTACGGGCGGTCACACCAGCCGACGCCGGCTTTTACAACTGCTCAGCTGTCAACAACGTGGGCAACCCGGCCCGCAAGAACGTCAATCTGGTTGTCAGGAGTAAGTAAGGCGTATGTGTGTTTGTTCCAAGGGGAGGGAGGGGCAGAAGCTGGGAGATTCATTGGTGAACTCATGAGGTGGATAGCATGGATGTTTTTTCCCCTCTTTGGCTGGTTTGGGTTAAAAATGCTTAGTCCATTCTTGCAACAATTAAGATTCTTCATTTAGCATCTTTGAAAGTGGAAACAAAAGTGTAAGATTTTTGATGCATTTATTTATGTTGTGTCATTCCATGTTTTCTTCTTTCACTTTCGTAGTTGAGGGGACAGTAAACAGATTATAAAATCAGATTCAGATAGTACATAAACGATAAATACCTCAGTATTCTTGAATATATCATATCAAACATTTTGTATTTTTCTTTTCCATCACTTCAGGCCATGCCTATTTCAACCAAAGTCTTTAAGTTTAAATGATTTCCCTTACTTAAAATGTCCAATGTCCAATCCAATCCTTACTAGCTTGACTATAACTATGTGTGTTAATGTGTACAAATACATCCGTGTGTGTGTGTGTGTGTGTGTGGTGTGTGACACGCGAGCAGTTGATCCATCATTAGAGAGAGCTGATGTGAATCTTGTCAGAATAGGCGGGTTAAGTATCGCTCTTTTTCTAATTCCCCTGCCGTTAAAACAGAAGCTTTCCACTCTCCCTCCCCTCCGGCTATTTTTAGGCCCTTTAATCATCTTTATTCACTCCAATTAGTTAGACTGGAGTGGAAGCAATTAGCGACAGTCTCTTCTGTTAGTTAACACTGTAGAGAGCGTATGCTGGATGGGTTTCTCCTGTTAGCTTAATGGGCCTGAACGCATCGTCACACCAGCACAGGTGGCAAGACAGTGAATGAGAGGCACACATACACACACACACACACACACACACACACACACACACACACACACACACACACACACACACGCTGGTTCAGTGAGTGTACAGAGACAGAAGTTGGCAGGTCGGCAGATCACACACACACACACACACACACACACACACACACACATACAGAGGTGCACACAGCATCCTCTCCACACTAAGCAGGTAAAGTTGAAGGATTGTGTTAACCATATGGTCACTGCCTCACATCTATGGCTCCACCCAAGCATCTTGTTAACAAGCTCAGAAGAAGTTTAAATCAAGCCCTCCTCTCCTCCTCGCAGCCTGTCTCTCCCCTTGGTGGGGAAACAGAGAGCTGTTTTGTATTCAACATGGAAATCTGTTGGGGAAACGCAGCCTTTGAAACTGAAAATTAAATGTGACAGTGTGAGAGTTACTCTTTGTCCTTGATTTTGTTTCCCCCCTCCTCCTTATCTCCCTGTTATTTTATTCTGTATCTGGCTCCTTTTGTCTCTCCCTCCTTCACAATTTGCTTCTTCCTCTCTCTTTCTCTCTTTCTTCTTCAATTTCCTTTTCCTTTGGTTTCATTTTGTCATGCTGCCCCCTCCTCATGCCTCACACACTATGTTACACACTCATCTACCATGTGACAATGTGTGCCAAAGGGGGACGCGTTGTCATTGTCGCCACACAAATATTATAATTCTGTCACCATTTTACAGTAATGAGTGCACCAGCACCTCAGTCAGGACTTTCCAGTAATGTATTGAGATCACTCATTTTTAATAACTGTATAGATATTTGACAAATGCATGTATTTGCACCATTTGCTCTTATATCTTCACTATAAAAAAAGTGGCGCCCCCTTATGGGACCTGTTAAATGTGAATTTGTGAGTGAGAGAGTGAATTTATTAGGGAGTTACAAGCCAGTACCATAAAAATGTGAAGAGTAGAAAATATCCCAACAAAAGGATGTTCTTTTTCATCAACTCTTGAGTTATTTTTTTTAATTAATTTCGCAGTCATTAAAATTTTGCTGGTAACATTCTTCCTCCGATCATTGTTTTTAAGACTTCACCGTAATCAGTCCCCCACAATGTATCATATATTTAACCCTTTCTCCTCTCTTCTTCTTCATCCCACTACCACCACACACAGCGATGAGCAACCTGACTTTCCAAATTACACCAGATTCCAACAAGGACAGCGAGACCATCCAAATGGGTCGGGACCTCAAGCTGTCGTGCCACGTCGATGCCACCCCTCAGGACAAGGTCAATTACACCTGGTACAAGAACGGTGCTCCTGTCTTCAACTCGGATAGCCTGATCCTGCTGCGCAGTGACCCTGACATGGCACCCGGCACCAGCAGCTTGGAGATTGTTGACATGAAGTTCAGAGACTTGGCTACGTACAGTTGTGTGGCGAACTTCCCAGGCAGCAGGGTCCCAGAGCTCCGTGTGGATGTCAACATCTCTCAGAACAGTGGTGGGATTTTAATTTTCTTTTTTTTATTTCATAGCTCTGTGTAACTGAGACACATTTCCAGTGAAATAGCTAACTTGGGCTGTCAAAAGAAAAAAACTGTTCCTGGGTCGATACATTTTCCTGTAGTCAGATTACAAGATAAACTGACCCCAATGATCCAATGGGCTGTAAATGAGTGCATGTATTTAACTGCTGATCAGTAGCTTTACTCAAATGAGAATCTGGTGAAATCTGCACCGGTTAGTCTGATGTTTGAGGTTATAGGCTGGGAATTCATTACTCAAGCTTTCTACATGCTGAGCACACAGTCAGTGTCAAGTTGTTTTTGGCAGACTTCCCCTGAAGAACTTATTTTCTTGATTACTTCAGCCTCCATTGATTTGCTGACGTGTTTCATCTTTGTGGTAGTGTTCACATAATTTTGCCCCTTCCTCACTATCTCCTGGAGTATACAATATAGGCCTCTCACTTAAAAAAACAAAAAAAAGGAAAAAAACAACCCATAAATTATTTGAATGCAACCAATGCCAATCCTAAAAAACACACAGAATGAACTATGTTACTTTCATTTATGAATCCTCCACTGCCTTAATCCAAAATGTTCCTCAGTTTGTTTGGTATCATAATTGACCTTTCTGCATTAGTAAAGACAACAAATGTACCTTGCAAAGGTACCTGAGAGAGCTCAACGCAGTGCAACTTAAGACAGCACATGCAAATAGGCAAAACACAAGCAAATTAAGAAAACATTTTCATTAATTTGACAACACATGCGCTGCAAGTACACATAACACAACTAAATAGACAAACACGCTGCAAGTAGCACGGATGACAATGAAAGCCTTTCCAGGGGACACAAAAAAATGATGAGCCTGACTGGAACATGCCTGTTGCTCTCTGGACACTGTACAAAGGGTTATATGGACAGTAAATTTTAGGAACACCACTTGCATACAAGGCACAACCTGTTGTGCTCATACACTGTAAATCTTTGAATCTGATAACATCATCACAGATTGAATAATTGTTTTTTTACTACACCCAAATGGTAGTTTGCACTTAAGTAACATTAAGTGACGATCTTAACACAATATTTTTCCATTTCCCACTTTCTGTCTAAGTACTCACCATGTCCCCTTGTTACACAGAGAATTTGAGAATCATAACGTTAGTGTTCAATACTGAGCAGTAATGTTTTTTAATGTTTCCATGTTGCATTGCAACTGTGATATATCAGATTTCCCTTAGATTTCTCTAGAATGAAAATCATATTAAAGTTACTTGCCTTTATTGCAGCAGTTTGTATCATTGCAAAGAAATTCATACTTTTCAAATACATTATTCATGTTTGTTTTAACTCATCGAATTAAAACCTTTCTTACGATTAGTTTAACTTTTTCTCTTCTCTCCTTTTTCCTCCAGTCTCTCCTCCAGTGCTGTCAGTTCCATCAGGAGGTCAGGTGGTCAGTGTGCGAGAGGGAGGTAATGCTGAGCTGGTGTGCTTGGTGGTGGATGGCAAACCACGCCCACCTATACTATGGTCGCGGACAGAGAAGGACCTACTAATGCCATCAGGGAAGACTGTGATGGAGACGCCTGATGGCCGCTTGAGGCTAAGGAACGTCAGCCGGGACATGATGGGGCTGTATCGATGCCAGACTGCTCCATACAATGGGCTTAACATCAAACGCAGAGAGGCACAGGTCCAACTCAATGTGCAGTGTAAGTGTGGATGAGATTATTTTCAACTGGGAACTCAGAATACAACAATTTACAACAAGTTCAGTTTTGAATACAATTCTTTCTAATGAACAAAGTCTTTCTTTGTTGCTATGGTAATATCAGAGATCCATCAAAACGTTACACTTTTCTTTTCCCCACCCTCAATAATGGCATAATCTTCACACTTTGCTCATAACTATGTACTTTAAAGACAGCTAAGGAAATGTAAGGTAATGTAAAGAGTGTAAAAATGGAGCACTTCAGTGGGGTCTGTCTGTATATGTAAAACTTCCTGAGGATGAATTTTAGGGATCTGACTTGCTAAAGTATTACACAACTTCAAGGTTTATACTTACTTAATTGCACACTAGCTTCATGTAGTTCCACAAAACAGTGCAAGCTGAGAAGATGTCATGTGAACCTATGACCCTAGATAATCACATTGTAACCTCCTTTATTGGTTTAAACAACTTTCCAATACTTTAAGTTGCATTTTGAAGCAAATTTCCCATTGTTTTTGCTCAGGAAGCGTAAGCTATGCATAGGTAGCAGGAGGTTTCATATTCCATCCAAGAATACCATCATAGATCCATTAAAATTTCTACCCTCACTGGATGTACTCAGTTTGGATTTGCACGCCAGGTGGGCAAAATCAGTAAACCATATAAAACTGTCAACAACAGCTTAGATAGGATACCCTGCTGTATTTCCTCATGTTGGTGCCACTGCTGTCATGCTGCAACACATTAAAACCACTGGTTAAATCAAACAAAATAACCTACTGAAAATGATCCTCACAGAACAAGTTCACTTATGGAAGTTTCCTTGGCACTCACTCAAGAAGTTTCACTTACCTTTAATAACCTAGTCATTAAAAACAAACAAAAAGAAAAACAGATTTGCAGTGAGTTTAGTCATAAATACACTATTTAAAAACTTAAAACATCCATTAGCTTAAAATGTTGTTGGATGAGTCACTAATATACTGTTTAGGCTGAAGCATGCCCTCTTGCACAGCAGTGTATAATTGAATTGATAAGTGTTTGGTTCAAATCAGTAATTTTATGTTAAAAGGAATCCAGTTTTCAATTCAACCCTTTCAACACACTCCTAGTGTACCCTGTGTACAAGGTCAAGTTAAAAAAGCTACTATTAATCATCATAGCCATGAAATATAGAAGATAAAAGAAAAACATGAAGATACAAAAAAACAAGAACACTACATGTTTTGAGGGGCAACAGTCCTTGCTTTTTGTAGCTGAATTTATTTATTTATATGCCATTCAAGCAAAGGTGCAAGGGAAGTGTTCATCTCTGTGGATGGAGCAATTATAAGTATATACCTTGGACAGAATCACTGAATGTTTTTTATTGAATTTTAAGAAAAAGTTGATAAAGTGATTTTGCTCCTGTGCTTAAAACCACAACCTAGTAAGCATTTGAGAGTATTTGGCCCGTTAGGACCAATTTCCCACACTGACGTGGTTGATAAATACAGGCCCAAATCAGCATCTCCTCCTCTCCTCTCCTCTCCTCTCCTTAAGAAGGATTTACCGAGCTTGCTAATGCAGAGAGGGCGGGAAGGGCAACACTCTGTGAGCTCCGCTGTCCACACTGGCCAACTCTGATTAATGGCCCAGGTGGCCACCCCTCTCTGGACAGAGAAAGAAACAGTGAGATGAGACAGATACATGAGCAGGAGTGAGAGAGAGAGAGAGAAACGGGGTTAAGAGAAAGCTTGAGACAGGAAGGTGGGGTTAGGGATGGTGGGAAGAGGGAGGAGGGCACTGTGAGGGTGTTGTGAAAGCACCTGTGTGATTTGGAAGAAGAGAAACAGGTTGGTAGATAGAGAAACAACATGAAGCATGAGATATTTCTTAAATATTTACAGCCACAAAAGTGTGGGGAAAAAGACCCTTCCTCTTCTCTCCTCTCACTGCCATTCTTTATCCCCCATTTTTACTCCATTTGTTTATTTATCAGGTTTGTTTTGCCTCCTTCCATTTAGCACCACTGATCGATGTGAGGGAAGGATGCCATCATTTTTTATGGCAGCTATAATTAAGTGGATACGCGGATTCTTGCCACTCTTGCCTCTCCTGCTTCCTCTTTCTGCCTTGTATCCTTTCTTTACTTGCCCACTTTCCCTCCTAGAGAGGTGGCTGTTCTTCCTCATTGCCATTCTCATCATCATCAATCAGCTAGCTGCTGGCCATGAGCGAGGACCTCTCTCTGTCTTGTCATTCCCTTTCTGCATCCTGCATTCTCTCATTCTCTCCCCACCTCCCATACTCAATCATCGACTTCTCTCACTTTCACACCACACTTCCCCTATCATTCGTCTTCCTCATTGTCTGCTTCTTTAAGAGCACTTTCTCTCTCCCTTCATCCTACCTTCTACCCCCTCCGCCCCCCCAACACACACACTCACACACACACACACACACACACACACACACACACACACACCCTCTTTCTCTCAGTCTCATGTAAATTGATTTTCTCTTTGTGTACTGTAAATGTTTGGCTTGGTCAGTGTTGCATTCCCGGATGGAATTCATTTTGCATTCAATAAGACAGATAGCGATGGTGTGTTTACATGGATTATGGTCTCCTGACTATGAAACATTGCAGTGCGGTGCTGTTGATGCTGAATAAGTTGCAAATAAATGCAAAACAATGCTCCAGAGATTTGAAAACTTAATTTAGTATTTGAAGTAACCCGATGACTTGAAAAAGTGAAACCCACTGCTTAGAAACTTACGTAATTGTTAAAATGAATGCTTATGGTCAGGTAAGGGAATATAATAACTTGTCCACCAAATTCTACTGGGGGATGGGATGATTTATAAACTGCTCACAAACCAGCTCACAACACACTCTACCCTCCCCCCTACTTCTGTCACCACTGCTCCACGGTTTGTCTGTTTTTCTTTACCCTTGCCACCTGTTTCCAAAGTCAGATAGCCATCAGTATGCGTATACGTGTCTATAAGCATGAGCAGGGTATGTGACCATACACTAATCAGTCCATGTGATTACAGTATGACCTTTGACTGCTCACCTATTGCTCAACTTTATCACACAGTGCTGCTGTGGCTGCAGGAAGTAGCTGCACAGTGGCTCCAAGAGGTCAGGAGCGTAGCAATGACTGGACACTCGGCAGCAAATAGCAGTTTTGGTCACACAAGCAAGAAAGTGGGGAAAAAGTTTGGATGTTGCATCTCTATACTGAGAATATTAACTAAAAGCAAACACAGAACACAGGAGCTGAGAAGTTAAATGTTATGGTTGTTTACAGTCTCTTTAGCATGCAGGTGCTTACTCATGTTCCTCTGACTGGAGTACAAGCACAGAATGGTGAACAAAGAATTGGTCTGGCTGTGTGTACCTGTGTCTGTAGCAAAACATAAAGAGTAAAAGCTTTACTCACAGACAGGACAGATTTATTTGTTAAGAGCTTCAGATTTCAAAAGAAGCTTCAATCTTGACAGTATTAACTAAAGTAGGTAATGTGTTGACAATAGGTTTACAGTTGTTGATGTTTTATTAACTTTTATAAAAGTCACACAGTGTTGTGTTGTCTCTTGAAAATTAAAATGACAATGAGCTATTTTGCATTTGAAAAATACATAAAGTATGGGTATCAACCAGTCAAAGTTTATTTTGGGTAACACCATTCCAAAAAGTGCTAAAATAATGCTTGAAAGATGACTGACAAGCTGATGATAAGAAAATGCAAATATAAAAGTAAAACATATAAAAAAGAACACAACAAATTAAATAGAGCGGCACAGCAGTGCAGTTGTTAACACCATTGCCTCACAGCAAGAAGGTTGTGGGTTTAAGAAAGACACAGAGGAGTTTTCAGTGTGGAGTTTGTATGTTCTCCCTGTGGGTTTCCTCTGGGTACTCCTTATACTGTACAGATAAGCAGTATAGATAATGAATAGATGAATGGATGGATGCATAAATACTTAATTACTTAAATTTACTATTTACTTAAATTAAAACAAATGGTCATAAAACAATCTTATCAAAAGTGAAGCTAAAAATGTAAGTTTTAAGTCTGTGTTTAAAGATGGGTTGTCTATGTTCAATGGCCAGGACTTCATAGACACCCTCACCTGTCGGGTGTTTAAGCAACATGATTTGTTATTCAGATTCCTGTTGGAGAATACAGTTATTATTTTCTTCTCTCCTGGGATGGTTAATTCTGTCCAGAGATTTCAAACAGAGTAAGAGCATCCCTCTGTTTCTCCCCTGCTCAAGGTCTCTTCTCCTCCTTACTGTAGCACAGTCTGTATCCCTATCTGTCTGAATTACAGGCATAACATAGATTAGAATATAATTACACATCTGTGTCTGATATACTTGATTCATAAGGGACTTGAGTCATGCTGCCTCACCTCTGGGGGCTGTAACACAAGATCTCATCACCGTTAGTACAGCAATACCACCATTAGCATCTTGTCTATTATCTACATGATTAGCCAGGGGTGAACTATAGCTGGCTGGTGATTTGTGGCAGAGTAATTTGGCTGTGTTGCATCTTGACTGACCCGAGGGCAACAGCAGCTAGTCAGTCATTAACCTCAGAGACACACATGGCTGCTGACAGGTTAATTACAGCTGGTTAGGATAGGTTAGCAGCAGAGATAGGTTTGTGCCTCGTCAGAATTCCTGATCCCCCATGGCAATAACAGTTGTTCTGAGTCTGAGGATTTGTCTAAAACCAGTGTTTTCTAATGAAGTGAGGAAATTTATGCTGCAGAGAAGAAAAAAGATGACGGTGAGGCAGATGGGATGAGACGTGGATGATGGCGATGTACATACCTCACTGCAGTCCATTTAGCATTGTCCGCATCTCTCAGCTTAAAATTCCCTCTGATTTAGTTTATCTTCATCTTTCCCTTTGTCATGGAAATAGATTTCAAAATGGATCAGGGATAGTTTGGGTTTTACATGGATTCACCTCTTCGCTATGCTTAATCACAAAGTAAGTGTCTCTAATATCTCGAGTTCTGTTGTCCCCACAGATCCTCCCATATTGGACCCAGTCTTCCAGGACATGCGTTCGAGGAACTATCAGATGGTGACTCTGAGGTGTACGGTCCTGCGGTCCAACCCGCCACGTCTGACAGACATCCGCTGGTCCCGTAATGGCGAATTCATTCGCATGCCGATGCCGGACCTTAAGGAGACGCCAGAGCTGAAGTTCAAGCTGGAACCTACCAACAATGGCTCTTATGAGTGCCGAGTCAGCAATACAGCAGGAACATCGACATGCACATTTAATGTCTCTGGTGAGTGAAATCTATCTATCTATCTATCTATCTATCTATCTATCTATCTATCTATCTATCTATCTATCTATCTATCTATCTATCTATCTGTCTGTCTGTCTGTCTGTCTATCCATCTTTCATGAGACAGTTATCTTCTTCACTGTTATTTATCAGTGATATTTTGTTCTCTCTCTCTCCACAGCACAACCCTACAATGCTGAGTTTTACTTTGACACACCCAACCCAGTCCGGATTCTGAAAGGAAACAACTATTCCTACAATCTACAGTGGACACAGAAAGAGCCTGAGGCCGCAGACCCAATCATAGGCTACTCGATTAAAGTCTGGAAGGTAAAGTAATACAGCTCAGACACTTGCACAGAACTGCACACACACAGAGTGAACAGGGAGGTACATGTTGGACAAACAGGGACTCACCACTGTTGTTTATAAAACACTCATGAGACTGACATTGATCAGTCTGGCTTAAAGCAAACTTTGGTCACCTGCCTTTGTTTGTAGGTTCAGCATCGCCTTCACTGAACAGGCTCACAACTTGTGTAGACGAGAACATGCATACACAAGTCCATTTAAGTAAACATGGGGCTTTATAAGCTTAGTGAGTGTCAGGCATGTGTCGTCAATCAATGGAGATCTGCACTGACTGAACAATGCCAGAGCCTCTTCTTCTCTTCTCTTCTCTTCTCTTCTCTTCTCTTCTCTAAAACAAAGTGAACAGAAAAGAGACCAAATGCACACAAAACTCTGATAATGCAACGGAGTAAGAAAGCAAAAACTGAATCTTACCACTGCATTTTTTTTTTTTTTTTGCATGTTTTAATTTTGATTTTCATTTGTTTTGGGGTCTTTTTTTTTTTCAAGTTTTGTTCATCCAAGTTTCTTTCAGGATCTGGCTTTTTCAGTTTTCCCTCTGTTTCACCTCTCATATTTTTGTGTCTCTTCTTGCGCCCTTTGAAGAATAGCCATCGTGTCTCCTTCATTTGTCGGCTCACATCACTCTATTCTATCAAGCACAGGCTTCATTTTCAACTTTCCAGTCCTCAGAGATGTGAAGATGAGTGGGAAGCTCTGAAAAGGCCCATTTGAGGGCTGTGCCTGTGTTCACACAGCTAAAGTTAAAATGGGTGACCATCTTCTTATACTTTCCACATGCAGTTACCTCACTGTCGCGGGATTTTAACTTTGAGACAGACAACAGTGTGTGTACTCTTGCTCCACCTGTATCCACTTCTCCTCATTCTTTTTTCACTTTTCATTTTAGCCAGAATTCAGTGCAGAGACAGTCACAGTAAGAAAGAACAATTTTCATGGTATTTTCATGTTTTAGCCTGTCATAAAATGACTAACTTTGTATTGATGTGACTTCATTTTCACAACTCAGTGAGGGTGTTAAATTAGTCACAAGCATGAATTTAGAATAACCACGTGCTGGAATAACCTCTTAAACCTCAACTCTTTTGTTGCCATCATGTAGATATTAAGCCAGGCTACAAAATAAATGTGCCCTGGAAATATTATACATTTATTTTAATTTATTTTATGTACACCACCATATGCAAGCATAGTGTATTGTGATATCCATATATGATATTATACTCATATAATAGTTATGCTACACACGTAACATCAACACATAGCTGTTCTATTACAAATGGATAAAGTGCCAAAAAACCTACACCATTATGCTATCAGTTATGATCGATATCATAACTCATTTTTATATTTTTTACTGTAAGTTTCACCTGGAGACTCAGACATTACTGGTGACCCCAACCAAACCTCTTGTGACTGTTTTGGACACCGTCCTCTTCAGTCAGAAGACAGGACGAATAACAGTGAATTATACACAACTGGCTGGGGGTTGGTGTGTGTGTGCGAGTGTGTGTGTGTGTGTGTGTGTGTGTGTGAGAGAGAGAGAGAGAGGGAGAGAGAATGCAGGGTCTGCCAGCTTGCTTTTGTGCGGATGAATAGCTAATTCCCCTCCTACTTTAGGACTTGGCTGCTTACCTTATTAAGTAAGACTCTTCAGGGAGATGCAAAATGAACACTGGCCTTCCGAAGACGCACATTAGGTTGCATACTAAAGCTCTCTGAAAACTCTCACCCTACCTCCCCCTTGTTCCCTCTCTTTGTCCTCTGTCTTTCTGCTGTTGTCCTTATTTCACTCCCAGTATTTCCTTCCCAGTCTCTGCCCATTTCTTCCTCTTTATTTCTCATCTCTCAGTCTGCCCTTGCTTCCTCTTATGCTTCTCTCTCTCTCTCTCTTCTATTCCTCCCGCTCTGAGGTACTGTGTTATAAGTGCAGACTTAATGGCATTTAATGTTGAGTGAGCCGTAGCAACTGAAATAGCACTGGTAAATAGTTGCTGCGGATTGTTATGCTGACAGTGTTAAAATAATGAGTTACATTAAGTGGTAGGTTAGGACTTCTTAAATGTTGTTAAACTTTAATTTAATTTCAAGGTTTTTACCTTCATGTTTTTATGTGTGCATTAGAGAGCGACCAAAAAGAGACAGGAAAAAAGCAGGAGGCGGAGGGTGTGAGCAAGGAAGTGAATGAGAATGTGCGAAAGGGAGAAATAAGATGCAAATTAAAGAAAAACAGCAAATCTCACTGGTCCTCGACTATTAAATAGAGTACGAGAACATTCAAATGTAATACCATCTCAATTTCACAACCCATCTATTTCTGCAACACTTTCTCCAGCTCATCCTCTTAACACCTTGACACTCTATCTTTTTAGCACATTCAAAATGATGTGAGGGTCTCGAGGGAGGCATGCAGACACAGAGGGGGATACAAGAGGACTCAGATCAGTTCATGTAGAGCACTGCTCTTTAATGTGGGTGTGAGCACACACTTCTAACTTTTGCTCACATTTATTGAGTGTTCCCATTTGCTTTAATGTTTGCATTTTGTTGTTGTGTAAGTGGATGTGTTTCTAATTGGGTTCATATATATTTATGGAACTTTGTATATGAATGCATTTGTTTTTTCCATGTATACCATAAGCCCATTCCTGTGTGTGTGTGTGTGTGTGTGTGTGTGTGTCAGACAACATGGTCTGCTCTGTGACTCATTGCCAGGCTGTGAAGTCCCTGTTTACACTTATTAATTTAGTTTTCGCTCTCCCTGCGGGGGGGGGGGGGTTTCTCTGTGTAGGAGTTAACAGAGTTGACAGGCCCTCCTTGCTTCATCGAGCTGTCCTTACACACCTTTTCCTCACACCACCACATCCACCCCTACGTTTTCTTAAATGAGTACTTTGATTTGTGAGAAATAATTAAAATGTGATAATTTTTCCTTTTTGCAACAAGAGAGACAGATTTACGAAGCTGTTTGTGACTAATTTCAGACACTTTCCTTCATTTGTGGAAGCTCAAGTTGTCTGTCATCAGTCGCACCTTCTTTATTAATGCAGTGCTCCTTTCTCATGCATATGCATTTGAGGGGAGATCATAAGCTATATCATTTTTGATTCGAATGTACTGAATTCTCTGAATTTACATACATTTGTCTTTTTTTTTATCTCAAGCATTTTTATTCTTCATTGTACCTTCCCTGGTTCTTTATTTTTCTTCCTCTTCACACCTTTGTCCTCCCATCTCGAGGTCTTTCCATCTCATCTCTATATCAACCAGCTTTCTGCCTGCAGCTGTGAAGTTATGTGTTGTGTATCACTGAGGTAGTGTACTGAGCAGGTGACCTGGCTTCATATCACAGCTACACTCAGGTTCTTTCTGCACTGAGACGCAGTCATGCACAGTCACACAAACATGCCCGTGCAAACACACATCCCCATTATCATATATATGAGAAATTAAAAATATTCATGATATATTAGAGTTGTACATTAAATCAAATATATGAATAATTTATGTACATAACCAGCCCCACTATGCAGATATACTCATACATTAGCACACTAGACCTCAAAGAGGAGCATTGATACTGATACATCCAGACACACTGCACACATGCACAAATGATGACTTGTTCATATACACACACCTGACATCAGTGGACTTCTGGGTCAGTCATCAATGAGATCCATTAATGGAGGATAATAGAAAAATTAACCTCACGCTCCTTATTGTTTGAAGAAGGCCACCTCCTTTCATGCTGTCAGTCCAGATTCCTCTCACACACACGCCACTCTGTGTCTGTGTCTCTATCTCACTGCTGCCCCCTCGCTCTCCCCCTCTTTCACACATTCTTTGTCTTGTTGTCTCTTTGTTGACAAGTCTGATGGAGACACAGCTGAAAACACTGTCTGGCAGAAATTTCAGACACACACATGTGTGCACAGATACACTAACACACACACACACACACACACGTCAAAGAGAGGTAGATGGGCTTCCATATCAGTCTATCAACCAACCAGTCACTCCTGTCGCTGCTCACTGCTGTCTCCTGCTGTCGGTCCTCTCTCTACATGCTGTATATCTTCCTCACTCTTCCTCTGTTGCTTTCCCTATCACTTAACACACACACACACACACACACACACACACACACACACACACACACACACACACACACACACACACAAACCACAAACATATTACATCCACTGACCTGGTGAGGGAAGCAGACAGAGACAGAGGCAGGGAGGCAGAGACTTTAACCTGCAGTAGGAGCAGCTGAATTCCTCTGAGTCACACCTCGGCGCCTCATTGATCCACTGTGTGTTTCCAGATCCATGCAGTGAATGTGTGTGTGTGTGTTTGTTTGCGCATGCTTTTAGTCTACAACATTTTCTTTCTGTCATCTACCTCCAACACACTTTAAAAAAGACCAAAACAAGTGCATGCACATGTCTGTGTATTTGCACAAACCCTGTCCACTCATGAAGAAAGCACATTCCACGTACTTCTAAAGCTCCGAGTCCTCAGCATTATTAACTCATCTCTCCCTGCTAACACACAGTTTATACATATTACATGAGCATAGCTTTTCTTTCCAGAAATATTCCAGATAATTATGCATGTACTGTATGAGCAGTGTGTAAATGTTTATATGGATAAATGTGAGTGTAAGTGGGTGTTAAAAGGGCACAATGCATTTGACTATGTAACTGCTACCATGTAAAATATCATTCACTGTGTGATAATGTCTGAAACTACTTAGTTAGTTATGATGGCAACTGCACAGATCTCTGCACACACACTGCAGCTGAAATGTCAACAATAAAAAAAAGGGCAGAGGAATCCACTATCAATGGAAGCACGGAGCAGAACCTCTAAAATAAATTGACATATTGACAGCTTAAGTGACAAGATTACTTGCAGTGGTATTTATCAAGAATGGGATAAACACCACCACTTTTCATTGTGTGGCTGATGCAGGCTTGATTCCAGCAGGAGTGATGAGATATGCCTGGTGGTGGAAAGTTACTATTTTGATGTAGTCTATAAAACTTTGCGTTGGCTGTATTTAACAGTACTATATATTAGTTTTACATGACTTTATACTCATACTCTACGACATTTATTTGAGAGATATAGTAATTAATTACTTTACAGATTAAGATCTTACTTAAAATACAATACCTTTTCAAGATTTTGGCATGTGGTCTACAAAAAATATTATCTGGTTTTGGCCCTTTTACACATTTGAAATGTCTATAAATTGTTCACAATCCCATCAGAGACAGTTCCCCTCCAAACTTCTCACATGGCTTCATTTAAAGAACTATTTGAGAGTCCAAATAGGTAAAATTACCCAATATGTCACAAAAACACAAATATTAGAGAAAAGTCCAAAATTAGTAAGAATAGATTTTTGTTTTCTCTACTTTCTTCTCATCACCATTGAGATTTGTCTAATGTCTCCTGGGAGGGCCCCAACCTGTAGTTTGGAAACCAAGGACAAAACTACTATAAAGTAGTAAAAACTAGCCTCTCCTCACCCAGCTCCAATAGTAAAACTGCACAAAGTCATAACAGCTCAAATTTCAGTTCACACATATTAAAATGAACTAGTTCACGTTCATAGTTAGCAATTTTGAATTTTGAAGTCAGTGCCAAAAAAGGAACTAGTTCATGTTAATTTCTTCCTTTTTCTAGGCCTGGCAGACACAATTTGGATTAATGTATCAGTATTAACAGTATAATAAAATATATACTATATATATATATAATAATACATTGCACGTCACAAGAGATGTGTTGCTACAGATCGAGCACTTAAATTATTGATACTTTAAATACTTTTTCTAATAAATCTTCTGGACTTTTGTAGATTTTCAATGCAGGACTTGCTTTCACTTGTAATGAAATATTTTTGCATTTTTGCATTGCTGCTTTCAGTTAAGCATAGAAGTAGGCTACTTCTTCTACCACTGGAGATATCAGTTTTCATCGTAATCATCATACAGAAAGCCACTTATTACATCTCAAAAATAACTTTTCTCCTCTTAATCATGGACACACAAATTGTCATTCCAACCAAACAAAGATCTTATTTGCACTAAAACAGACATTTACCTGATAACTCTATCAGGTCTTAGGACAGGTAGTTAGAAAACTTCAACAAGACACATTACTGTTTGAGAAATCGAAACCTGTGACCTTTCTTCGATGTGACGGTCTCTTAAACCAAAAGGTTGCTTTGCTTCCTTTTCATTAAAAGATGCAGTGTCCTGTTACACAACATCCTGCAACTAAGTCTACTACAACTAAATATCCCTTTTCTGAATTCTTTCCAATTATGTAGACCCACTTCTAATAAGAGTTATAATTTAGTGAGCGCAACGGTAAATAAACCTGAAATTTCCAGATTACTCCAACTACAATGTAAGCAAACAGGAGTTCAGTGTGCACAGGCCCTCAGTGCCCTATAATATTTCTGTGCTCACAGCAGCATTGTACAGAAAAGTTTCGGAGAAGGTGAATTAGAGGAGGGGGCATTATTCAGCGGTAGAAAGAGTGGTTTATGTTTAGAAACAGATTATTTTGTCTGCATTGAAAGATACCTGCTGTACAAGGTTGGATGTTCCATGACTGGCAAGAGAGGGTGAAAAGTTAGAGCAACTGAAATGGAAACAGCCAGACTGGCACTGAGAAAAGGAGATTTAACAGCCATTAGTGGCATAGTGCCTGGCGGGGAAGGAAGGATTTGATTCCAAGTATGTTGCCGAGCATAAACCTGCAAGGATCGGGCTGTGGCTGCCATGTGGGACTCGCACAATAATTGGAGTCACACCAAATTCTTGGCAGCCTCGGCAGGACTCACCATGATCTTGTCAATAGAAATGATCAGCTCAGTCTAGTTGAGTTTGAATATGTGGTAGTGAGCAGACATCCAAGGGGAATAATACACCTCAACTTGAGTGTCAGGGGACAGGAGGAAAAGTGGATTTTGGTGTGGCAATGTCAGAGCATACAGCACTGTAGCAATTATAAGGGAGGTTATGGGATGCATCAGTGCTTCTATGGCTTAACTGTTACTCTTTGGATTGGAGGAGCTGAGTAGAGGCAGAAGAGCAAGCAAGTGTTTCCTTGTGTCTTGTTAAGAATCCATTTTTTATGATATGCCTCTTTTTGTCCAATATTCACATTTAGCATCTTTTTGTAGTCAGTAATTTGGGATGACGAAAATCACAAGGTAGTAAGCAAATAAGACAAATGACGTCATGCACAGTAGATCATTTGAATTGTTTTAAAGTTGGGAGAATGTGTCTTTGTGGATATTACGTGCTTGTCATACACTGATTGCTCAGCATGTACCAGCTCTGTACGGGAGACATCTGCACACACAAATGTGTACATACTGTACATCACACATAATATACATACATGTACATAATGTACACACACCTCTGCTGCATGCATAAGCTGATAATGGCATGCTGTGGGTGTACTAAGGTGTTACGGTGGAGTGGCTGACCTAATGCATTAGATTGAGCTCACTGTCAGGTCTTTAAGTAGCTGGGATCAGAGGCTGATACACAGCTAATGGATCCTTCTCTCCGTGGGTGGAATAACACAGCAACAGCTCTATTAAAAGTGGTGCTAGCATAAAAAAAGAAAAGAAAAGTAAAAAAGTTAACTTTAAAAAATAATAAGACAACAATTGGACTGAGATTAACATCATAAGCATTTTTTATTTTCATTTTCACTCTAGTGATACATATCCAAGCCAATTTATTTCAGATTTCATTGGCAAATCTTGGTGCGGGAGAAAACTGATGTACCGAGACTAACATAGCCTCTCCTGAATTCAAATATTTAGCAAGAAAACATCCTAGCAAATTATTCTTTTGACAGCTGGTTTACTTTGTTTTTGATAAAAGATGAGAGAAGAGGGAACTGCGATATATATACATGTACAATCCAAGTCCTGAGGTGTATTGGTTGGCTATATGCCCAGACTGGCTGTTTGCCTACACCTAATTTCACTGACCATAAATGGAAATGTGAGGAAACACGCACAGATATGGCGAAGTAAAATAACACAATGACATGGTGATGAATAGGCTGCATGTAGATAAATGATTATTACTTTTACAATGCAAAGCAGATATCTGTGTAACACTGATCACATGCTTTAATCACATTTAAAGCAAATTATGTTCTTTGCTAGGAAAATATAAGCAAACATTTAACCCTTAGTTTGACCTTGTTTGCCTGTTAACATAAAATTGCTGGACATATTACCAGTGTTATACTGTGGGAACACAAGTGAAAACCTTTAAGATTGGTCATGAGCTGGAGCGTTGAGTTGTTACAGTGGATTAGCTGGATGACTTCTATTTGGTAAAATCAGATCATCATGCATACTTGAGCACATTTGTGAGTACACATCTTAACATGTCTGCATCTTTCCCTGTCGATCTCCCTGTGTGTGTGTGTGTGTGTGTGTGTGTGTGTGTGTGTTTACCTGTACCAATCTAGAACAAGCAGAACCTGCTGTCAAAGCAGATAGACCTCAAGAATAAGGAGCCGGAGAGGGGCGTGCTGATGTCCCACACCATATCAGACCTGAGAATCCCTCTGTCCTACGAGGTCCGACTGGCCCCCATCACCACCTACAGCACTGGGGATTACATCAGTCGAATCATCCAGTATTCAGAACGTAAGGCACATTTAAAACCATTTTTATCAAGCATCTTTGTCTATATCAAGTAGTTGTATTTCACATTTAAGAACTATGTACAAAACTAGATAAACTGATGGATGGTGCATATCTGAGTGTTAATCAATATTATTATAATTTTCTTGCAGCCTACACCTACCCAAGGCCTTCAGGTGAGACTTAATTACCTCTGCTCTTCCACACTTCACAATCTTCAGCTTGTTGTTGTGACCTGATTGATGACAGGGTGGTGAAGTTAGGAAGGCACGTTGAATTTTGATGAAAGCTAATTTAGCTTGTATGCTGCAAGCGATGTCAGCACAAGTTTGTCAAGGCAAAGTTTGCCACGGCCCAGGCTTGGCCTTTATTAAATCTTGTTGCTAGGGAGGAGAGTGGGGTAACAGTAGGATGTTAGAGAGCAACTGATCGCTGGAAGCAGATCCATGACATTTTAAATGTCATGAAAGAGTGCTCCTGATTGGAGGATAAGAGACTGGTTATGGTGATGTGGTTAGTGAAAGGCTCTGAAGATATCTTATATGGGCTAGTAACTTGAAACCCACTTGATGAAACTACATTAAAACGATGTTACATCTCACCCTAAATTTATGTCTCCTTTTTCTCTCTGTCAGCCCCATCTCTCTCTGTCTCGCCCTCTTGCACTAACCCCTGCTCTCTCCTTGCCTCTCATCCTCTCTCTTTTGCCATCCCTCTCTCTTTCTCAGTCAATTGCATCTTGTCTATTTTCCTCATTAAGAGACACGCTGCATTCTTCTGGCAGGAGTGGCAGTTGGCTCTGCCAGGGTGAGGCAATTAAAACAACAGCAGATTGGAACAGACTGCGAGAACAACAGTACAAATTGAAAGGAGTGCATGTAGTGGAGCAGGGTGTGAATAGTAATAGATTAGCTCCCCGAAACAAAGACGCACATGCGAGCCATCCTCATGGGGAGCAGGAGCCATATGCATCTGCAGCGGACTGTGTGTGTGTGTCCAGGGAAGCTTTCACTGAATCTGTCAGCTTGGATGGTTTCAGATAGCTGTTATACTGGCTCGCTTCAATTTTCTGTTTCTTTAGTGAGTCTCTGATAATGGCGGCAGAGCCTTCCAGGTTGGCTAATGGAGGTGACAATACCATAGAGAGATGACCGTCTGTCTGGCTTAACAAGAAACGTCAGCATCAAGGATAGTGACAATTAATTCACAAGACAAAACTGAGAGATGTTCTCAAAACATGCTTTGCGTGTGTGTATATGTGAGTGTATGTCCTTCACACTATGTGAAGCGATATGAAAAAAGGCAAAATGTGACTCCAAAACATATGAATGGGAAGACTAGAAAATGATCTCAAAGGCCCTAACAGATTATTTGTCAAGTGAAGACATATCTGATCGTGGCTTCAATTATGACAATGACAATTATGCATCATATTCAAAAACAGCAGCTTCAATCAGTCAGATGGGAAAACGAGCCATGTGTCTAAATTAATTGCATCCACAACATACACACACTTGCTCTTTGCTCGCACTCTAAAGAAATTCATTGCCTCCAAGATAAATGAGGAAAAATATTTTCCACAGCGATCCATAGATCGGCACTCTTACACTTGATTTGTTCAACCTTGCTTTTGAAATGCTAATATTATTATTAGTCATAGTAGCATTTTTCTTTCTGTTTGAAAATTATCAAGGAGCTCTTAACTAATACAGTATCAAGTGAGCAGTTGCCATATCACTTATTCATTGATTGCTGCATTGATGGATACTTGGATTCTTGCAAACTAACTGTTTAACACATTTTATTTGAATCACCCTCGTGTAAAGCATGGTTCAGTAGGTCAACTGTTCTCCTCTTGATTGTTGTTATTGTGCTGCTCTTTTTCTTTCCTATATCTCCAGGTCACATACCTTGTTTTTTCAGAAATCTTGTGTCCTCAAGGAGTAGAACTTTTTGATAATTGTGCTTTAGCTTAATTTTTTTAATCTTTTTTTTTCTACATTTCTTTACATGTGAAATAGCCTGGCAATCATAGTTGCCTTTAAAATTTTCTGCACGTAGGAGTCAGAATATACATAATATGTGGAATCCACTTTAAGTTTCACATTATATACCCTGCCTCCTACAATGTCCCTATCATTTTGTCAGTAATTGCCTGGCTGTCTGATCTTCACATTTTAAGTGTTCTGCAGAGGTTACTATACAGCTCCTGTACATTGTGCCAATAATTTTCCCGGGAAAATTGCCTAGGAAAAAAAAAAACTGGTTATGTCACCTGTAGTTTGTCACCTGCCAGTCATGTCACTGATGAAATATGTTTTTCTCTCTTGTTTTTTCTTTCTCCATAATCACACATTCCAGACCATGTGTGTGGTTTTGAGGATGAGCGGATCTGTGGTTTCTCTCAAGACCGGAGTGACATCTTTGATTGGACAAGACAGAATCACCTGACACAGAATCCCAAACGATCTGCCAATACTGGCCCTGAGACTGACCGCAGTGGAACCAAGGAGGGTGAGGAACCATTCTATGAGTCGGTTCAGTTCTGTGTGTTGTACTCTTAGTACTGCCGAGACTGAACCGTATAAGGCACAATGTCAATAGTTAGAAGTTTGGGAAGACAGACATAAATAAAAAACATCAAATTTCACTCATGATAACATTTCATTTTGTGTTGCATTCAAGACTCTGGACAATGAAGTGTTGTTTGTTGGTTTCAGGTTATTACATGTACATTGAAGCATCACGACCACGTGTTCAGGGAGACAAGGCTCGTCTGCTGTCTCCACTTTTTAATGTGACCTCAGTCAGAGGCCCCAAGGCCTCCGGCAGAGTACCATACTGTGTCTCCTTCTACTACCACATGAAGGGCAAACACATTGGTGAGTAGTAGAGAGGAGAATAACGCTTGTAAACACAAACACACTCACCTTACCTTCTACCATGTGAAATAATCCCCAGAAAGAGAATAGCACACATGGATATACGCTTAAGAATATGCTGACACACAATACTATCAGGGTTTTCATATTGCTGGACTTATGTCAAAATCTGAACTCTGTGCTTGACCCTTGCTTGTAGAGCTTGTCAGACACAACAGACACAGACACGTGTGTGTGTCTGTTTGTGTCTGTGTATGTGAGAGAGAGAGAGAGAGAGAGAGAGAGAGAGAGAGAGAGAGGGGAGGGGGTGGGGTGAGGGGGTGTTTCCAAAGTTCTGTTTGTATGTTTCTGCTTGTGCCTCAGTGTGTCTGTGTGTGTTTGAGTGTGTGTGTGTGTGTGTGTGTGTGTGTGTGTGTGGAGGTGGTTGAATGGGGCAGTGGGTGTATGATTTATGGCAGTGGCAAGACACAATCAGTCATTTGGGGGAGCTGTTCATCATAATATGCTCTGTCACACGGCTAGAATGCATACATCTTGTAGCTTACACACCTGCACACACACACACACACACACACATACATAGGTATTAATTCCCTGAAAAAAAAACATAAAGTAAAGCTTTCAAATACTGGAAGGTACACTCAGATTTTTTCACAAACACATAAACACACTGATTGATGTGTGCATAGCCCAAACATACAGGCTTGCGAGTGGTATATAAGGGCACGATTTTCTGTACACATGTGGGTGTACCCATTATGTAATAATTATGTATAGTAACTGTATAAATGAGAGCACTTATTCCACACATCCTCCCCATAGTTGATTGCAGAAGATTGGAGAGTGAAGTGCCTCATCTATATTCTGTAATAAATCACAGAAAGTCAAACATAACCATCTCACCTGCAGGCAGGCGGTGACATTATTTAGTGATGCGCACCTATTTTATCGCATAGAACCATATGCAAAAGTTATCTTCTTTCATTTAATAACTGGAAATACAACATAGCTGGATAAAGCCATGCATGCATGCATGCTGAATAAATATTCTCTATCTCAATTTTTAATGTTGACAATTACAAAAATGTTTGTATAATGATGAAAAGGATGGCAGTGGTGAGTGCTGAGAATCAACACCTAGCTCTGTCACCTTTTAGCCGCTTTTAGCTAATTGTTTTGGTTATCTAACACATTTAGACTTTATGGCCACCTTCCAGTGGCTCTCACTAATCCACCTTGTACAGCTGTGAGTTCCCAGTTTCCAGCAAACAAGCTAGGCATTGAGACACTGCACATAGCTGCTACTCAAGGGGTGGTCGACAGAATATCAGACTTGCTCTGTAACTCCTGAGTGTGCAAGTAGGCCGTTTGCTATCACAATAGTCGTAAATGGCTGATTGGTAAATACTTAATCTTGTTTTCTGTGAGTTTTTGCTGTGAGTCTCAGTGACTATTTTCTAATTTTCTTTTTAAAAAAATCATCAGGTTACTTTAAATGTCAAATGTATGTTTTTTTAACCAGTGAGTAAAGTGAGTTTACTGTTGTTTCTTCTTACTATTCTCCATCATCTTTTACAACATATCTCTGCACATATTACACTTTGCAAAAGCACAACAGTAATCTGCGATGGATACTACAGCACATAATTGAGCATGTGTGCTGTGCAGTTTGTTCAAAGCTCTTGTATGTGTTTCACGGCTAAGCAATTAGAGACCAGACAATGCCACATCAGTCACACAGCGTTTGCTTACGATTAGTGCAATCTGTTACCAGTTACGCCTAGCTCTACTACAAGCCCTCAATTTAGGTGTAGTTCTGACAGTCTCTTCCAATATGTTGTTGCTTTAATTGCCTTACCTTGGCAAAGCTCACACTCCTGCCAGGGAGACACAGTTTGACTCTTAATGACGAAAAGAGTCCAAATGAGGAAAAGACAGAGGGGGTCAGTAAGAAGAAAGATAAGACGAGAAGAGACAGGGGAGTTTGAGGGTCGGCCAGCCTTGATGGAAAGAAGAGAGGGTTAATGAAGACAATGAGAGCAAAGAGGATGGTAGGAAAAATAGAAGGACTGAGAAAAATGAGCAAACAAGTATGAGGAGGCATAGATGTGAGGTAAAAAAACAAAAAAAAAAGTCCAGAACAGCGAGCTGCAGAAGAGTCCATCAACCTGGTAATGTTCAGAGCTGTTGAGAGAACGCAAGAGGCTGGGTTTTATGCTGAAGTACTGTTTTAGTCAGACATTACTAGTTTTAATGTACTCGCCTGTACAGTGTCAAAGGGCTGTAAAGTGTTAAAAGGGTTACATATGTTGAAAGCATTTAGGCACTTTGATACAATGCAATTTTTAGACATACTGTTGAGATATTACCCTGCTCTGACCCACATATACCGCGCGTTAGCTGTTTTGTAATCCCGACGTTATGTCAATATAATACAGGGAAAAGTTTCTTTTGAGGATTTTGCAAACTAAGGAAAGAAAGCAGAATGCCCTTTGACTAGTTTGGATTTTAAGTTTGTAATAGGCCTGCACTGGAAATAAAGACCCCCCTGTTTTGTTCACCTTGATGTGTTTCTCTTTGGGCTAGCTGGCAGCAATAATAAACAACATTTAATTAGTTTTGTTTGGCACTGGGTAGTATTTTAAACTGGCTCAGGTTTGCAGAGTGCCACTGGCAAGCTCACTTGAAGTCATTGGTTTATTTTCACTTCACAGTGATGGAAGAGTTCGGGGTTATTTAAATGTTGTACTCCTTGTGTGTTGTTTTGGATAACACTTTTATTAAGTAAGACTTTAAATAAGGTGTCAGTATGAATGTTTACACGACTATAGGGAGTAAGAATGGTGGCCAAGTTAGCTGCATTACTATACATAATGCATTATGTTATTTTTAAACAATTTCTCTGGTAATTTACACATTTTCTGCATGCTACTTATTCAAGTGTGTACCTCTAGCTCGTTTTGAGAAAAACAATATGATCAGCTTGTTTCCTAGCAAAGTTTCATTGAAAAATTATTTAGTTCTGTCCATTTTTTCGTGCTGCTGAAATGTTTATATACTCCTCTAGAACTTTGAATAACATGCTTGTTGTTTGGTTGCAGAAGCCTGACTGTAATGCTCTGCACAGCATAGCACAGCTTTGGCTCCAAGGCTAACCAGCAGTACAGACACACATAGGACATGAACCCTATTTAGACAGAGATGAGGGACAGAGGGAGGGGAGAACCAATTACCAAAAGAGAAACAGTCCAATTCACTTGAGTTCAAGTATAGCAATGCGTGTGTGCGTGTGCATGTGTGTGTGTGTTTCTGTCTGTATCGCTGTGTGTGGCTATGTACCTCTGCTGTCTTCCCCACTCATGATTCTGCAGACAAGCAGCCCTGATAGAGCTGTGCTTTCTCCTTTGCCTCGCTGACACTCTCACCGACACACTCTGCTTTACCTCAGTCCAATCAATAGACTGCTTATCAAAGTCCTCTTTCCTCTTCCCTCTGTCGTGTGTGTGTGCGTGCGTGTGCGTGTGTGTAGGTGGTGATGGGAGGGTGCAACAGAGAGAGGAGGGGAGAGAGAGAGAATGGGTGGTGAGTGAGGAGGGAGACAATGAGGCTCAGATATGTGGAGGGAGAGTGAGAGAGTGGGCTGAGCAGGTGAAAGTGGGCTACACCAGAATTAGCCAGTGTTTCTGTCCGTTATATAACAGTGCCACCCATGTCTTTGCAAATTTAATGTGTTGAAAAGTTGCTTGTGATTCTCTAATGTGGCTTTTCCAGCTGTAACACGACTCTGCAGTTGGTACCTGCATGGAACCTGATCCACACTGTAGATAACCATGCAAAATAACCCTGCTGTTAAAGCAGTAGTTTGACATTTTGGGGAAATATGCGTATTCGCTTTCTTGCCGAGAATTAGATGAAAAGGTCAGTACCACTCTCACATACAGCTTTGAATTTTCTTGGTGTTTCAACATTGCGATTGCATTATTCAGATAGACATAAAGCAGAAAGAGCTGAAGATATTTGTGATTTATTCAGCATTAGCTTTTTGTTGACTTGTTTACTAATTCAAATAAATATATGAAAATAAACCCATTTTCTTGACTTGCTCATTTTAGTATTTGCATGTGTTATCTTAAGTAGCAGTCTGTTGACCTGTCTCCCGTCCTTATGCAAAGCTAACTGGCTGTTTCACATTGAACGGATATCAGTCTTCTTATTTACATTTCAGCAAGAAAGATTCCTTAAGATTTTATAAGTAGCCCAATTAAGAGTAGCTTGAAATCCATTCATTTTGACAGATCTGACAACTTTAGATCTCAGTACATCTATGAACTGATACATTTAGCTTCAGTCATGTTTGATATAACCAATCTTCACATATATTAGAAACTGGGAATGTCAGACCTTGCATTTGAGAATTTCTAGATGGCCCAAGGCTAATTGAACGTTGTGTTTATTATCAGAGTTCAGAGTGATGACTGGGCTGACAGTTTGCTTTCCAAGGCTTCTGTCTGTGTATCACACACACAAATGAAAAACATCTCGCCTAACTTCACGTTTGCCGCCATATTCACAACACTTGCCTTAGTCACACCTCTCCTGTGACAGAGTAGAAAGTTAATTACTGCCAGGCTTCTGCTTCAAGGGCTAAGTATCTCAAGCAAAGATACACATGCATGCAAAAGAATGATGAACATTTGCGCAAAATTGTTAAGCAAAAATCTACATGCAAACTCGTACTGTATGCACACACACACATACATTTGTAGTGTACATATAACACAGAGATACCGTGACCCCCTCCTGCGTATTTGTTTAGGAGACTGGTGGTTGGTTAATGTTCTAATTAGGACCTGGCTGGGGATCATTAAGAAGATGAATGATTCTCTCACACCTTAGAAACCCGAGAGAGAGACAGAAACTCTATTTGGATCACTTCTCTGTGGCTCAAATGGTGTCATTCTCTAGCTTGTTTTTCAGTGTCCCTGACAACAAATTTTTATGTTTCCACAGTATTTACAAATGTTTTTTCAAATTTAAACCAAACATTATGTGGCAGTAAGTACACCCTGTGTATTAACAGAAAAAATAACTTAATTAGCAAAGGTCATTTATTTTATTTATATAATTTTGCTCAACAGCTATGTCAGTGTCAAATAAGACTATCCACTGGACATATCACTGCTCATCCAAGGGCCTTTGCACATTTAATATTCACCCAAATGCCACCCACATACAGTATCTGACCTGAGAGCATCATCCTAGTCTATTTGATATACAATGCATTTGTTTTTACTTCCTATATAAATGAGGTGAGTCCATGCTCGACCGATGGTCTGCCTCTTAGAGTTCAATCCAATGGATTTTTTAGACAAATTCCTCTCTATATAGCATTTAATATTGACAACTAGACAGCAGCTAGATATTTGGTGGTGCTGGGTGACTTAAAGCCTGTCAGTGTCAGAGCAAAGCGTGCTACTTGTAAATTGCTGCCGGCCTCTAAAATATGGAGCGGTTTCACTGGGACAAAGGTGTTGGTTGCAATCAATTACCTTCTGTCTCTCTTGTGACTGTAAACAATTAATTACATCTTTTGTGCATACAGTGGAGCTATCATTAGGTGGTCGCATATCTTACTGTGGTTGGTAAACAGATATATACACATTATGATTGTTTCACTAATTATAGTAAAGACTGCGGCATCTGAACTGATTAGACACAATCGGATCATAGTCTCTTTATTGTTCACTGCATGTGTGTGAATAAATGTCGGCTGCATTTAGTCAGTCTTTCAGTATGTGCTCCTTTCTGACTGTTGGTGGAGATAATTGTGGGCTATTATGTTTAAAACGTTCCTTCAGATTCCAGTAATGATAAGCTCCTAGCTTGCCATAGCTCATTGACAGTTTCTAATGATCTGTGTGGATGTGTGTGGATGTGTGTGCGGGTGTGTGCCTTTGGGAATGCATGTATGCTTACTTTTCACAGGCACTCTCAATGTGCTTCTGAGAGTGAGAAGCATTGCCTCTGTGGACTTAGTGGTATGGACGAAGTCTGGTCATCAAGGCCCAGACTGGAAGAAAGCCTTCTTCGACATCAGCCCCAGTGGACCCTTCCAAGTAAGGGCTTGGTTATTACTTTTCTTCCCAACATGCAGAAGAACATGCACAACTTGCACATTTAAACCAGCAGTAAAAGGAGAGTGTTTGTCAAACGAACAACAGCTTGTGTTTCTTTGAGAAAGAAGTAACGCTTCGCCGATCCTGCAGCCTTACCTTAAGCAGCTGAGATGTGTTGTATGCAGTGGTATAACTGCTGAGAGTAGTTGTAGAGTGTTGTGTACTGTTTTGCTTAATGTTGAAAGAACTCACCCTCTGAATTGCCTCTGGTGCTTGTTTCTTGAGGGTTAATTTCTACCTCGTACTGACACAATTGTCAGATCTGCTTTGGCTTGCTCTAAGAAGACAAAAACAGGAAAAAAAACAAAAACTAAGAGTTATATGCTTTTATGTTCACTGTATTCCTTTTTTCCTTCCATCTCTTAGACATTTCCTCTACTGCAGCCATTTCCTCTCTACTGTGTCTTTCCCCAAGAGGAAGGCCTCTACCGCAGCCTATATAGAACAGGGGACATTTTATACTCTGGTGGCTGTTAGGAATCAAGGGAATTCCATGAAGAATTGGGATTGAAACTCTGCTTGGAATCTAATAAATTTTTCAGAGGAAATTCACCACAGTGGCCTTTAAAGCTCTGAAGAACCAGAGAACACCAGTGAATTTAGATTTGAGTTTACAGAATTAAGGCCACCTAATATACATTGAAGTCAGAGTTAATACATAACTAGAGTTTCTTTTTTCTTCCTTGCAGACAAAGTTTTTAGCCACAGTTAGGCAGCGAGGGTAGGGAAAGAACTCTGTCAGTGCCCCTGTCAGCACCTGGGCCACTACAGCTAACCACAGTCTCTGAATGTAGGCAGTGAGAGATTTTGCCCACTGGAATCAATATATTATCACATAATTATTTATCAAGCCACACAAATTTGTGCAAAAAGTAGTACTAATGAAGGCAATGAAAAATATGATGGATATAAATTAACCCCGAGCTTTTATATTAGAGACTAGGGTGCATTTTTCACTTATTAAATAAATATTGGTACAGCATGTTTTAGCACTGAGGGGAGTTATTGATAAATGAGGAGCCTTTGAGTGAACATTCAGCTCATTTTCTGCTGAATGTCAGCACCAAGCCTATCCACACTGTAACCAGAGGATTATTAGCTTGATCAAGAATGTGCTGATCTCAGGGTGGAAAACAAGGTTTCACACAGATCTTGAAGATTCAAACAGCATATATATGTAACGAAGCACTCTCATGACCTCTGAATAAAAAGAAATATAGGACATGTGTAGTTAGCAATGCATTAATTAGATATACTGGATTGGTATCAACACCAGTAATAACATGGATTGGGAATTGGCCAGATATCACTTATCCACACTGTTTCTCAGTCATCTTTCTAAATGTTTCAGAAGAATGTAATTGAAAAGATTGTTGGCATGTTTATATGTACATCCAAAACTAACATCGCCACATCAGTAGTCAGTGCTCACTGGCACATTCGTAAACATGGTGAAATGAAAATAGAGCACTGACTCTTTCAATTCAAGATAAATATTTTTATTTTATAGATTTTTCATAATTAGTTTCACTTTTTTCCTTGATTTCATGTGCTTAACAGTGCATGAACACATTTTATAATACTGCAGTGTTTTTGTGAAATAAATTGGTTCAAAAATTTAGGTTTGCAGCTTAATGACTCAGAAAAAAGAGACCAGTTGAGAACCACTGAACTAGGGGATACTTGAGGCTTACACCTGGGCCAGTTCCCAGATTGCCATATGTAATTTGCTTTTATAAGGACATTTACCTACCAATGTCTCCTCTGTTAAGACTAACTTTAAATTGATGTGACCTATTTCTCATATGTAAAACTCTGACCAAGTTCGATTTAAGCTCAAGAAGTAGAGCCTTCCCTAGTTTGAGCTGCGCAATAATGTTCCATTGCTTACATTCACCAGAAGTTTCAAGTAAAGTTTACTGTACACATTCAATCAATAGTGGAAGAAATAGTCTGGAAGACATAACAGTCATGTGTGCCTGTCTGCTGACACATCACTGAGGTCCCATCAGCTCTTTAGCAGCTTCGCTTGGAGTTAACTCTTCCCTGCTGGGATGTGGCCGAGTAAACTAGATGACTCAGTCTTCCTTTCTGACTGGACATGATGCTTCCCCTCTCTCACTCATTTTCCCAGTCTTTCTCACTCACTGTGTGTCTAGTTGTGATTGCGTGTGCTTGTGTGTCTAGTTCAGTAAGTTTGCAACTGAGCAAGGCAAAGGAGGAGAGGGCAAAAAAAGATGATGGTTTTGCATGCGTCAAACCTCCCGTGTGTGTCTGGATCTCTCTCTGTTCTGTTTCTTTTTTTTTTTGCCTTCTCTGCACGCTTCCTTCTCTCTGGCCCAGTGCTGGGACAGGCGGACCAGTTGGGTCGATTCTTGCTCTGGTCCGCTTCACACCCTCCTGCCTCAAGGCTAATGACTGCTGCCTCTAAAATCAACAGACTCAGGAAAGAGAATCTTCAACCATCCAACTGTTCATACACTTACCTACACACACGTTACCTCTCCGTGTATCTATCTCTACATGTTATCTTAACGCACAAACAAAATCACATGCATAAACACTTTGTTAGATACAGACACATGTGCACATAAAGACAAACTCTTTTTTCATCAACACGCTCACACATACCAGTCTCCTATCCCCTGCAGCAATTAGCTATGACAGGTCAATTAACCGGGTTATTTATGAGCAGGGGATGCCTGCTAGTTGTGTTGTAATGATTCCAGATACTCTGTACGTGCATAGGGGAAATTGAATCCATGATGAATGTGGGCTGAAGGCCTTAGCTGCGAGCTGCATTTGCTCTTCATTAACTATTCCTCTGCAACACCATGTTTCTTTCAGTATTAAAGGGAAAATTAAGTCTGAAACACTGGGCATACTATGTTTTAGGGCTCCTCTGTGATCTTAACAGTTAAGACTTGATCATATTTGCAAAGTTTGAAGCTCATGCACATGGCATATAATAAAGGACCCATTTGTTCTTCTAATTTGGTGTCCTCTCTTGGTCAATCACTTTTTCTTAGTTCAGTGCACTTTGTTGCAGAGGAGGATTGTACAGGTCTGTCATGTCCTCATGTCATGAGTCATCTTTTTTCAGAACATTTTTTCCCATGCTCAGACGGTGATGTCTTTGATGTGTTTGCTGTAAAATAAGAGAACTGCCTACATATATACAAAGTTACATACTGCCCACGTCTCCACCAATTTTTTTTTATGTTATTCTGCCATATTAGTACCACACTGATGTTTAAAGAGGGTTGTGTGCCAAAAAACATTAAATTGTTGAATTACTGATATACTCTATGTGTTCATGTGATTCCCTTAACTCAGTAAAATTAGAATGTAACAACGGTCTACTTCTAAAGGGATTAAAATCAACAGGCATAACAGGATTTAATCAGGTAGAACTTATCCTGTCAAAATATCACTTAAGTGTACATCAAGTGTGTTAACAGCATTCATTTTAACCCCAACTCCACTGCAGCCTGAAGTGTTTCACTTTGTATGTTTGAACATGCTGTACCCTACATCCATCCATCCATCCGCTTTCTATAACCACACACACACTCGGGCAATTTAGAGTCACCAATCAACCTAATGTGCATGTCTTTGGACTGTGGGAGGAAGCCGGAGGACCCGGAGGGAACCCACACAGACACGGGGAGAACATGCAAACTGTACACAGAAAGGCCCCAGCTGTACCCTTTTTACACCAAAATTAGCAAGTGTAAGCATGCTTTTTAAACAAATGTAAAAAAAGGCGATTGACTCCTTTTACACTGCCAGCCAAGTTAACCTGAGAAGACACACACAAGTGCAGGTCAGGAAGAGTGAGCTGCTTGCTGCCATGCAGACTTGTAAAACAGATCCATAGCATCTCATCCCAGGATTGGCGCTCTGTGTAAAAGGCTTTGCTCGGTGATTGTGTGTTTTTAAAGCTAATTTCGTGGCTGTGCTCACTCTTTCATCCTCGAGCGCAGTATAGCTGTCGTGTTTCTGGTTTAACAGGCATGTTTACAGTGTGCTCTGAACAACATCACAGCACAGACAAGGGGTGAAAATGAGTTTGTTGACCCAGGTGTTGTGTTGACATCAATGCCAATCAGAGTGGGAGCCGATAAATACCTGCATCTACTGCAGAGTCATTTGACCTGGGTGTGAATACTGATTGTACCCTTTTCCGTTGCCAACAAAAGCCCAATGTTCATGCGTCTTAGCAGGTTTGTTGACCAGTGGAAAAGGGGCTTTAGTGGGTATTTGGGGAATGGTGGGATGGGAAATGGGGGACTGTATCACGATTGAGAGTCAGGATCAGTGAAAAGGTAAAATGCAGGTTAGGCTAAGGGCCAGATTGGAGTGTTGTACAGAGGATAAACCATCAAAGGTCTGAAGGCAGAAACACCACTCACACACAACAAAAATACAATTTATATGCACATTGTGACAGGAGAAGCAGGGAGCAGGGAGAGCCTCTACCTCTGTACAGTGTATCTATGCAGTGTTAAAACAACCAGCTTAATTGGTCCGGACACCGTAACCTGCTGGTAATGAATAGGAATTAAGCAGTCAAGAAAGAAGACAACAGTCAGAACCATGTAACAGGGGGTGGACTAGAGACAGAGAAAGTGGCTGTGTAAACAAGAGAGAATGAGATGTGAGTGTGTATTTGTGTCATCAATAAAGCACATAATGCAACTTAAATATTCATCCCCCCCATTTCTATTTTAACTCAGGCAAAGGCAGGTGAGGCTTGATGGATGAGTGAGGAAGGATGCATGCAAAAGAGGAGTTGTCTCCTTGGCAACTGAGGGTTGCCTCATATATGATTAATTTTCTTTTGACTTTCTCTTCCTTGTGTGGACGTTCTCATGTCTGCATGCATGTACTGTGCGGTTCGTCCACTTCATCACATGGGTTAGGGCTATGAGTGTGGCTTTGTACAGTGTACTGTGTACTCTCACATTTGTTCATGCATACATTAGTCCAGTCCATCACATTTTTGTGCTTGTCCTCCATCACATGTGACCTGGGGGGGACCTGTAATAATGGCCCAAAGTTGACAACCACTGATAGTTGCATCCTCATCCATTTCTTTTTTCTGTAAACTGACCCTTAAACCTTAACCATCTCCCTTAACCTGTATGGTCTAATGAAAGAAAATACATAAAATAATCTGGTTTGTATCCATATATGTGCATATATGTGGATCATTTTTTGTTTAATAAATTAATTAAGTGGATGATTTGTACATTTTTCTTGTGCTACCATTCAATTGAATAGTTTATAACTTTAACAGATGTTTTTGTACTTCAGTTTGCTCCCTGTTTAACACACACACTCACTTACCCACCACACAAACCACTATGTAACAAACAGGGTTGTTAAATAATGTAGAGAGCATGCGTCCTTGATCCCAGCACCAGCCAGAGGAGGTGAGCTGATAAACATACTTTGTTACTCTCTCTCACCCCTTCTCTCACATTTCCTCTCTTCATACTTTTTTCTGTTATGTATCACGCGTGAACACCATTTCTCTCTCTACTCCCTATCTGTCTGTCTGTCTGTCTCGAGTTTTCTGTCTCGGCTTGTCCTTCCTACTTTCTTTCAGCTAGTGAAGCCTCTCCCACCACCTCCCTCTGTTACCCTTGTTGCTCTTGCTGCCCCATCTTTCCCCGATTCTCTTCTGTTTCTCAGTTTCTCTCTCTCTCTCTCTCAGAGAGTGCTGGTTTCCTTACAATCAATAATAATGATTGAGCTGCCTGCTGTTGACAATCACCTGACACAATTGCTGTTGTTGTCTTCTTCTATTTGGCTGTTTTTGTTGGAAAGAAGTTGGAATTGTAAAGAATGGCTAAGTTTATTTTGCCAATTGTTATGGCTTGCTGCGTCTATGGCTATGTCCACAAAATGTGTTTTTGTTTTACCACTTTGGGAAATGGTCATATGATAGGAGCGTGATGAATCAGGGAAGGATCCATCATGACTAAGAAGACCCTGTCAGGAAGCGAACAAGGGTGTTGGGTCATCGTTTCCTCAAGTCTGCTCATCTCAACTAAAACGCTGCCCTGGAGTTTTCAAACTAAAACAGGCAAGAAAGTTCTGGGTTTAAAACCAGGGGCCTGGGGCCTTTCTGTGTGGAGCTTGCATGTTCTCCTTGTGTCTGCTTGGGTTCCCTCCGGGTACTATGGCTTCCTCTCAAAATCCAAAGACACATTCGGTTAACTGGTGATTCTAAAGGGCCCATAAGTGTGAATGTGACCATGCCTGGTTTTTTGTCTCTATATGTGCCCTGTGATCAGCCCCTGCGAGACTGGTGATGGACCCTGCCCCCTCCCAATTTCAGCTGGGATTGGCTCTAGCCCCCCGCAAACCTATAAAGATAGGCGGTATAGCTAATAGATGGATGGATGGATGGATCAATTTTATGGGACGCCAGGTGAAAGGTGAACATAGTAAAAGTAAAAGGTATCAGTGTGGATGTAGCCTCAAACTCTTGGTAAGGATGTAGATGAAGGAGGAGATCATTGTTAAAGATGTCCAGGGATTGTGTTTTGGCTGCTGGAAACACAAGGATTAGGCTGTTTTTCCACAAGTATATGATGCAGAGACTCACAAAACAATATCCAAACAGTGTCCATGCTATACAGGGTCCAGGCAGTATCTAGTGTGCATGATTCATTGCATGAATTCTGAGAGTAGAGTCAGACTATTGACAAGTGTTTAGGATTAGACACAAGTGTTTTGTTTAAATGGTTTGGTCACAGTGAATTATTTATATCTCTTTGAAACAGAAGAGGTGCATATAATATTGGTCTGATGAGCTCACGTTCAGCCTGCATTTGAACCCATTCATATGAGATCGCCATCTCAGGTTAATCACACACTGGCTGCGGTGTGACACACATTTAAATGATGTATTGTATAGAATTACATTACAACATTTAACATGTTTTAAGCAATGTAAAAATAGTTAGTATTATTATGTTTAACAAAGGTTTTCCCAAATAAAATGTAAAACATAAAGGAAAACTGGGCCTGGAAGCACATCTACGTTTATTTCCTCATTGCAAAATTCTGGATCAGTCCTTGTGCCCCGCCCACCATCGCTGCTCATGTTACGCCCTGAAAAGGGGAGATATCAATAAACATGCTCAGACGTGAGACTTCCTCTCCGACAGCTTCATTGAGAAAGAGACAGTAGTATGTCCAGAAATATTTACATACACATAAGAATAATTTCCATATGATACATTCCAACAGTGAGTTTCACAGTCCTTCACTTTTTCTGTCATCAGTGAAAACAGATGTGACAGGCATCTATGTGAAAAGTGCATTAATCATAAACATAAACTTGGGAATAGACAAGAAATTATATATAAAACATTTGTAACTGTTTTCCTCTTCTATTATAGGCCTATTCCTTTTTGTCTTGTCATAAACAATTACTTCTAGAACAAACGCACACATTAGTAATTTATCATACACAGACATAATCAAAGTTAACCACACATATGCATGTCAGCAATCTCTTACCCTGAACATGACACACACAATGTTTTGTGCCTGCGTTGGCCACTGAGATAATGTTAGCTAGCTAGCTGCTGTGTATCAATTGCATCAACTGACATAACACTTTCAACACGCTTAGCATTCATTCAACAAACATTTTAGCAAACATACTCCAACGTCTGAGAGCATGGATACTCATTTCATACCTGAAAAGGGGAGATATCAATAAATACTCTCAGATGCTAGGCTTCCTCTCTGGCAGCTTCATTGAGAAAGAGGCATTGCAGCCAAGAGTTTCCCCTTTCCACAGTACAGGCATGACTAATCAATCGATGAGCGCCATTTCTCAGAGCAGCTCAACAGGTAAATCCTGGATTAGATCTTCTGACAGAAAGCTAATCTTATACTGGGTTTAGAGTTTTTAACCCTGTTAAACCCCTTTTTTAAATATTTTAACCTCTTTCACACACTTCTGGTTTCTTTCAGCTTTTATAGTGATTAACTATTTATGAATGAATTCCCCATATTCTCTATTACAATTTTATTGCCTTATGAACTTATCAATGATCAGTCTTAAACACATCAATCTGTCGCACTCGCACTAGATTGACAGATGAAAGAGCAAAGCGTATCAAGACGGATAGTGGAGGAAACATCGAAGAGACTCAGCTATATGTTTGAGCCACAGTCAGACCCAGAGTTTTTGAGGAGTTTATTGTTGGTGACTAGATGACGTATCAGAACGGTATAAGCGTAGTTCATTGTTTATGTTGTTTGATAGCTTGTAACTGGCAGTAGCTGACAAAGTGTTAGTGGCTGTGTTAATGCAAACTCTCCTTCTCTGTACTGACGAAGGAGCAGCATGCATCAAGGCGGTTAGTGTTAGGATCAGAGAGACTCAGCGTTCACCAGCGTAATTTCAAAAGACTTGACTTGAGCTTCTCCTGAGTCACAGATGACATTATTCAAAGTTTTAATGTAAAACTGGTAGAGTACCCCTTTAAGTGTCAGTTTCAGCCTCTCTACATGCTGGATGTGCCTTTTTTGATCTTTGTCAGAGAAGTTGGGAAGTCAGGTTCATGTTGAGTGGTGCTAATATTAACACTAATTTCCCACTTCAATGGCTTGTGTACCAAAGCTGGGTAATGTGCAAACCTGGTCTAATTAAGGGCCAGGTAATGTTGTGCAGCGCAGTGGCTGTATCTGTGGCTATTGCTTTGCTGTTAAATGCTGATTCTTTTTCCAGTTGAAGAATCTATTCATCTAAAGAAAAATAAACAGCGATAGCCTTGTAGTGTCTATTATCTATTCTTATTTAGTCCCACTATCTAGTCTTAAATTTCCCCTTTGAACAACATGAATATGATTCTCTAATTCAGCTGAATTCCTGGGGGATCCATCTTTGAATTAGATGTTATTTACTTCCGTGGACTGCATGAGTAACCGCTTATTGACACTTGTTTCATTTCTGTTTCATGTTGAGAGCATGTCCGCAGAGAACACAAACTTTCTAGTCCGGTGCACAGCTCGCTGACTGCGTACACTGAAGGTCTTTGAGGTACTGCCACTCAGCTCAGCATTTCCCCTCTCTTTGTGCTCCGTCCAACAAAAGTAATGATGTCTTTGAGAACAGCTATCCTTCCTGCCTCTCTAAAACAAGAGCTGTAGCCCAGCCAGTGGCTTGCATTAATACAAGGCTGTTATTGTAAACAGGGGTAGAGCCAACCGATAAGCAAGCATTAGAATTTAAATTGTTTACTGCCTGCTGGCTATGATTACTAATGTCTGTGTATATTCAAGCTGTAAATTTATGAAATGTGAACTGCCACTTTATGAGCTTTTCTGCTCTTGATTTGGGTTGATTGCATCTTCAGGGAAAAAGAAATATTTTGTTTGAGTTGGCCATTCACATTCCTAAATGTGGCTCCACTATTACATTGTCAATCAGTGTCTGTGGTAATTTCTACTGTTGTTATGAACCACCATCTGTCTTCTTTTTCTTGCTAGCCTCTTACATTCCTGTGTAAAATCTAAAATAATTAGAGTGATTATTGGCCTTGATGTGCATTGTTCATTGAGACCATGAAATCAGTAAAGTTGCAAATAAATAAATATAAATAAATAAATAAATAAAGATGTAACATGTTGTAGTAGATTATTTGTGTCCCCACTTGCTCCTCTGCGGATTACCCAGAGGCCATCTGTGTTCCTCGCAGTGTTTGGTACCTGGGGGGCTTGTTGGAAACCAGGCCAACCCACATTTGTGTGCCTCACACTGCAGTAAGTCTCTTCTGCACTGGTGTTTCAAAGATGCCTCTGTACATCTCTACATCTCTCTCTCTTCTCTCTCTCTCTCTCTCTCTCTCTCTCTCTCTCTCTCTCTATCTATCTCTCTCTATCTCTCTCTCTCTCTGTCTTATGCTCTCTCATGGCTGTGTCCCCTCTGGTATGTGGACAGCACATCAATGGGAACATTAAAAGGTTACAAGGCTTGACAAAACGACACATTCACAACTCCAACCTGACACTTTACTGTATACCCTTTGATCCTACAGTCACACACACACACACACACACACACACACAGGCTGTCTATCTCACTTCAGCGTCCTGACACACACTCTCACATGACAAGAACTGGGAATTGAGAGAATTTTACATGTAATTTTAAAAAAGAGACTTTGAAGTCTACCTTTCCAAAACAGCATGATGTTTTTTTAAGTATTTGGTAAATGTCACAGTTAAATATCAGACACATTAGATATAGTAGGGGCCTTTAACAGCCCATGACCCTGTTTTTACATCTCATAGTCTCATGACCTCACCATTTACAGAGCTGTCCCTGTTGTTGTGAGAATTTTAGAAGGCATTTGTTGGTAATTTGTTGGTAATTTACTTAAAGTGCATAGATAGTTTACATATATATATATATTCATAATGATTAAATATTGCATGTTGTGTCCTTGATTTTTGCCTTAAAATGTTTAAGGACTGTATATCAAGCAACCTTGCCACTCCCAAGGTTGAGAAACTGTTGAGATATACTTGTGTATACACTTCAGCACATTGCCCAGCAGTGATGTTTAAGTGTGAGGCACTGTTGGCACAGGCGAGTCACACTTCAGCTCGATCTGTCAGCAGTGAACATTAAGTGACAGGGCACAGGCCTGTTTGCCTGAGCCTTTCCAGAAAAACAAACATGTGAAATCATTATTTTGCCGTCCTCCGTTGCATAGCAGGATATTGCATTGCTTTGTGCCATGCCATTCTGCTTGATAATCTTTGAGGATGGAATTGTTTTGTTATGTAACTTAAAGGAGATGGCTCTGCTGTTGTTCTCAGGACTGTGTCAAGGCGAGTGTTTCTCTGGGCTTCCCTCTCTCAATTATTTTTCTCATCATCTCTAATTATACAACAATCTGGTGTCTCATGCTCGCAGGTGTACAGAGGAAAGTGTGCAAAGCCAGAGTGTCACTGCAGGTGTGTTTGTATGCATGTGTGTTCATTGTTGGTTATAGGGATCGTGTTGTGTGCTGACTGCTTCCATTAGAGACACAAATGGACACAGAAAATAGACTTTAAGGAAGAAATAAAAGAAACATAAATAAAAGAAAATAATAACCACAGCCACACAGTGAATAAACAGCATTGTAGCATTTATAATTTAGATGAAAGTGGCCTTTTGACCAATTAGCCTTGTGCCTCTACTGTCCCTGAATATTCCTCACACCTTCCCTCTGCCTAAAAAGTCTAATAAACCTTTTGTAAAGATTAGCAAAAAAAAAAAAATTCTATTCTTTATTTTTATTTATTTTTTCATTCAAAGAAGAGCTCTCCTTTTGGGACTAAATTAGGAAGCAAGTTGGAATGAGGTGGTACTGCTCTTGTGTTTCTCTCCCCTTTATAAATGTAACTGAATTGGAGAGGAGAGAGTTAGACGCAGATAGAAACAGAAAGGAAAAGAAAATGGTTTAGGCTTTACCTGAATATGTGCAAGTTAGTGTGTACTTACATGCTGCAGTACAGGGATCAGCTGACTTAGGCTAATTGAACCACGGGAAGAAATGTTGAGTGATTCTCAAGCAGGAGCAGTCACTGAGCCAGAGTTTGAACATACTAGGTGAGGGAGATTTACAGAATCATCATTTTCCATTAAGTTTCTTTATTCACCTTGAACTTGGCTTTCCGTGATTACACTGCTGAGATGAAATGGAGACATTACTTCTCATGCACACAGTCATGCCGCTCTGTCTATGGCAATACATAGGTTATTGGTATCTGCCCCATGAATTTCTGTTTGATACTTCAAACTGACATAGCTGTTAGGAGCTAACAGCACAACACTCACAGATTAAAACACAGGTAATGGAATGCCTCGGCAGTGAGAGATGGTTACTGTGGTGTTTGCTTCGCCATTCTCCACCTTTCATTTACTTAGACCATATATGGGGTCACAGCGGGCCTGTCTGCAGGTTAATTGAATCCACCCTGGCTGTGGCTTGATATACAGTATTTACACATAAAATTGATGGCAACCCTGCTTTGCCTGCGTCATGCATTAAATACACTGTGCTCTGCTAATACTCCACCACAGCACGTTGATGTTGACAGATGGAGTATGTAAAGTGAGGCCAGTCATGCATATTTACCACTCGATGTATGCACCTGCTCACGCTGTTGTTAACCTGTATGTACGAATAAACAGTTTACAGGTAGAATGCAGGCAGTTTTTCCATCAGTACCACCTGCTACTCTCTCTGCTCTGTTGGAATAGCTTAAGGGTTAAGTGCCTTGCTCAGATGCTAGTTGGCAGTTGAAGTAGAAAATATATCTATATGTATGAACCCATGCACCAATTTGGGCATGAGGCAGATTTCTGTAGAAACCACCGAAAAGATCAAACAAGCTATGATTACTGTAGGATTTAAAATCCTTCAGATGTGTTAACACAGCAAGCACTTGGGCTGTCATATTTGAAGTTAAACATTATAAAGCACCAATGTCTGCAGTTATAGCCAATAACAACTGCAGTGGTGAGAGTTGCTTCTGTTGTTATTATGGAGCGACAATGTTTTCTTGTTTGTTTGCTTTTTCCCTCCTGATATTCCAGACAGAATACACTTGGTTTTTGATTAGCTGGGTGCTATGGGCTTTTGTTGCCTCGGTACACCACAGTAATTAGGCTGTCAGTCAAAACCAGATGGCTGGTGGCTAAAATGGAGACATCGTCTGGAAAGTTTTCAGATGTGTTTCCTGTTTAGTTTTGTTGTTGTGTGTCCACGAATCATTATGGAATGAGGACACAGGAATGCTTCTAAATCTCTAATACTGAAGTATTAGTGCTAATGTTTCATTATAATGTTTAGATATTGTCAGATTTACTCACCCAGCATCCATCTGTGTCTTTGTCTCTCCTCTTAACAGATTGTGTTTGAAGGAATTCGAGGCCCAAATTTCGAGGGGGATATCGCCATTGACGACGTGTCTATCACCATTGGGAAGTGCAAACAGGAGAACACTGTAGCCAGCGCAGGTAAGACAGGTAAGATAGACTTTTATTTCGAGTGAAGAGATGTAAACACAAAAACACAAAGAATCATCTTTGATTAGCTATGTCCACCTTGCTCATTGTCTCTCTACATAAAGGCATGTTTAAGAAAACTGAATTAAGGAAAGCAATATAATTTTTAAAGGTCTAAAAATGTTGATAGCCTTGTTGTATTTAATAGACATGCCAATAAAACGCTTTGCTATAAGAAGCCAAAACAGAGCCAAATTAATCTGAGGTGAAATGATTTAATTTCAGCAGAAAAGAAATGAATTGAGAGGCAGCAGAGAAGGGGATTACTGTAGAGAGGATTTCAAAGGAACAAGAGAAAAAGAACTAAATGTCTTCTTAAGTGTTTGGTAAGTGAGGAAATAAGGTGCTGAGAGAAAATGTTGTCAATGTGGGGGCTGTACGCAACTGGAAACCACCGGCATGGAGGCGAACTGGAAGGCTCATCTTCATTTGTCGCCCTTCCTGAAGCCTCTATCGTTTTATTTATTTCACATTCCCCTTTATCTTTTCATCCTTTAACTTTGCACACTACAACCCCACTGCCTCCTCCACACCCACATTCATTATTTCTTCTTACCTTATGTTCTCTATTAGCAACTTACCCTTTATTATCTGTACACCTCTGCACACTGCTCTTCATCCTTAAAAGCTTGTTATTTACCCTTTAGAGAGAAGGAGGGAGAGGACAGAGAGGAAGTGTGTGATGATAAGGATTTAGAAAAAAAAGATTATGAGTGAAGCGGAATGTGCAAGACAGAAATATCTGCACAGTGAGAGATAGAGAAACACAGCTGGATCCAACCTGGAGAGTTGTTTTCACTCCATAAACTGACCATGATTTCTTCACACCACTCATGCCAACTTGCTAGACAATTGTTAGTTCTAAATACTGTTTGTGAGGGTCTACTTTTCCTTAAGGGTGAACCAGAAAGACAAAACAGTGAGTTTCAGTGAATGAGTGCATGTCTACGTAAGTGTATGGAGAGAGACTCAAAAAGCCAAGAGGGCGTGTGTGTGGAGAGACAAGAGACAGAGAAAAGGTCAGAGAGTGAGTGAAAGTGTGTATGTGTGTGTGTCTGTGTGTGTGTGTGTGTGTGTGAGGGCGGTGAGAGAGAGAGGGGAAGAGTTGGAGAGAGAGAGATGGGTCCAAGAACCAAAAGAAGAAAGAGAATATGTGACTAAAATATACCTTAGGTGGAATAAAAGCTGCCCTCTACCAGCCAAGACGTGCATTCAGCAAACACACACACACACACACACACACACACACACACACACACACACAGACGTACATCAACCTCATAGTAGCCTTCATTGTGTTCTCTCTGTCTGCAGATATACACAACAGGTAGTTGGCACCATTATATTATTGCACACTGCCATCACTGTTGAGAGATGGGCACAATCTGAAACTGTGTAACCGAATGGGAATCAAATATGTGGGCCAACATGTGGGTAGAACACACAACTGATCTTTTATCCGTTGTCCAGGTGATTCATTTGATTTCATATTTTTTTTGGCATCTGTGTCTGTATAATAGAATCACTTTTACATAAAGTCATGTCACCATTTACAAAAAGGCATGTAGTTTGTACCATAATTTGTCCACTGTTTTTAAATACAATTTGAGTTTGAGTCACTTTCATTTATATAGTCAAACTTTACAAAACAAATGGCTTAATGATCTGTGCAGCATATGACAATCTCTATCCTTAGACCCTCAATTCATATAAGTAAAAACTTGCAAAAAACACCTTCTAATGGTGAAAAAGGAAAACAACTCCAGGTGAGGCAACATAGTTTTTTATGATAACTAGATTCTATGGAGAAATATGTGGTAAGAACTTGGTTTTGTTCATATTTTACTGCTACGCCCTAATACAAAGAAAACATTAGAGCCATGGAAACAAGACAAAAGAGCAAAGATTAGAAAGTGAATTATTACCAACTTGTTTTTACCTCCTCAAAGCCCCAATATGTGACGCCTGTCTGTGTGTTTATGAGTGTGTGCTTGGATGTGTGCAATCTCACACATATGTGCATGTAAAGACACTGTCGGATGGAGTGAATAATAGATGAAGGTGTAAACAGGAAGAAGGAAGGCTCTTGAGCTCTCTGAGTGTGCGTGTGTGTGCATTTGTGTCCTGCAGGTTTTGTGCAGGCAGAGACATACAGTGGAGACAGATGGGTAATTAACAGGCAGGCGACTAAAGAGTCCTTGCCGCTGTAAGAAACACAAATGCATCTGTCTTGAGTACAGATTTTCTTGCCACAGTGGAGCTGGTGAGGTAAAATGAGGATGAGAGAACATTACACTCAACTTTTGTTTTTTTTTTATGTATAATGAATTTAAAACAAATGTGAATTAAATGAATCTGCAAACTCAGCTATAGCATCAGCCATCCATTTAATGGAAGATGGACAGGATTTATGAGCAAGCCATTTTATGTCACGTCCAACTGCACCCAAACCAAAGTTCTTGGGTAATCTTGGGTATGACAATCTTCATACAAGTAAGTGTTTACCATCTTTCCCAGAAAACAGTGGCAGTACAAGTTTAGATACATGATGAAAGTGAACAAGTGCTTTTAAATGCACAAGTACAAAGCACATAACAGCAGTAGCAAGGTTTGATCAGCAAACTATCATATAACTATGTGTGCGGTGTGTGTGTGTGTGTGTATGAGAGAGAGAGAGATTTATGATGTTTCTGAGCCAGAGTGCACTTTTCTAGTGAGACCTTGCTGCCTATCCCTACATCTCACATGGATGGGGAAGGACAGTATGTGAGCCTGGCAGCATCACACAACTGACACATCACACCTGTATCATACATACGCACAGACACACGCAAACACACTGCATATGGAACTGACACACATATACATTCATCCCGTAAGAGACTTATTATGCACATATGCACATGCAGAGATGCACATAAGCTCACAAATACACACATTTGTCATCTATAGTATAAGCCCTCTCTCACACACGCATGCACACACATTTACTTCAGGTTAACACAGGGGACTGTTATCCTGCAGTTCTCCACAAATGAAGGATGATTGCCTATGACATGTTTGGTGCAGCTCCACCTACATAAATTGCAGAGCTCTGCCCTGCTGAATGTGTTTGCAGAAGAAGAGAAGAGGTGGTGGAAGGTGAGCTTGTCTCCGATTGTTTTACTCTTAACTGAATTTTCTTTTCTCTTTATTGCTCTTCTTCTATCATGGTGACCCCATATTCTGAGAAGAATTAGAAACAGCTCAAATTTAAGGTAGAAAGCAAAGTTTGGGTAGTAATTTTAATTTAAATTTTTTGTCTAAAGTGGGACATAAACTTTGGGGAGATTATTGTGAGCTAAACAGACTGGAATTGTGAGCTCACAAAGAAGCAGATGTAGATCCTCTAATTGATGTTAGTGGATTGAAATGGCTGTGTTCTGCCTGTACAGTGATATACATGGAGCCAGCCATATCACACACACACATACACACACACACACACACACACAATGTGATGCATACTGTACGTCCATAGTAATCCATTACCTTTTTAACTCCATTTAATTCCATGACAGAACAGAAAGATGGATTACATATCGAAACCTGTATCACTGTCGCACAACCACTGAGATAGACAGTGATTTACAAACCATGTGTGTACTGAGCATGAAAGAATGAAACAGAGAGAGAGAGAACAGGGGTAGGGTTAAAGGAAGGACAGAACGAGAGAGACAAACAGAGACATGTAAAATGCCATGTTCCACTTCAATCTGTCGCCTGCAAACTTCAGGAATGTGTGTGCGTGTGTCTGTGTGTATCTACGTTTATGGATCAAAGCTTTATTATAAATATTGATTTTCTGCCTGGAGGATGGACCCTTGATATGAAATCATATTGATCTTTTTAATGCAATGCCTACTTTTTATTTATGAAACTCTGTCTTTGAGCAGCTTGCATGTGTAATTTGTTGCTGCATTTGTGTAATTCTGTGTGGAAAAGAGATGCTGTATGTATGTAAAAGAGGAGTGTGGGGCTGTCAAATCTTAATATAAAAGAAAATATAAAGGAAGCCTCTCATATATGCCAGTGCTGGGGTTCTGAACAATTAAATGACCACATAAAAGATGTGTGTGCTGCATCTTCTCACTCCAAAAACAATAACAACCTGCACAAAAACATCCAGAAAAACAATCCATTATGTATCGGTTATGATAACATCAATTCGCATTTATTTTACTCATTAAAATCTCAAAGCTGTCATGATGATGTGTGGGATATCAGTGGTAACTCTCTTGGGGTTTTTTTTCATTCTGGGTTCAGTCTCTTTCTCTCTCCATACTTTTGATAGTGGTAATATGGTTTTGTATTCTTCATGTGATGGTACGTGGAAGAAAGCTCTAAACTCTCTGCCACAGCCGGACTTTTAACACAGCACATGCCTATGCACTCAGCCTCAGGCTTAACATATATATATGTTATATATACAGTATATATGCACAGTTACTTACCCTTTGGTTTATTTAATGTCAAGGTTCACCTGTTCTTTATAAAATAGTGCTTGCATGGGACAAAGAAATAAATTATATGTAAAATTGCACAAAGGAATAAACATCACAATTTACACCTTTTAGCTGGTTTTATGTAAATTGTATTTCAAAAGGAAAAGAAAAGATGATGGCTGCTGCTCAAACAAAATCTCACATTGCACATGGGAAGTATAACCTTCTAAAAGAATTAATTATAAGCAAAAAGTGATTGATCATAAGCTATAACTGCACAGACTTGTGCCTTTTGGAGTTTTGCTTTAATACCTGATGCCAGCATGAGTCAAAACACTTTCATAAATAGCACAAGTTGGCCGAAACATGTCTCGATTGTTTTCATGTATAAACTAATAAAATAGCCCTTTTTTCTTTGTTGTTTCCATAGTTCTGATTGGTGGATCACACTCACTCCCGCTGGCCAGCTGGCTGACCTTTGGCCTCTCCTGCTTCCTGTTGCTATTCTACAGATGATGAGCACTTCTCACGACACCACCACCTGTCTGCCCTGACAGACACTGCCCTGACTCGCGCTCTTCTACTTCTCTCTCTAGCCTTCCCCTTTGTCCTTTCCTCCAATTACCTCTCTGTCTTCTTCACTCATTGTCTTTCTATCCTACATGCATCCATTTCATCCATCTTGCTTAGATAGATGGTAACACAAAGTCTTTGTCTACTTTCTCCTCCTCTGCCTTCTTTGAACATTTACCCCTCAGACACTCAGTATAGCCAACTGACGCTCTTACCATATTTAAGGTCAACATACTTAATGATCTTCGACAGTTGAACTTCACACTCTGATTAGACTCACGTTATCCATGTCAGAGTGTCACTTTGTCATCTTTTCCTCTTCATCATCAACCCCCAAGTCCATACACGCACCCTCTCCACTCCTTCGAACCGCAATCCCCGACGGCCCCTCCACCCGATTCCCGAGACACACCAAAGTGTCAGACACTCTACCAAAGATGACAAAGGACCTGAGGGAATAAAACGAGGGAACAGGGATTCTGGGAAGAAAGTAAAAGAGAGAAAGTGGGGAAAATCCTTCTTTTTTACAGAAACTGTCTCCCATTGGGACCACGGGAGCTACTGAATGACAAAGAGACAGATGAAAAAAAAAACTGATGAATGAATGAATGAGTAAACAAATGAATGGTGAGGAAAGGACAAACCAGAAACAGAGGGAAAAAGAAGGGTGCTCCTGGTAGCCTCTCTGCTTGCCCTCTGCTTGCCACAAGGGAGGAACCTCAGTGCGGATTATACGTGTACATTTATCTATATATATATATTAAATATAACAAAGTTTAAACAAAAACACAACTATGACAGTGGAGGACTTTACAAAGTGAAATTAAAGAAGCACAACGTTTATACAACCTCTGCTGTTCCTTTGGGTTTTATTCTACTTATTATGTGATGTTGCAATTTGTCAGACCTACTCAATGTTTTTGATATTTAGCTTTTTTTTTTCTTTTGTTTTGTTTATGGCGTTATAAAGGTCAAAGGCAATGCGTAATAAAGTATTAATATTTACAAGAAGAAGTGAAGGAGATTTGTGGTCCAGAGCCTGAATTGAGCACGTGGAGGGAAATAAGACGATGACCCTAACCACCTGGATAGAAACCTCAACTTTTCTTCGCACAAACAGTACAGTATTGAACATACACACTCAGTTTTCCTCGCTGACATCACAGTCTGGCTCCCAGCTCACCCTCTTCCTCAAATACATGTCTCATCCTTGAGTGACAAAGAGGGAAACCACAGATTGTAGATGCAATTTTTATATTTCTGCTCCCTTTTCACAATCTTCCCATCACTGGACACCGTTGACTCAGATGTCTGGAGTTATCTACCACAACAAAATAGCTGGACATTTCTCTAATGAGGAAGAAGTAAAAAGTGGAGTGGTATGGGAGGCAGAAAATAACCTGGAGTTCAGTTGAATAGATGATCAGAGCGCTTCATTCTCCACAGGTTATTGAATGTCATGTATGAACTTCCCATACACTTCTAAGTGAAAGATGGAGAAGACTGTCAGTATCTGACGGGTGTGCAGCGTGGATTACATATCAGATTTTCTGTCATTGTTTAACTAATGTTGAATGTCTGTAGTGTAAACAATTTTCATAATCACATAGATATGATTGTTAAACTGAAGCAATACTCATATCTATAGATCTATATACAATACTTTATGATTGCATTCAAGATAGATCAGTCTGCAGAAAAAAACAAAAAAAAAAAAAAACATTTGTCCATAATACATGATAATTCTCTCCTCATTTATCAGTTCTGATTTGTAATTACCAGTGTATTCGCCATTCATGCAGCTCACAAAATATCCACTGAAGCCATGTAAATCATTCAGGGGATAGTGTGTCTGCATTTTGCTGCATCATGCTTCAGCTCAAGAAAACGCCACAGTCACCAGTCACACTGCTCCAGTAACTGATATGCTTAGGTATGCTCATCATTACCATGTGCATTACATGTGAATCAGTCTTTTCAACACCTCTTGTATCATTTCATGTTGAGTTTATCATTGCACTTTTTTTGTTTGCTAGTTTTTGTTTTCCTTATTGTGGTTGGTACAGATTGTATTAATAATAGTTCAGTCATAAATAGTACATAACAATACAGAAATGATGTGCCTATTTGACTTGCCCAGTCTGGTGTGGGAGGTAATTTCCACGTTAAGCTGCACTGATGGTCACTGTATGTGCAGAGCATCATACTGTATCATTGCCAGCTTTTAGTTCCCACAAAGGTGTGTAAGACAAATCTACACCACAGACAGTAGTGTATTATAAAAACAAAGGAATCCCTTTGAAACCTACTGTAAGCGAATTATTGCAGAAATGTATCTTATCTCTGTGTTGGTCTGCTGAGTGCGCCTGTTGCAGGTTGAACCTGACTAATACAAACTATTGTAGAAGAGAGTCTGAGTGACATGCTTTCCTGTAAATGTATCTTCCTCATTCTGTACTCGTATACAGTACTCAAAGGCTAAGCTTAACACATTTTCAACATTTTAATACTCTCTTCAAATGCTACTGTCACTTTCCCAAAATGCAACATAGCAAAAAGTGTTTGTTTTTAGGCATTCATTGCCATGCCTCCAATACACCTGCTCATGTGGCTAAGCGAATTGACTATATGTTGTATGTATAAGAGCTTAAGTTGTACAGTATCACAACATAATCCAGTACTAGAGCAGCAAACTGTAGGTCAGTATGTTACCCATACTAAAGAAATATCATTAATCATTGATATGCATGGCATTCCATCATGCTAACTGTCAAATCATGTCTCATATTTCCTCATACTTCAATGACTGACGTAACATGGACAAAACCATTGTTATCATTGCATTTGGACATGTGACAGCTGCAAATGAATAGACACAATACTGAGGAAATCTTAAGATGTGTTGTCTGTAATCTTTGTTTTGACACACACGCACACGCGCACACACACACACACACACACACACACACACACATGCTGTGGTTGTGTTTTAGCTTTTTATGACAAATTCAAGTTTAAACGGGATGACACTGCATTATTGCACCCACCTGAGAACAGAATATCAAAGCATAACACACGCACATGCAAATACAATTAATCTAAATCATTGCTCAGCTTCTATTATCATTATCAGTGTGTTGACTGATAAAGCAACAAGCTTAAAATATGGGACATGTGGCAATAGCAGTGTTGGAAAGTAAATGGCACTGTGTCCAAGTTGTGTCTTATAGAACAACATTTTTTTTTAAATACAACATGAATCAATAGAATAATAATTCCAAGCTGGCACACAACAGTCAACTGTGATTCATCATAAGCAGTGCTTGATTCCCACTTAAATAACCATCCTGATGGGAATCTTTGTTTTCAACAGAATGTAAATCAATTAACTGTCATTTTTCATATAAACCATATTAATGATGGCAAATGGTAAAATAAACCATTTTATTAATGGTCATGTCATATCTAGAGCAGACCCAAAGTGAGGTTTGCGTATATATTCCATAATAAAATCACATGCTGAAAGCTTCACTTATAATTCAAGCGATATTCATTATTTCAGTAGAAAATAAAAGAAGCATGTGCTTCATTTGTTTCAAAATACAACATCTGTTCATAAAATGAAAGTTGAAGAAGCAATTAAATAAAAAGCTTTTATCAGTGAATTCAGAGAATATCTGTCCTGGATGACATGCTTTGGTAGCAAACACAACCATCCTCAATGTGCTGATCGCCATACAATGCTGTAGCTAAGCACAGTCAGGACGTGTAGCACAACTGCCAGTTAGGATATACATTCAGAAGTGTTTGTAACTTCAAGGACCAGAAATGTAATGAATTTGAAATTTGAAAATGAAAATGAAATAAATAGACCTCTACAGTAATATAGAATAGAACCCAATACCTGTATAGATCTTTGGTTTTTAACCAGCAAACATAATGGCCTTATTAGTTGACTCTGAGAAATTGATGCTTCAAATATGCTGAGAATGAGAATGTGATGGATTTGCCCAAAAGTAAAAAAAACATTACACCAGGTAGACAGAAGGACCCCCCCCCCCCCCCACGACCCCCCTCCTCTAAGATATAACTTAAGAGACTTAATTTTGATAAAGACAAACCAAAGACAAGACAACTAAGTAAATGTTTACCATATATATTAGTTATGAAAATGATGTGCAATTTAATTTCGTCTCATCAGGCAGGTGACACAGTAAATCTCCTTACTATCTGAAAAAGCTTTGGTTCCAAAATGTGTCATTTAAAAGGTAAATCTATTTTAGATGCAGAAAGGTTACATCTGTGAAGCACTGTGGCTCAGTGAAGTCTTCTCAAAAAGAAAAGAAGTCTCCACGGGCTGTTTCCACTTTGTGTTCATGTGTTTACTGAGCCCCTGTAGAGCTGCACATGTACACACACAAACACATACAGTACACACACTTACAAACAGGTTTCTGCCACCATGCAGCTAAACAACACCTGGGATGACAAAGTGACTGTTAATCTTCCTCCTACTGTATACCGTGTGTCCTGTCTTAATAAGACCTGCAAGAGACTGTCTGGAATCACTCAGCCTCTGTTCCCTGCTTAACTGTAAAAGCTGCCAATTAACTGAGCAACTGCGTGGCAATAGATCAAGTATTCCTCCTGGCAACAGTGAATAAAGTGAGGCACATGTTCAGAAGTTATTTTCTTTTTGTGGGACATAAGATAATGCAAAACAATCAGTGTTGGTGCTGGGAGTAATAATCCCAGGTAATGTTACCCTGTAATGTTACTTGATTATGGTATTACAGCCTTGGTTCAGACCATCATTACCTTTTCCACAAAACGCTGTGATCCATGCCCTGGTTTCCTAAAAGAAGGTTCAAAACAGTGCTGATCTGGTTTAGAAAAACCTTTAGGAAATGATTGACTATCCTCTCTCAAAAAACATCATCTGGCTGGACCACACACTTTGCAAACCCACAAGTAACTGAATGCTAGAGTCACAGTGGACTTTCTGACATTTTACCAACATGAAACGGTGTCTGTACTGGATTCTGATCAAATGTTTCACCAAGCAGCATATAAGTGATAAGAATGAGAATCTTATAAATTACTTTTTAAGACTCACCTGCCCATTGTAACTCACTGTGACAAGCATTGTCTTTGCATTAAGTAAGTTTTGGAAAGGAGTGCATTGGTCACAGCAACAGTACACATGCTGACTATCAGGTTTTTCAGCATACACCAGTCTATGTATTGATCCACTTTTAAACAAAAGATGTGAAATGCACCTTTAATGGGAAGAAAGGGGAGAAGGGTAGCAACCAGTGCTGGGTGTTGTATATCTCTGTCATGTACTGAAGTATTTTAGAGGAAAAATATATTTGAAATATGACTCTGAAAGGTATAAATAAACATTAATGAAACAAAAAAGTAGTAGTTATTATTGCTTGTTGCTGCAGAAGCTCTTGAAAAGGAAATATACTTTAAAGAACTATTCAGTGGGGGGTTGTGAAGCTAAATATGAAGCTACAGCCAGCACCCAGTTAGCTTAACTTAGCATAAAGACTGGAGACAGTTAGCATGGCCAAAGGTAACACAATCCACCTACCTGTCCGTCTAAAGCTCACTAATCAAGGAGTCATATTTTATACATTTGTTAAATTTTGTACAAAACAAAGTATTTTTTGGGAGAGTATGTGTTAAGTGCTAGGACATTGGCTGGACGCAGTAAGTTCCTGAAGTCTCCACTGGTTGCCTGGCAACCTCACTGTGATGACAAGATTACAAACCTCAGTGTGTTGTTTTTACACCTCAGTTTTTGTATGGATTAAACAGACAAGATATGAGTGAGAAACACTCTCTCCAGTCTTTGTGCTAAGCCAAGCTACGTGGCTACTGGCAGCAGCTTTTCATTTTCTGCTCAGATGTCATGACAGTGCTGATATTCTAACTCTTGGCAAGAAAATTTGCCAACTATTCTCTATGAAATCATCTTAGGCAGGCATCAATGGTGCCTTTGTGTCTTGGCTTTGAAAAGGTATTTGTTTAAAGTAGTTTTTAGCCATGATTTTCACGCTAAAAAACAAAACAATTATGTTGAGTCACATTTACATGACTCAACAGATTAAATAGGCCAAGCTTTAAACTTCCTGCACCACTGACAAAGTGTTTTAAGTCAGTACTCCTGAGACTGCTTGATGCTGCCTGGTGTGACCTTTTTTACTAGAAAATACATCACAACAGCAGGGGGGTAATTACAGGTGCCTAAAGATAATAATTACTACACACACTGTATCACTCATTATGTGTGACTAATAGACCAACATGTTTGCACTACCTAACAAATACACACAAAAGCGTGAATAGTACTGTACATACAACACATAAACTAAACCGTGTGTGTCTAATTAACCTCCTTTATTAGAGTCAAGGCAGGTAATTTTTTGTTTTTCTGTTCATATAAACCTCCCTGGTGTTTGGGGTATGGCAAGATAATCTTGCTTTGACCCTTATGTGGATGTGATAGATAGCACATGTGGTAGATGCAATGCACACAGCAATGAATGAGAATTCTTAGGAATTGATAAATTACTAAACAAATTTTGGCACTTGCTTGCTAATGACTTTACTGCCAAGGCTGCCAGCTCATGCATGCCTAATTTGTGAGATGTGTGTAAAAGTGTAATGAACTCACACAAATGGCTTTCTCCCATCTTTCAACACCTCAGCCTTGGATGTCACCACAAAGTCAACCCATCACAACAAATGCAATAATCAGAACTCATTTACACTCTAAGGGCGTGTGATTATCTTCTCTATTGCATTGACATCATCACTGTCTCTAAATGTGTTTTGTAATTTGCTTTTTGTTTCTCCCTTTTCAAGTCTTTTTCCCCTCAGCCTTTTGTCGTCTCACTGTCTTGCATTTCTGTTCTCCCACAACTAAAATTGACACAGGCCAAAAATATACAGTAAACATAAAGAATCTGTCTGGTTTTGACCTTCTTGTAACAGACTGTTCCTATGCAGCTTGCTTACTTCACTCTGCAGAGCTGGAAGAACTGATAGGTGTCCCATTGTTGAGGTTTTCGGCTATTTTTATGAAGTCGTTTGCTGTAAGTTTTGACCTTTTCCCCTCTGGCGAGTGAGCTTCCTCCTCTCAGAATAACCTTCAAGGTCCATCTGAGACATGACTGTTCTCTCTCTCTCTCTCTCTCTCTCTCTCTCTCTCTCTCACACACACATACACACGCCATACCTACTCCACCCTCATTTTTTACCTACATTTAAGTTTTTTCCTCATGTGCTTTTCTCATTAGACATAGCTAATGTGATATTGTAGATGGAATGAAATAACAGGTGTCAGCTTACATAGACATTATCAGGTGTGAGAGACGAGTAGCCCTATTCCTTTTTCACACTTCTCCTTTCACTCTCTCTCGTCTTCACTCCTCTCTCTTATTTAAACAAGGCAGAGATGTACAGATAGAAGTCCAATTAACGTGTGCTTTCTACTCTGAGCCACATCTCAGTGGAGCGCCGGGTGGATGGGTGTCTGCTGAATAGTTCAGAGTTGCGCTGTTCTCCTTCATTTGTTGTCTGTGACACTGGGGAGGTGGGATTTCTTACTGAGCCAGTGACTCCAGTCGCCTTGCACTTGTATGAAGAGGGGAGAAGGGCTTTGCTGCCACGCTTGGGTTCATTATTGATAGGATCGAGCTTTGCTCCAGAGAAATCCCATGACGTCAGGATACTTCCCTAGAATCAATGTACATTTATGTGCACAGGGACCAGCAACTGGTCATATCCCAATTAAGGCTTTACTCTAACTAAGCATGTTCTTGAGTTCCTGTTTCTGTGAATAGACCAATTATATACAGAGATTGTCCTCCGAAGACGAGAGACCCATGAGTCATTTCAGCTTGTGCTCCAAAATTACATAATGTACATTTGCATTAAAGTGACAAAGCCCCCGACAGTGCATAATGATAATAATGTGGAAGTCCACTGTCATTATTATAGAGTGACAAATCCATATATGCAGGAGGTCAGAGTGGATGAATGGGTTAATAAAGCGCTGGGTTATAACACAGGAAACTGCTATTTGTTTCCTGTTGTTCAAGGTTTTGCAACATGACCACAATTGTTCCCTAACCTTAACAAAGTGTTTATTATTGTAAAATTTTATTTCAATCTAAACCTAATGAAGTTATTTTTGTGCACAAACCAAACGAAAGCTTATCCATAGCCCTGTGACATCATAAAACTGCTTTATTTGTCAATATTTTCTAATGGTTTTGAAGGCACAGACAAATAATGTTTCATTTAGAGAACTTGTTGTGCATATCTGTCATACCCGATCCGTACAAATAACAATCCACTCACAAAAACTAGTGTCAAGACTTTATTATTTGTATGTTATATTTTCTCTCCTCGCTGTTATGGTTTTGTATTATTTTAAATATCATATTTAGAAGTATTGCATGCAAAGTAGCTGCTCAAATGTTGCATCTCATCAGGACCCTTCCATCTCAAGAAGCCTCAACTGCAAACAACACAATTTGAACAAACTTCCCCTGAAGGTACTTAAAATCAAAAGGAAACTTCTTTTCCACACTGATGACAGCATCTCATATATATTCCTTTCCACTACTTCTTGTAAAAAGGGAAATATTCATGCCCAGTAATGTTTCTGGCTGCACAGTAAATCAGATGAAAATACCTACATGGCTTGCGCATTGTCTCCTGCATATTTGCCCAAATATTTAGCACGCTCAACATGAGTTCATAAAAACTCAGGATTTAAAACAAAGGTAAGTGTCAAGGTGTGTACATACAACACCACATTTCAAATCTCCTCTTCCTTCTCCCCTCTCTTCCTCACTTTCATCCTTTCTTTTCTCCAGAGAAAGCCAATGCATCTGATGGATGAGAGTTTTGTGTTAAACACACCTCAACATGTGCATCACTCTCAAAGGAGTGACAAACTTACAAAGAAAACGTTCTGTGATGCTTGAAAAGTGAATTCCATTTGTTTGATATTCAGCCACCAGAGATCTTATGAGTTTTATTCTAGACACTCTGAGTTTAAACAAAAAAAAACTCTACATCCTTACGACTGTCCTCTTTACATTATTCATCAAATGCTGCTCTTCTGTGGCTTCTTTAAATGCTTCCTCTGTGGGCAAAATCTGAAGGTAAAATGTTGAATTGTTCAGATAAATATTTCAGGGTCTCAAAAGAACGATTTACTATAAAGGACTCCAAATGACCAGAATATCCAACAAAGGTCACATCTTCCACATCTTCCTTACACACATCTGCTTTCCGAATGTATTTGCTTCCATACTGTATTCCATATAATAAGAAATATATATGTATATTTAAATTAAGATCAGATTTGAAATAGATTCTGCTTTATAACCAGCTCATAAATATCCCCATATAAATAAAGTACCCAAACACTTGGTGTCACGGTAAAATTTTCATTTGTCATGACTACAGCATTATTAAACACTGCACTTGGTTAAGGTTAGGAAAAGCTATGGTCTGGTTTAATACAGAGAAAGTTCACACACTACATTTAACATGTCATGTAACCTTAACTAAAGTGCTGTTATTGCCTAAATCTGGCCACAGAATATAGCTCTATAGATATGAACCCCAGACTCCAATGTGACTGTCGTGTGCATTGAATTTCCACTGTCCACCCCAACCACCTTGTGGTGACTCAGCTGCCGTTGATAAATGTATTGCTTATTCCATTAAGAAAATATGTTGCCTCTGAATGTAATCTGGCCAGCGATTACGTTTCGTACAAAATGCATTTGCAGTTGCGGTTTAATTGTATAGAATCATAATTTCTAGGAAATAAGTTTATTTATTAGTTTTTCCTTATTTATCTTTGGAAGAGGTGGAATTACTGTGCAAGTGTATGACCTAAGGAAAGAGATAGTCTATTATGCTGGGATTTACTGAGAGCAATTACAGTGAGTTGAACAGAGGGCATATAATTCAGTGTAGAGGACATGTGAGTTTGTCCTTGAAAAGACAAGTGTCCTGCTACAGTTTGACAAGGACTGTCTGTGCTGTTCTGATAACAATTCTAGTGTTTGTTGGTAGGATTGAAGACAGTCACCGTCATATACTAATTATTACAATCTATTTTCTCTTTCCATTACTTAAAGATATAAGAACTTGGTAAGATTGTTCCAAATATAATAATAAAAAGAGAATCCTACAATCAATATCATGCAAGATAAAAATGGTTGACTGTCCATTGTGACCAGAAATGTTTTGTGCAGACTCACCACATGTTGGAAATGTTATGGCTTAACATTGTCTGGACATTTAACACCAGTTTCTGTGTAGGCCAAGTAATAAAAATGCATGATGTACTTCTGATAAGCACAGGGTCAAGTCTGCAGCATCCAGCAGCCAGTATACCCATAATGGATAGCGACTGTTTTCTGTTCAAGCAGCAGTTTCCTGACCTTTGAAAGCCTTAAACTGTGAGATAAAGTAATGGAACTGTACTTGTTGCTACCAAAGTTCAGACATTCAGAAATGTCTCACCAAGATTTTTCCAGTTCATTCATTTCCTGATTGTAAGTTCTGAACAACTTTATGCTGAATTCAGAGGAAGTAACAGACAGACACATTTTAGGTTTCAAAGTGGCAGATGTGCATGGATGACAACATACAGTAGGTCTGTTAATCAGTCAGTCAGCCCACCACTAACTATCTGAACTGTAACCATTGGATGAATTGCTTTGAAATTCTGTACATACATCCATGTTTTCCAGAAGACGCAACCTACTGATTTTGCTAATCCCCTAACATTTACTCTTGTACCATGAGGTTTTGTGAAATGTTTCATTAACTACAGGATGGATTACCATGACATTTTATTAAGATATTTATGATCCCCAGAGGATAAATCCTATCATAACTTTGGTGATCCTCTGACTCTCATTTAGTGGCACGAGCATGTCAAAGTTTGACTTTATCCAGTGAAATATCTCAACATCTTCTTGATGGATTGGCACAAAATTTTGTTCATTCATTCATGGTTTCCAGAAGATGTATCCTGAGATCTCCTGACTTTTTCGCTAGTGCCACAGTGAGGTTGGAATTTGTGAATTTTAGTGGAATGTCAACTGTTGAATGGATTGCATTGCATGGGATGACATTTGGTACAGACATTGATGCCCACCTCACAATAAATTATAATAACTTGTTCCACAAGACCATGTCTAAGTTAGTTCTGTGCATCAGTTGTTGTTGATTGACATATGGAAAAGGACATAGGTAAGAGAACAAGAAAGGGCTAGATAATCAGCCCAATTTAGTTTTAGACTGGAAAATACCAAGGAATATGACCTCCACTGATGAATACTGATGCTCCTTGGCATCTAGCGGGAATGAAAGTGATTCATATTGCTGTAATACTCACAGCTATCGATTTGTCTGTGCCGCATAGGCAAGGTCAAGCAGGAACTCTCTGACTAAGAACAATAGAGACAAAAACGACTGCCATACAGGAAGCAGGTTTAATCACATTTGGATTTACAAGACTATAGCAGTCCATTTCACATTTAGCTCAGTGTTATCCCTGGTTCATGTGGAATGAATAACATTTTAAATATATCCCTGAGTGCTGCAGGCTGTGTATGGTAGACCTAAAACCTACAAAAATCTAAATACTTTTAATAGGCTAAACCACATTAGGCACCAAATCATAACAGAAGTTATCTCAGGGTACAGGGTCTAGGTTGTACTGTCTGCAATGTTATTTACAGAGACCAAACATTCCCACATGAGCAAGCACTTGGCGACAGTGGCAATTGTTATTTAAGATATGTTCATCATAGCCTAGTTGGGACTGGATCTAAGAAACAGGTGGTTGGTTGGTGAAGGTTGATGGGAGAAAAACTGTCTAAACATATATCAGTCTA